>NW_028139201.1:602500-1163808 GCF_964270905.1 Leucopleurus acutus
ATATCTCTTGTAGTATTGACTTCCAGTGCCCACCTGTTTGGTTGGCTAAAAAAGTGTATGCCCTTTTCTTGAATATATACAGAAAAAAACGCATACACCTTTTTTGGCCAACTGCAATGTTGGCAATGTTCAGCTCCTTTTCTTGTGCTTAATGGCGAGTCCTTTCTACCTCCTCAAATCCCTTTCCTGCCATTCTCCCTTGCTTACAAGTCCTTTTCTCTGACTTTCCTCAAGACATTTTTCAGTGATGGATATTTTCAACTCTGCAGTTTCGTGAATTTTACTGTCCCTGAGTTCCATTGTTCAACTTGTGTTTATGGGAACTGGCCACAAAGCAGCGGGATTTCCTCAAGCCCTATACTGTTTCCATGGGCAACCCTAGCCTTTGGTCAATTCGTCTTCCTGATTGGAAATTAGAGTGACATGTGCCTGTCTGAACACCTAGGACTTGTCTCTCATTGTTCCTCATCCTTCCGCTTCATCCTCTGGACAAATTCCAAACTGTACGCAACAGGATGTTGACAGTGCTGCCATCTCCAAGTGGGGAGACTGTTAGTAAAGACGCTGGATGGGTGAACCCGAGCACCAGGAGATGAGGAGATGAGATGCCTTTTCCAAACTCTTCCCGATCAGACGGTATACCATCCTCTGGGTGTGACAGACATGTTTTAGCAGTAGGAAGAGTCCCATTCATGTAAGGAGAACACCAGGGCTTTTTCAAAATCAGTGTCTCCCCGAAACCCAAACTGGGGAATTTTTTAAGCTACGGCTACACATATGTTCATTAAGGGCCTTGGGAAGTAGGCAGAGTCCAAACTTTAGATGATTGAAGTCTTCAGGGTCAGAAGCACTCACCACCAGCTTCCCTTAGGTTACACTTTAACTGTCATTGATAGATGATGTCAATAAAAATATCTATTCTTTTTCAGATTATTTCCCCTTATAGGTTATTGCAAAATGTTGAGTGTAGTTCCCTGTGCTATACAGTAGTTCCTTGTTGATGATCTATTTTATACATAGCAGTGTGTATGTGTTAATCCCAAACTGTTACTTTATCCCTCCTCCCACCTTTCCCCTTTGGTAATAATAAATTATAAGATTTTATACTTCTCAGAAATGGGAGAGCTGAAAGAGAGGTATCATTTTCAATGGAAAAGCATTTAAAACAAGATTGAAGCTTTAACCAAGATTATTAGATGTACATCCTTGGAAAGAAATCACTTCGTTTCTCTAATATTGACCTGACAAATAAGACAAACCTTTTCACTGAACTTGCTTATAATAAAGTGATGGAAATAGCCAATGGAAGCGTTAGAAACATCTTATTTTACCCGAGCCTTATACACTGTTCTATGTTAACTACAGTTTGGCTCACACATCTGTTCATTGAGGTTACAATAGTCTCAATTTCTGTTACTGATCCTCCAGAGTGGACCCCAACAAGTGTCCCCCAGCGCAGTGTCATTGGGGCCAACAGATCGAGACTGAGTTTGGTTCACAAGCAAAGGAAACTTTATATTTTGATCAGAGAATGGAGAGGTGAGAGCATGCACTACCCCGTGGGCTGTGGGCTGGGCTGCTGTGTAGAGATCCTGTCAGAGTCAGTGGGAGGGAGGGGGCGGAGCTCTCGAGGGCCGGGTTGGCTGCAGCTCAGGCTCTATATCGCGGAGTCTGCACTGGGCCCCAGGAGCTGAGGTGTCGACCCAGCCATTCTGCACTAGGAAATCTGGTCTGAAGTGCCGGGTGTGGAACCTCTGCATGCGGGACCCTAGGAGCACATGAAATTAGACAAACACAAAGGATAAAAAAGGTTAGACTTGACTTTATTGCCCAGATTCTATTTTTATCTCCCAGGGATTTTTAATGGGCTTTGCTGGGGACAAACCCCTCCTCTGCCTTTTGTCCCGTTCCTCATTCTTGGAGTGCTGAGGGTGCAGACCCTTCTTCTGTAACTGCTGAGTGCTGAGT
This sequence comes from Leucopleurus acutus, assembly GCF_964270905.1. Lineage (NCBI taxonomy): Eukaryota > Metazoa > Chordata > Mammalia > Artiodactyla > Delphinidae > Leucopleurus > Leucopleurus acutus. Next base: position 604,469 of record NW_028139201.1, read on the forward strand.
TGGGAGCCCTCATACCAAGGGGCGAGAGTCAGAGCTTCTCCCCAGCAGCCTCCAGGTGACGTTGATTGTCCCCAGGCCCCCTGCCTCCCTGCTCGTCCACCTGAGCACCAGCATTGGAAGCGTTATAGATTCTAATGACCTTTAAGGGTCCAGGAAAGAGATGTGCAGAGACGCTGTGGGGGCCGGTTTCACCCCGCCCCACATTTGTTCGGCCACCTTAGGCTGACCGTTTCTGCCAGCCTAGATGCTCTGACCAGTAGTCTGCGCTTTCTTCAATTAGGCCCCTGAATTAACGTACAAACAGCACCAGGTGTCAGAGCCCTGCCCGCTCAACTCCCAGACAGTCCAGGGTCAGTGGTGATCAAGGACCATGATGGCCACTGAGTCAACAGCCTTTTGAAGTAAACAGGAGTCCAGCCAGTCTTATTGGCCACCATCATCACGGTGTCTGTAGGCTTTTCTATGGTGACAGTGTGACATACGGTTCCCCCGCCAAGATTATTAGCTCCCCTCTGTGTGCAGTAAGTCCTGCAAGCAGTAGTCTACTCTTTTGGGACACACTCTTGTTGTTTTATGAGAGAAACTCCAGGTCAAGTGATGTTCACACGAGTCGTCATGGTGTCCTGTTGCCCCCGGTTATCTCTCTGGATGTTGGAGTTGGAGGGCCTCCTCACTCGAGGTTGGTGTGCCCACGGAGCAAACCCTGCAACTTCAGGGCATGGTTGGTGGTTAGGATCACCACGTGGGGTCCTTTTCCCTTAGGAGGGAGGTGGCCTTTTGGGCTGCTGATTTCCAGGTTTTTAGATACCGCCAGTATCTTGGCCAGATGCGGCAGTGGGCCAAGCCCCTTGGTGACCGTAGTTTATCCTACCTGGATGGCATTCTTGCATTGTTCCATTTCAAGTGGTCCCAGTTTTTGCACTAATTCTCCAATGGCGATTCACCTTTCACCGGGAATGTAAAGGTCAAAGGGTTTAGCTAAATTAGGGAGTTCCAGGGCAAGGGTCTGAATTGACTGCTCTTTCCATTCTTGAAAGGCCACTTCTGGATTCTATTCAAAAGGATCATCATCTTTTCCTTTCAGTGTTTCATATAATGGCCCAGCTAGTAGACTGCAGTTAGGGATCCAGAAGCAGCAAACCCTGGCCTCCCCAGGAACCCCTAAGCTGTCTTCTAGTTTTAGAAAGGAGTAAGGCCGAAAATGGTTTCTTCCCTTTCCTGGGATGGGCTTCTCCGACCTTCTGTGAGAATGAAGCCCAGGCAGGTCACCGCAGTCTGTGATATTTGAGCTTTTTCTTGGACAACTTCTATCCTTTATTGGCTTGGTAGTTCAGAGGCCTCCTTAGTAGGGCTGGCGATCAGAATGTCGTCTGCGTACTGAAGGAGGGTTTCCTTTTCCAGAGGTAGAACTTTTAGGTCTTTAGCTAAGGTTTCCCCAAAGATGGTGTGGGAATTTTTGCACCCTTGGGGCAAGACGGCCCGGAAGTATTGTTTTAGTTGTATGTTGAGTCCTGCCACTCACAAGCCAAAATTTCTTGTGACTCTGGGACTAATGGAATACAAAAGAAGGCATCATTGAAGACTAATACAGAATACTATGTCCTGGTGGTTGGTAGAATGACCAGCAGGGTGTAGGAATTAGGAGCAACTGGAGGTATATCCTCGGTGGCTTCACTGACTGTCCTGACATCCTTTACCAGGTCCCCAGCAGCCCATGGGGCTCTCGTGGTCAGACCAATCCCAGAATATGGAGCTCACCTGGGCAGGTACCCCACCCCCACCCAAGCCCACGGGGCTCTCGTGGTCAGGCCCCTCCCAGGATACAGAGCTACCCTTGCAGGTACTGTGGCAGGGCTGGGCACACAGGAACCGTGCACATAGCCCTCATTGCAGAGCACCCCCAGCTCACCTGTCGCTCAGAGCTGACACAGAGCACCTCAGAGCAGGACTTGAACTAACAAACAGCAGCTGCGACAGGTCTGTGACCCTGGGCATCACTCTGTGCGGCCTCCCTCCACCTGGTCTTCCAGAGACTTCCACTGCACCCGGGGCACCAGGCCTCTGTCTCCAACCACCACCCACCCCTCCTCTCCCTGACTCCTGGGTTCCTCTCATTAGGAGAGGGTTTTCTTGAAGTTGTCTCCCACTCATGGGCCAGATAAAATGATTAGAAAACAAGCTAAAGCTGCAGCCCCTTGTCTATCCTGACCCTCAGGAGCCCACACCTGTTCCTTGGACCTGGCCGGTTCAGCAAGTTCCATTTTCTGCAACTGTGAGCCCCTGAGGGGTGATGATTGGCTGAGCTGGGCAGCCTTACCCTGCCGGCCAGCCCTCCCCAGGTGTGCCTGGGTTGAGAGCAATATAAATACCACTCCAGGCAGCAAGAGCCCCTGCAGCCATGCCTGACGCCATTTTCTCTGCCCTGTCAGCAGTCTCGGGGCTGGGCTGGTGGGAGGGAGTGAGAGGCCACGGCTTTGTGGGTGGCCCAGTGTGAGTGGGGCTCTGCTGGACTTTCTGCAGCAGTTGCCAGGCTGCCACCTGCTAAAGAAGAGGATGTGTCACCCATACCTGCTGCTGGAATTTCTCCCTGGGCAGAGGTGAGGAAGGAAAAAAGCAGTGGGGGCAGGGACAGGACGGGTATCTCAGGCAGGGAAATGGAAATCTTCCAGAAGAGCACCCAGGGCCAGGACCATCCTGGCTGGCCTGCAGGCACCAAGTCGGCCGGCATGCTGTCACTCGTGTGGCTCTATGGCCCTTCCTCTAGGCTTTCAAGTCCTTGTATATATTCAGGTGTTTTACCTGGGACGGGTGGGAATAGTTCAGCAGCAACTGGCCTGGGGCTCAGCTCACGTTTACTCACAGATGCCTCGGCACGGTGCCCCAGCTTTGCAATGAGGACGCTTGTTGCGTGGGGGCTGCTGGCTGACTGGGAGACGATTCCCCACCACTGACCAACTTCAGAATTGTTTACAACTGGAGCAAGTGCCCTGATACGGTTTTCCTCTGTGGAACTGGTGGGTTCTGTGTTTTTTTTCTCTTTTTCGTTTTTGGTTCAAGGTGGATTTTATTCCTCTTTTTTGTATTTACAGATAGAAGCATGGAAATAATTTATTCATATAAATATATGTATGTGAAGGGAATAATTGTTTTTTTCTGTTTTATTTTTTAAATTTTATTTCTTTTCAATTTTGAATTTTATTTTATATTTTTATACAGCAGGTTCTTATTGGTTATCTATTTTATACATATAAATGTATACATGCCAATCCCAGTCTCTCAACTCCTCCCACCACCATCCCCCCAACAGCTTTCCCCCCTTGTTGTCCATACATTTGTTGTCTACATCTGTTGCTCTATTTATGCCTTGCAAAATGGTTAATCTGTACGGTTTTTCTAGGTTCCACATATATGCATGAATATACAAGATTTGTTTTTCTCTTTCTGACTTACTTCACTCTGTATGACAGTCTCTAGATCCATCGACGTCTCTACAAATGACCCAATTTCATTCCTTTTCATGGCTTAGTAATATTCCATTTTATATACGTACCACAGCTTTATGCATTCGTCTGTCTGTGGGCATTTAGGTTGCTTCCATTACCTCGATATTGTAAATAGTGATGCAGTGAACATTGCAGTGAATGTCTCTTTTTGATTTATGGTTTTGTCTGGGTATATGTCCAGTCCTGGGATTGCTGTATCATATGGTAATTCTATTGTTAGTTTCTTAAGAAACTCCATATTGTTCTCCATAGTGACTGTATCAATTTATATTCCCAACAATAGTGGAAGAGGGTTCCTTTTCTCCACACCCTTTCCAGCATTTGTTGTTTGTAGATTTTCAGATGATGCCCATTCTAACAGGTGTGAGGTCATACCTCATTGTTGAGTCCATTTCGTTGAGCGGGGGTAGGTCTTGTCTATTACATATTTGGCTTATGGAACGGTATCTGTGCTAATTTCAAACTCTGGTTTTATGCAGCACCCCCTTAACTCACCTTTCCCCTTAAGCAAGCATAAGTTGGTTTTCTAATCTTGAGACCCTGTTCTGTTTTGTAATTCAGTTCATGTGTAGCCAAGTTTACATTCCGTGCATTAGTGATACCTTATGATGTTTCTTTTTCTGTGTGACTTATTTCACTTAGAATCATCATGCCTCAATCCACTCATTATGCTGGTACAGGCCTGGTGACACAGATTTCATTGCTGAGTGGTATTCTGTTGTACGTAAGTACTGCAACTTCTTTATCAATTATTTGTTCTCTGGGATATTTAACTCGTACTGTAGAAGAGGTTCCTGTAAACAGAGCCGTCCCAAATTTTGGGGTGGCTGTGTCTTTTTGATTTTAATTTCCCTAAGCTATAGAACCATAAGTGGAAATGCCCTAGACTCTGTTGCTTTGTTTTTCAGATGTATCAGGAAACACCATACACTTCTCCAGAGTGGCTGTTGGCAATTTACATCCCGCCCATCAGCATAACAAGGCTCCTTTTTCCCCATGGCCTGGCTTGCCTTTCTGGATTTTACACTTTTCTCAGATGGCCCTTTAGACCGGGGGGAAGTGACACTTCATAGTAGTTCGGATTTCCATTGCAAGCTTGCTTGGTTTGCCAAAAAGGGCGTATGTGTTTTTTCCTGAATATATTCAGGAACAAACTCATACGCCCTTTGTTGCCAAGTGCATCATTGTCGATGTTCTGCCTCTTTTCCTATGCTTTAAATGCAAATCCAGTCTACCTCCTGAAATCGGTTTCCTGAAATTCTGCCCCGCTTTCAAGTCCTCTTCGCAGCCTTACTTCAATATATTTTTGGACGTTATCTGTCATTTATAACTCTCCAGGTTTGTGAATTACAGGGCCCCTGAGCTCCTTTCTTCAACTCGCTTTCTTGTGAGCTGGCCGCAAACCCACAAGACTGCTTCAGGCCCTAATCTGCTTCTGGCAGGGCACGCTGAGCCTTTGGTTAATTTCTCTTCCTGGTGGGAAATGAGTGTTAAATATGCCCGTCCAGATACCTACCTCACTCTCAACCCCTTGGTGATGTGGGTCCTCTGGTTTGTGGCCAACTTTGCTGGGTTCCTCACCTTTCGATGATGTGGCCCCACTAATGTGAGGACACTCCTGCCTGGTTCTCATCCACGTGGTTATGTGGACCCCCTGGTGAGAGTCTGTTCCTGGCTTTGTTCCTCACCCACCTGTGAGGGAGACCCTCTGCTGATAGGTCACTCCTGCATGGCTGGCACACATTGCCTTGGTAAAGTCAGCCGTGTGGTGGCAGTTGGAGCGTGCTGGGAATCTCCTCCCCCCGGTGATGAGGGCCCTCTTGCGTCAGGCCCTAACTGCTGGGCTCACCAACTTTTCTTAGGGAGCCCAGTGATGCTTTGGCACTCCTCTTAGGATCCCATCTCCACGGGGATGTGGGCCTTCTGCTCTGAGGTCCCAACGGCTGGGTTGTTCACATTTTCATGATGTGGGCTCTCTGGTGTTCACAGAGGCCTGGATCCCATAGCCTCTGTGTTCTTGGCCGCCTGCTGGGAGGTTCCAACTGCTGGATTCCTCACTTTTTTAATTTTTTGGGCCCTCTGTTGGGAGGATCCTCCTGCCTGCCTCACTCCCAGCCCCTTCGTGATGTGTGTCGTCTGGTTTGAGGCCACATGTGCTGGGTTCCTCACCTTTCGATGATGTGGGACCAATGGTCTTAGGAGACTCCTGCCTGGTTCACATCCCCTTGGTGATGTGGGCCCTCTGTTGAGAGTCTGATCCTGGCTGGGTTCCTCACCCATCTGTGAGGTGGGCCGTCTGCTGTGAGGTCACTCCTGCCTGGCTTGCTCACCTCGCCTTGTGGACATGAGCCCTCTGGTGGCACTTGGAGCCTGCTGGGAGCCTCCTCTCCTCGGTGATGAGGGCCCTCTGGCGTCAGGCCCTAACTGCTGGGCTCCCCACATTTTGTGATGTGCGCCCAGTGGTGCGAGGACACTCCAGCCAGGTTCACATCCCCATTGGGATGTGGGCCTTCTGCTCTGAGGTCCCAAAGCCTGGGTTGCTCACAGTTTCATGATGTGGGCTCTCTGGTATTAGTTCACTCCTGCCTGCATCCCATAGCTTCTGTGCTCTGGGCCGCCTGCTGGGAGGTTCCAACTGCTGGATTCCTCACCTTTCTTATTCTTTGGGCCCTCTGTTTTTAGGCTACTCCTGCCTGCCTCACTCCCATTCCCTTTGTGATATGTGTCCTCTGATTTGAGGCCACATGTGCTGGGTTCCGCACCTTTCGATGATGTGACCCCACTGGAGGGAAGACAGTCCTGACTGGTTCCCATCCCCTTGCTGATGTGGGCCCTCAGGTGAGAGTCTGATCCTGGCTGGGTTCCTCACCCTTCTGTGAGGTGGGCCCTCTGCTGTGAGGTCAATCATGCCTGTCTGGCACACGTCACCTTGGCGACGTGGGCCCTCTGGTGGCAGTTGGAGTGTGCTGGGATCCTCCTCCCCTCGGTGATGAGGGCCCTCTTGCCTTAGGCCATAACTGCTGGGCTCCCCACATTTTCTGATGTGCGCCAAGTGAGTGAGGAGACTCTTGCCAGGTTCCCATCCCCATGGCGATATGGGCCTTCTGCTCTGAGGTCAAAACGGCTGGCTTGCTCACAGTACCATGATGTGGGCCCTCTGCTGTGAGTTCACTCCGGCAAGGATCCCTTATCATCGGTGCTCTGAGCCGCCTGCTGGGAGGTTCCAACTGCTGGATTCCTCAACTTTTTTATTCTATGTGCCCTCTGTTGTGAGGCTCCTCCTGCCTGCCTCACTGCCAGCCCCTTGGTGATGACTGTCCTATGGCTTGAGGCCACATGTGCTGCGTTCCTCACCTTTCGATGATGTGACCCCACTCGTGTGAGGACACTCCTGCCTGGTTCCCATCCCCTTGGTGAGGTGGGCCCTCTGGCGAGAGTCTAATCCTGGCTGGGTTCCTCAACGTTCTGTGAGGTAGGCCCTCTGCTGTGAGGTCACTCCTGCCTGGCTGGCACACGTCACCTTGGAGACGTGAGCCCTCTGGTGGCAGTTGGAACGTGCAGGGCGCCTCCTCCTCTCGGTGATGACGGCCCTCTGGCGTCAGGCCCTAAATGGTGGGCTCCCCACATTTTCTGATGTGCGCCCAGTGGTGCGAGGACACTCCAACCAGGTTCCCATTCCCATGGGGATGTGGTCCTTCTGCGCTGAGGTCTCAACTCCTGGGTTGTTCACAGTTTTGTGATGTGGGCCCTCTGCTGTGAGTTCACTGTGGCCTGGATCCCATAGCCTCGGTGTTCTGGGCCGCCTGCTGGAAGGTCTAAATGCTGGAATCCTCACGTTTTTTATATTATGTGCCCTGTGTTGTGAGGCTACTCCTGCCTGCCTCACTCCAAGGCCCTTGGTGATGTGGGTCCTCTGGTTTGAGGACACATGTGCTGGGTTCCTCACCTTAAGATGATGAGGCCCCACTGGTGTGAGGATAATCCTGACTGGGTCCCATCCCCTTTGTGATGTGGGCCCTCTGGTGAGAGTCTGATCCTGGCTGGGTTCCTCACCCATCTGTGAGGTGGGCCCTCTACTATCAGGTAACTCTTGCCTGGGTTGCTCACCTCGCCTTGTTGACATGAGCCCTCTGGTGGCAATTGGACCCTGCTGGGAGCCTCCTCAGCTCTGTGATGAGGGCCCTCTGACGTCAGGCCCTAACTGCTGGGCTCCCCAACTTTTCTTAGTGAGCCCAGTGTTGCTCAAGCACTCCTCTTAGGTTCCCATCCCCATGGGGATGTGGGCCTTCTGCTCTGAGGTTCCAACGGCTGGGTTGATCACAATTTCATGATGTGGGCTCTCTGGTGTTAGTTCACTGTGGCCTGGATCCCATAGCCTCTGTGGTCTTGGCTGCCTGCTGGGAGGTTCCAACTGCTCGATTCCTCAACTTTTGTATTCTATGGGTCCTGTGTTGTGATGCTCCTCCTGCCTGCCTCACTCGCAACCCCTTCGTGATGTGGGTCTTCTGGTTTGAGGCCACATGTGCTGGGTTAGGCAACTTTCAATGATGTGGCCCCACTGGTGTGAGGACACTCCTGCCTGGTTCCCATCCCCTTGGTGATGTGGGCCTTCTGGTGACAGTCTTATCCTGGCTGGGTTCCTCACTCTTCTGTGAGGTAGGCCCTCTGCTGTGAGGTCAATCCTGCCTGACTTGCACACATCACCTTGGCGACGTGGGCCCTCTGTTGGCACATGGAACCTGCTGGGAGCCTCCTGCCCTCGGTGATGACGGCCCTCTAGCATCAGGCTCTAACTGCTGGGCTCCCCACGTTTTCTGATGTGAGCCCAGTGATGCCAGGACACTCCTGTCAGGTTCCCATCCCCATGGGGATGTGGGCTTTCTGCTCTGAGGTCCCAATGCCTGGGTTGCTCACAGTTTCATGATGTGGGCTCTCTGGTGTTAGTTCACTCCTGCCTGCATCCCATAGCTTCTGTGCTCTCGGCCGCCTGCTGGGAGGTTCCAAATGCTGGATTCCTCACTTTTTTTATTCTTTGGGCCCTCTGTTTTTAGGCTACTCCTACCTGCCTCACTCCCATCCCCTTTGTGATGTATGTCCTCTGATATGAGGCCACATGTGCTGGGTTCCTCACCTTTCGATGATGTGGCCCCACTGGTGGGAGGACAGTCCTGACTGGTTCCCATCCCCTTGGTGTTGTGGGCCCTCTGGTGAGAGTCTCATCCTGCCTCGGTTCCTCACCCTTCTGTGAGATAGGCCCTCTGCTGTGAGGTCACTACTGCCTGGCTGGCGCATGCCACCTTGTAGACGTGGGCCCTCTGTTGGCAGTTGGAACCTGCTGGGAGTCTCCTCCCCTCAGTTATGAGGGCCCCCTGGCGTCAGGCCCTAACTGCTGGGCTCCTAACATTTTCTGATATGTGCTAAGTGGTGCAAAGCCACTCCTGCCAGGTTCCCATCCCAATGGGGATGTGGGCCTTCTGTTCTGAGGTCCCAACAGCTGGGCTGCTCACAGGTTCATGATGTGGGCCCTCTGCTGTGAGTTCACTGTGGCCTGGATCCCATAGCCTTGGTGCTCTGGGCCACTTGCTGGGAGGTTCCAACTGCTGGATTCCTCAACTTTTATATTCTATGGACCCTGTGTTGTGAGGCCAGTCCTGCCAGCCTCATTCCGAACCCCTTGGTGATGTGGTTCCTCTGGTTTGAGGACACATGTGCTGGGATCCTCACCTTTCGATGATGTTGTCCCACTGGTGTGGGGACACTCCTGCCTGGTTCCCATCCCCTTGGTGATGTGGGCCCTCTGGTGAGAGTCTGATCCTGGCTGTGTTCCTCACCCTTCTGTGAGGTGGGCCCTCTGCTGTGAAGTCACTCCTGCCAGGCTGGCACACATCACCTTGGCGACGTTGGCCCTCTGGTGGCAGCTGGAGCCTGCTGGGAGCCTCCTCCTCTCGGTGATGAGTGCCTTCTAGCATCAGGCCCTAACTTCTGAGCACCCCACGTTTTCTGATGTGAGCCCAGTGATGCCAGGACACTCCTGTCATGTTCCCATCACCATGGGGATGTGGGCCTTCTGCTCTGAGGTCCCAATGTCTGGGTTGCTCACAGTTTCATGATGTGGGCTGTCTGGTGTTAGTTCACTCTGGCCTGGTTCCTCTAGCCTCTGTGCTCTGGGCCACCTGCTGGGAGGTTCCAACTGCTGGATTCCTCACTTTTTTATTCTATGGGCCCAGTGTTGTGAGGCTACTCCTGCCTGCCTCACTCCGAGGTCCTTGGTGATGTGGGTCCTCTGGTTTGAGGACACATGTGCTGAGTACCTCAGCTTTCGATGATGTGGCCCCACTGATGTGAAGACACTCCTGCCTGGTTCCCATCCCCCTGGTGATGTGGGCCCTCTGGTGAGAGTCTGATGTTGGCTGGGTTTCTCACCCTTCTGTGAGGTGGGACCTCTGCTGTGAGGTAACTCCTGCCTGGCATGCTCACGTTGCCTTGGCATTGTGAGCCCTCAGGTGGCAGTTGGAGCCTGCTGGGAATCTCCTCCCCTCAGTTATGAGAGCTCTGGATAAAACACATATGCCTTTTGTTGCCAAGTGCATTATTTTCCAAGTTCTGTCTCTTTTCCTATGCTTTAAGAGCTACGCCCGTGTACGTTCTGAAATCAGTTTCCAGCAATTCTGCCCCGCATTCAAGTCCTCTTCGCAGCCTTACTTCAGTATAATTTTGGATGATAGCTGTCATTTATAACTCCGCAGGTTTGTGAATTACAGTGCCCCTGAGCTCCTTTCTTCAACTCGCTTTCTTGTGAGCTGGCCGCAACACTGCAGGATCTCCTCAGGCCCTAATCTAGTTCCAGCATGGCACGCGGAGCCTTTGGTTCATTTATCTTCCTGGTGGGAAATGAGAGTTAAATTTGCCCGTCCAGACACCTACAGATAGTCTCCCATTGCTTCTCCTTATTCCTGTTCATCTTCCGAAGAAATTGCAAACTGGGCCAAACAGGAGGTTAAAGGCAATGACTCTCCAAGTGGGCAGAGTGTTAGTAAAGCGTCTGGAATGTTGCACCCGAGTACCAGGGGACAAAAACTGAGACACATTTGAACACGTTTCCCGATCACGCGGTGGATCATACTCTGCGTTCCACATGCATGTTTTAGCTAAAGGAAGAATCCCTTAAACCTGGAGAGTTGAGACCCATGGAATGGGTACCATGCAATATGACTTCAAAGGGTCTGCATTTGCTCACCGAACATCACCAATCCTATCACTGCTGCGTTTATGCCGCCGTACACACGCTTGATTCTCTTTCGGAGACATATAAATCCAAAGGTTTTAAGATTCTTACTAGTCAGGTATATTCTTAGGCGTTTAATATGGGGTGTTGAGTCCACTTCGTTGAGCAAGGAGTAGCTCTTGTCTATTACATATTTGGCTTATGGAACGGTATCTGTGCTAATTTCAATCTCTGGTTTTATAAAGCACCCCAACTCACCTTTCCCCTTAAGCAAGCATAAGTTGGTTTTCTACATTTGAGACCCTGTTCTGTTTTGTAATTCAGTTCCTGTGTAGCCAAGTTTACATTCCGTGTAGTAGTGATATCTTATGATGTTTCTTTTTCTGTGTGACTTATTTCACTTAGAATCATCGTACCTGAATCCACTCATTATGCTGCTACGGGCCTGATGACATAGATTTCATTGCTGAGTGATATTGCATTGTACGTAAGTACCACCACTTCTTTATCCATTTTTCGCTTTCTGTGATATTGAACTTGTACGGTAAACGAGGTTCTTGTAAACACAACCGTCCCAAACTTTGGGGTGGCTGTGTCTTTTTGATTTTAATTTCCCTAAGCTATAGGACCATAAGTGGAAGTGCCCTAGGCTCTGTTGCTTTGTTTTTTGGATGTTTCAGGAAACACCATACACTTCTCCAGAGTGGCTGCTGGCAATTTACATCCCGCCCATCAGCATAACAAGGCTCGTAGTTCTCCTTGGCCTGTCCTGCCTTTCTGGATTTGACACTTTTTTCAGATGGCCCTTTTGACCAGGGGGAAGTGAGACTTCATTGTAGTGCAGATTTCCTTTGCAAGCTTGCTTGGTTGGCCCAAAAGGGCGTATGCGTTTTTTCCTGAATACATTCAGGAAAAAACTTATATGGCCTTTTTGGCCAAGTGCATCATTGTGGACGTTCTGCCTCTTTTCCTATGCTTTAAATGCAATTCCAGTCTACCTCCTGAAATCGGTTTCCTGCAATTCTGCCCCGCTTTCAAGTCCTCTTGGCAGCCTTACTTCAGTATATTTTTGGACGATAGCTGTCATTTATAACTCTGCAGGTTTGTGAATTACAGTGCCCCTGAGCTCCTTTCTTCAACTCGCTTTCTTGTGAGCTGGCCGCAACACCGCAGGATTGCTTCAGGCCCTAATCTGGTTCCAGCACGGCACGCTGAGGCTTTGGTTAATTCCTCTTCCTGGTGGGAAATGAGAGTTAAATTTGTCCGTCCAGACACCTCCAGCTAGTCTCTCTTTGGTTCTCCCTATTCCTGTTCATCTTCCTCAGAAATTGCAAATGGGCCAAACAGGAGGTTAAAGGCACTGACTCTCCAAGTCGGGAGAGTGTTAGTAAAGTGTCTGGAATGTTGCACCCGAGTACCAGGGGACGAGAACTGAGACATATTGGAACACGTCTCCCGATCACACGGTAGATCATACTCTGGGTTCCACATGCATGTTTTAGCTGAAGGAAGAATCCCTTAAACCTGGAGAGTTGAGACCCGTGGAATGGGTACCATGCAATATGACTTCAAAGGGTCTTCATTTGCTCACCGAACCTCTCCAATCCTATCACTGCTGCGTTTATGCCCCTGTACACACGCTTGATTTTCTTTCAGAGACATAGCAATCCATGGTATTAAGATACTTACTAGTCAGGTACATTCTTAGGCATTTAATATGGGGTGTTGAGTCCATTTCGTTGAGCAAGGAGTAGTTCTTGTCTATTCCATATTTGGCTTAAGGAACTTTATCTGTGCTCATTTCAATCTCTGGTTTTAGGCAGCACCCCAACTCACCTTTCCCTTAAGCAAGCATAAGTTGTTTTTCTAAATTTGAGACCCTGTTCTGTTTTGTAATCCAGTTCCTGTGTAGCCAAGTTTACATTCCGTGTATTAGTGATATCTTATGATGTTTCTTTTTCTGTGATACTTATTTCAGTTAGAATCATCATACCTGAATCCACTCTTTATGCTGCTATGGGCCTGAAGACATAGATTTCATTGCTGAGTGATAATGCATTGTACATAAGTACCACAACTTCTTTATCCATTTTTCGCTTTCTGCGATATTGAACTTGTAGCGTAAACCAGGTTCTTGTAAACAGAGCCGTCCCAAACTTTGGGGTGGCTGTGTCTTTTTGATTTTAATTCCCCTAAGCTATAGGACCATAAGTGGAAGTGCCCTAGGCTCTGTTGCTTTGTTTTTTAGATGTTTCAGGAATCACCATACACTTCTCCCGAGTGGCTGTTGGCAATTTACATCCCGCCCATCAGCATAACAAGGCTCCCAGTTCTCCATGGCCTGTCCTGCCTTTCTGGATTTTACACTTTTTTCAGATGGCCCTTTTGACCTGGGGGAAGTGAGACTTCATTGTAGTGCAGATTTCCTTTGCAAGCTTGCTTGGTTGGCCAAAAAGGGCGTATGCGTTTTTTCCTGAATATATTCAGGAAAAAACGCATACGCCCTTTTTGGCCAAGTGCATCATTGTGGACGTTCTGCCTCTTTTCCTATGCTTTAAATGCAATTCCAGTCTACCTCCTGAAATCGGTTTCCTGCAATTCTGCCCCGCTTTCAAGTCCTCTTGGCAGCCTTACTTCAGTATAGTTTTGGACGATAGCTGTCATTTATAACTCTGCAGGTTTGTGAATTACAGTGCCCCTGAGCTCCTTTCTTCAACTCGCTTTCTTGGGAGCTGGCCGGAACACCGCAGCATTGCTTCAGGCCCTAATCTGGTTCCGGCACGGCACACTGAGCCTTTGGTTAATTCCTCTTCCTGGTGGGAAATGAGAGTTAAATTTGCCCGTCCAGACACCTCCAGCTAGTCTCTCATTGGTTCTCCCTATTCCTGTTCATCTTCCGCAGAAATTGCAAACTGAGCCAAACAGGAGGTTAAAGGCACTGACTCTCCAAGTCGGGAGAGTGTTAGTAAAGCATCTGGAATGTTGCACCCGAGTACCAGGGGACGAGAACTGAGACATATTGGAACACGTCTCCCAATCACACGGTTGATCATACTCTGGGTTCCACGTGCATGTTTTAGCTGAAGGAAGAATCCCTTAAACCTGGAGAATTGAGACCCGTGGAATGGGTACCATGCAATATGACTTCAAAGGGTCTTCATTTGCTCACCGAACCTCTCCAATCCTATCACTGCTGCGTTTATGCCCCTGTACACACGCTTGATTTTCTTTCAGAGACATAGCAATCCATAGGTTTTAAGATACTTACTAGTCAGGTACATTCTTAGGCGTTTAATATGGGGTGTTGAGTCCATTTCATTGAGCAAGGAGTAGTTCTTGTCTATTCCATATTTGGCTTAAGGAACTTTATCTGTGGTCATTTCAATCTCTGGTTTTATGCAGCAACCCAACTCACCTTTCCCATTAAGCAAGCATAAGTTGGTTTTCTAAATTTGAGACCCTGTTCTGTTTTGTAATCCAGTTCCTGTGTAGCCAAGTTTACATTCCGTGTATTAGTGATATCTTATGATGTTTCTTTTTCTGTGTGACTTATTTCAGTTAGAATCATCATACCTGAATCCACTCATTATGCTGCTACGGTCCTGATGACATAGATTTCATTGCTGAGTGATATTGCATTGTACGTAAGTACCACAACTTCTTTATCCATTTTTCACTTTCTGTGATATTGAACTTGTACCATAAACGACGTTCTTGTAAACAGAGCCGTCCCAAACTTTGGGGTGGCTGTGTCTTTTTGATTTTAATTTCCCTAAGCTATAGGACCATAAGTGGAAGTGCCCTAGGCTCTGTTGCTTTGTTTTTTAGATGTTTCAGGAAACACCATACACCTCTCCCGAGTGGCTGTTGGCAATTTACATCCCGCCCATCAGCATAACAAGGCTCCCAGTTCTCCATGGCCTGTCCTGCCTTTCTGGATTTTACACTTTTTTCAGATGGCCCTTTTGACCGGGGGGAAGTGAGACTTCATTGTAGTGCAGATTTCCTTTGCAAGCTTGCTTGGTTGGCCAAAAAGGGCGTATGCGTTTTTATTCAGGAAAAAACGCATACGCCCTTTTTGGCCAAGTGCATCATTGTGGACGTTCTGCCTCTTTTCCTATGCTTTAAATGCAATTCCAGTCTACCTCCTGAAATCGGTTTCCTGCAATTCTGCCCCGCTTTCAAGTCCTCTTGGCAGCCTTACTTCAGTATATTTTTGGACGATAGCTGTCATTTATAACTCTGCAGGTTTGTGAATTACAGTGCCCCTGAGCTCCTTTCTTCAACTCGCTTTCTTGGGAGCTGGCCGCAACACCGCAGGATTGCTTCAGGCCCTAATCTAGTTCCGGCACGGCACGCTGAGCCTTTGGTTAATTCCTCTTCCTGGTGGGAAATGAGAGTTAAATTTGCCCGTCCAGACACCTCCAGCTAGTCTCTCATTGGTTCTCCCTATTCCTGTTCATCTTCCTCAGAAATTGCAAATGGGCCAAACAGGAGGTTAAAGGCACTGACTCTCCAAGTCGCGAGAGTGTTAGTAAAGCGTCTGGAATGTTGCACCCGAGTACCAGGGGACGAGAACTGAGACATATTGGAACACGTCTCCCGATCACACGGTTGATCATACTCTGGGTTCCACGTGCATGTTTTAGCTGAAGGCAGAATCCCTTAAACCTGGAGAGTTGAGACCCGTGGAATGGGTATCATGCAATATGACTTCAAAGGGTCTTCATTTGCTCACCGAACCTCTCCAATCCTATCACTGCTGCGTTTATGCCCCTGTACACACGCTTGATTTTCTTTCAGAGACATAGCAATCCATAGGTTTTAAGATACCTACTAGTCAGGTACATTCTTAGGCGTTTAATATGGGCTGTTGAGTCCATTTCGTTGAGCAAGGAGTAGTTCTTGTCTATTCCATATTTGGCTTAAGGAACTTTATCTGTGCTCATTTCAATCTCTGGTTTTATGCAGCACCCCAACTCACCTTTCCCCTTAAGCAAGCATAAGTTGGTTTTCTAAATTTGAGACCCTGTTCTGTTTTGTAATCCAGTTCCTGTGTAGCCAAGTTTACATTCCGTGTATTAGTGATATCTTATGATGTTTCTTTTTCTGTGTGACTTATTTCAGTTAGAATCATCATACCTGAATCCACTCATTATGCTGCTATGGGCCTGATGACATAGATTTCATTGCTGAGTGACATTGCATTGTACGTAAGTACCACAACTTCTTTATCCATTTTTCACTTTCTGCACTGTTGAACTTGTACCGTAAACGAGGTTCTTGTAAACAGAGCCGTCCCAAACTTTGGGGTGGCTGTGTCTTTTTGATTTTAATTCCCCTAAGCTATAGGACCATAAGTGGAAGTGCCCTAGGCTCTGTTGCTTTGTTTTTTAGATGTTTCAGGAATCACCATACACTTCTCCCGAGTGGCTGTTGGCAATTTACATCCCGCCCATCAGCATAACAAGGCTCCCAGTTCTCCATGGCCTGTCCTGCCTTTCTGGATTTTACACTTTTTTCAGATGGCCCTTTTGACCTGGGGGAAGTGAGACTTCATTGTAGTGCAGATTTCCTTTGCAAGCTTGCTTGGTTGGCCAAAAAGGGCGTATGCGTTTTTTCCTGAATATATTCAGGAAAAAACGCATACGCCCTTTTTGGCCAAGTGCATCATTGTGGACGTTCTGCCTCTTTTCCTATGCTTTAAATGCAATTCCAGTCTACCTCCTGAAATCGGTTTCCTGCAATTCTGCCCCGCTTTCAAGTCCTCTTGGCAGCCTTACTTCAGTATATTTTTGGACGATAGCTGTCATTTATAACTCTGCAGGTTTGTGAATTACAGTGCCCCTGAGCTCCTTTCTTCAACTCGCTTTCTTGGGAGCTGGCCGGAACACCGCAGCATTGCTTCAGGCCCTAATCTGGTTCTGGCGCGGCACGCTGAGCCTTTGGTTAATTCCTCTTCCTGGTGGGAAATGAGAGTTAAATTTGCCCGTCCAGACACCTCCAGCTAGTCTCTCATTGGTTCTCCCTATTCCTGTTCATCTTCCGCAGAAATTGCAAATGGGCCAAACAGGAGGTTAAAGGCACTGACTCTCCAAGTCGGGAGAGTGTTAGTAAAGCGTCTGGAATGTTGCACCCGAGTACCAGGGGACGAGAACTGAGACATATTGGAACACGTCTCCCGATCACACGGTTGATCATACTCTGGGTTCCACGTGCATGTTTTAGCTGAAGGAAGAATCCCTTAAACCTGGAGAGTTGAGACCCGTGGAATGGGTACCATGCAATATGACTTCAAAGGGTCTTCATTTGCTCACCGAACCTCTCCAATCCTATCACTGCTGCGTTTATGCCCCTGTACACACGCTTGATTTTCTTTCAGAGACATAGCAATCCATAGGTTTTAAGATACTTACTAGTCAGGTACATTCTTAGGCGTTTAATATGGGCTGTTGAGTCCATTTCGTTGAGCAAGGAGTAGTTCTTGTCTATTCCATATTTGGCTTAAGGAACTTTATCTGTGCTCATTTCAATCTCTGGTTTTATGCAGCACCCCAACTCACCTTTCCCCTTAAGCAAGCATAAGTTGGTTTTCTAAATTTGAGACCCTGTTCTGTTTTGTAATCCAGTTCCTGTGTAGCCAAGTTTACATTCCGTGTATTAGTGATATCTTATGATGTTTCTTTTTCTGTATGACTTATTTCAGTTAGAATCATCATACCTGAATCCACTCATTATGCTGCTATGGGCCTGATGACATAGATTTCACTGCTGAGTGATATTGCATTGTACGTAAGTACCACAACTTCTTTATCCATTTTTCACTTTCTGCGCTGTTGAACTTGTACCGTAAACGAGGTTCTTGTAAACAGAGCCGTCCCAAACTTTGGGGTGGCTGTGTCTTTTTGATTTTAATTCCCCTAAGCTATAGGACCATAAGTGGAAGTGCCCTAGGCTCTGTTGCTTTGTTTTTTAGATGTTTCAGGAATCACCATACACTTCTCCCGAGTGGCTGTTGGCAATTTACATCCCGCCCATCAGCATAACAAGGCTCCCAGTTCTCCATGGCCTGTCCTGCCTTTCTGGATTTTACACTTTTTTCAGATGGCCCTTTTGACCGGGGGGAAGTGAGACTTCATTGTAGTGCAGATTTCCTTTGCAAGCTTGCTTGGTTGGCCAAAAAGGGCGTATGCGTTTTTTCCTGAATATATTCAGGAAAAAACGCATACGCCCTTTTTGGCCAAGTGCATCATTGTGGACGTTCTGCCTCTTTTCCTATGCTTTAAATGCAATTCCAGTCTACCTCCTGAAATCGGTTTCCTGCAATTCTGCCCGGCTTTCAGTCCTCTTGGCAGCCTTACTTCAGTATATTTTTGGACGATAGCTGTCATTTATAACTCTGCAGGTTTGTGAATTACAGTGCCCCTGAGCTCCTTTCTTCAACTCGCTTTCTTGGGAGCTGGCCGGAACACCGCAGCATTGCTTCAGGCCCTAATCTGGTTCTGGCGCGGCACGCTGAGCCTTTGGTTAATTCCTCTTCCTGGTGGGAAATGAGAGTTAAATTTGCCCGTCCAGACACCTCCAGCTAGTCTCTCATTGGTTCTCCCTATTCCTGTTCATCTTCCGCAGAAATTGCAAATGGGCCAAACAGGAGGTTAAAGGCACTGACTCTCCAAGTCGGGAGAGTGTTAGTAAAGCGTCTGGAATGTTGCACCCGAGTACCAGGGGACGAGAACTGAGACATATTGGAACACGTCTCCCGATCACACGGTTGATCATACTCTGGGTTCCACGTGCATGTTTTAGCTGAAGGAAGAATCCCTTAAACCTGGAGAGTTGAGACCCGTGGAATGGGTACCATGCAATATGACTTCAAAGGGTCTTCATTTGCTCACCGAACCTCTCCAATCCTATCACTGCTGCGTTTATGCCCCTGTACACACGCTTGATTTTCTTTCAGAGACATAGCAATCCATAGGTTTTAAGATACTTACTAGTCAGGTACATTCTTAGGCGTTTAATATGGGCTGTTGAGTCCATTTCGTTGAGCAAGGAGTAGTTCTTGTCTATTCCATATTTGGCTTAAGGAACTTTATCTGTGCTCATTTCAATCTCTGGTTTTATGCAGCACCCCAACTCACCTTTCCCCTTAAGCAAGCATAAGTTGGTTTTCTAAATTTGAGACCCTGTTCTGTTTTGTAATCCAGTTCCTGTGTAGCCAAGTTTACATTCCGTGTATTAGTGATATCTTATGATGTTTCTTTTTCTGTATGACTTATTTCAGTTAGAATCATCATACCTGAATCCACTCATTATGCTGCTATGGGCCTGATGACATAGATTTCACTGCTGAGTGATATTGCATTGTACGTAAGTACCACAACTTCTTTATCCATTTTTCACTTTCTGCGCTGTTGAACTTGTACCGTAAACGAGGTTCTTGTAAACAGAGCCGTCCCAAACTTTGGGGTGGCTGTGTCTTTTTGATTTTAATTCCCCTAAGCTATAGGACCATAAGTGGAAGTGCCCTAGGCTCTGTTGCTTTGTTTTTTAGATGTTTCAGGAATCACCATACACTTCTCCCGAGTGGCTGTTGGCAATTTACATCCCGCCCATCAGCATAACAAGGCTCCCAGTTCTCCATGGCCTGTCCTGCCTTTCTGGATTTTACACTTTTTTCAGATGGCCCTTTTGACCGGGGGGAAGTGAGACTTCATTGTAGTGCAGATTTCCTTTGCAAGCTTGCTTGGTTGGCCAAAAAGGGCGTATGCGTTTTTTCCTGAATATATTCAGGAAAAAACGCATACGCCCTTTTTGGCCAAGTGCATCATTGTGGACGTTCTGCCTCTTTTCCTATGCTTTAAATGCAATTCCAGTCTACCTCCTGAAATCGGTTTCCTGCAATTCTGCCCGGCTTTCAGTCCTCTTGGCAGCCTTACTTCAGTATATTTTTGGACGATAGCTGTCATTTATAACTCTGCAGGTTTGTGAATTACAGTGCCCCTGAGCTCCTTTCTTCAACTCGCTTTCTTGGGAGCTGGCCGGAACACCGCAGCATTGCTTCAGGCCCTAATCTGGTTCCGGCACGGCACGCTGAGCCTTTGGTTAATTCCTCTTCCTGGTGGGAAATGAGAGTTAAATTTGCCCGTCCAGACACCTCCAGCTAGTCTCTCATTGGTTCTCCCTATTCCTGTTCATCTTCCGCAGAAATTGCAAACTGAGCCAAACAGGAGGTTAAAGGCACTGACTCTCCAAGTCAGGAGAGTGTTAGTAAAGCATCTGGAATGTTGCACCCGAGTACCAGGGGACGAGAACTGAGACATATTGGAACACGTCTCCCGATCACACGGTTGATCATACTCTGGGTTCCACGTGCATGTTTTAGCTGAAGGAAGAATCCCTTAAACGTGGAGAATTGAGACCCGTGGAATGGGTACCATGCAATATGACTTCAAAGGGTCTTCATTTGCTCACCGAACCTCTCCAATCCTATCACTGCTGTGTTTATGCCCCTGTACACACGCTTGATTTTCTTTCAGAGACATAGCAATCCATGGTATTAAGATACTTACTAGTCAGGTACATTCTTAGGCATTTAATATGGGGTGTTGAGTCCATTTCGTTGAGCAAGGAGTAGTTCTTGTCTATTCCATATTTGGCTTAAGGAACTTTATCTGTGCTCATTTCAATCTCTGGTTTTAGGCAGCACCCCAACTCACCTTTCCCCTTAAGCAAGCATAAGTTGTTTTTCTAAATTTGAGACCCTGTTCTGTTTTGTAATCCAGTTCCTGTGTAGCCAAGTTTACATTCCGTGTATTAGTGATATCTTATGATGTTTCTTTTTCTGTGATACTTATTTCAGTTAGAATCATCATACCTGAATCCACTCTTTATGCTGCTATGGGCCTGAAGACATAGATTTCATTGCTGAGTGATAATGCATTGTACATAAGTACCACAACTTCTTTATCCATTTTTCGCTTTCTGCGATATTGAACTTGTAGCGTAAACCAGGTTCTTGTAAACAGAGCCGTCCCAAACTTTGGGGTGGCTGTGTCTTTTTGATTTTAATTCCCCTAAGCTATAGGACCATAAGTGGAAGTGCCCTAGGCTCTGTTGCTTTGTTTTTTAGATGTTTCAGGAATCACCATACACTTCTCCCGAGTGGCTGTTGGCAATTTACATCCCGCCCATCAGCATAACAAGGCTCCCAGTTCTCCATGGCCTGTCCTGCCTTTCTGGATTTTACACTTTTTTCAGATGGCCCTTTTGACCTGGGGGAAGTGAGACTTCATTGTAGTGCAGATTTCCTTTGCAAGCTTGCTTGGTTGGCCAAAAAGGGCGTATGCGTTTTTTCCTGAATATATTCAGGAAAAAACGCATACGCCCTTTTTGGCCAAGTGCATCATTGTGGACGTTCTGCCTCTTTTCCTATGCTTTAAATGCAATTCCAGTCTACCTCCTGAAATCGGTTTCCTGCAATTCTGCCCCGCTTTCAAGTCCTCTTGGCAGCCTTACTTCAGTATAGTTTTGGACGATAGCTGTCATTTATAACTCTGCAGGTTTGTGAATTACAGTGCCCCTGAGCTCCTTTCTTCAACTCGCTTTCTTGGGAGCTGGCCGGAACACCGCAGCATTGCTTCAGGCCCTAATCTGGTTCCGGCACGGCACACTGAGCCTTTGGTTAATTCCTCTTCCTGGTGGGAAATGAGAGTTAAATTTGCCCGTCCAGACACCTCCAGCTAGTCTCTCATTGGTTCTCCCTATTCCTGTTCATCTTCCGCAGAAATTGCAAACTGAGCCAAACAGGAGGTTAAAGGCACTGACTCTCCAAGTCGGGAGAGTGTTAGTAAAGCATCTGGAATGTTGCACCCGAGTACCAGGGGACGAGAACTGAGACATATTGGAACACGTCTCCCAATCACACGGTTGATCATACTCTGGGTTCCACGTGCATGTTTTAGCTGAAGGAAGAATCCCTTAAACCTGGAGAATTGAGACCCGTGGAATGGGTACCATGCAATATGACTTCAAAGGGTCTTCATTTGCTCACCGAACCTCTCCAATCCTATCACTGCTGCGTTTATGCCCCTGTACACACGCTTGATTTTCTTTCAGAGACATAGCAATCCATAGGTTTTAAGATACTTACTAGTCAGGTACATTCTTAGGCGTTTAATATGGGGTGTTGAGTCCATTTCATTGAGCAAGGAGTAGTTCTTGTCTATTCCATATTTGGCTTAAGGAACTTTATCTGTGGTCATTTCAATCTCTGGTTTTATGCAGCACCCCAACTCACCTTTCCCATTAAGCAAGCATAAGTTGGTTTTCTAAATTTGAGACCCTGTTCTGTTTTGTAATCCAGTTCCTGTGTAGCCAAGTTTACATTCCGTGTATTAGTGATATTTTATGATGTTTCTTTTTCTGTGTGACTTATTTCAGTTAGAATCATCATACCTGAATCCACTCATTATGCTGCTACGGTCCTGATGACATAGATTTCATTGCTGAGTGATATTGCATTGTACGTAAGTACCACAACTTCTTTATCCATTTTTCACTTTCTGTGATATTGAACTTGTACCATAAACGACGTTCTTGTAAACAGAGCCGTCCCAAACTTTGGGGTGGCTGTGTCTTTTTGATTTTAATTTCCCTAAGCTATAGGACCATAAGTGGAAGTGCCCTAGGCTCTGTTGCTTTGTTTTTTAGATGTTTCAGGAAACACCATACACCTCTCCCGAGTGGCTGTTGGCAATTTACATCCCGCCCATCAGCATAACAAGGCTCCCAGTTCTCCATGGCCTGTCCTGCCTTTCTGGATTTTACACTTTTTTCAGATGGCCCTTTTGACCGGGGGGAAGTGAGACTTCATTGTAGTGCAGATTTCCTTTGCAAGCTTGCTTGGTTGGCCAAAAAGGGCGTATGCGTTTTTTCCTGAATATATTCAGGAAAAAACGCATACGCCCTTTTTGGCCAAGTGCATCATTGTGGACGTTCTGCCTCTTTTCCTATGCTTTAAATGCAATTCCAGTCTACCTCCTGAAATCGGTTTCCTGCAATTCTGCCCCGCTTTCAAGTCCTCTTGGCAGCCTTACTTCAGTATATTTTTGGACGATAGCTGTCATTTATAACTCTGCAGGTTTGTGAATTACAGTGCCCCTGAGCTCCTTTCTTCAACTCGCTTTCTTGTGAGCTGGCCGCAACACCGCAGGATTGCTTCAGGCCCTAATCTAGTTCCGGCACGGCACGCTGAGCCTTTGGTTAATTCCTCTTCCTGGTGGGAAATGAGAGTTAAATTTGCCCGTCCAGACACCTCCAGCTAGTCTCTCATTGGTTCTCCCTATTCCTGTTCATCTTCCTCAGAAATTGCAAATGGGCCAAACAGGAGGTTAAAGGCACTGACTCTCCAAGTCGCGAGAGTGTTAGTAAAGCGTCTGGAATGTTGCACCCGAGTACCAGGGGACGAGAACTGAGACATATTGGAACACGTCTCCCGATCACACGGTTGATCATACTCTGGGTTCCACGTGCATGTTTTAGCTGAAGGAAGAATCCCTTAAACCTGGTGAGTTGAGACCCGTGGAATGGGTACCATGCAATATGACTTCAAAGGGTCTTCATTTGCTCACCGAACCTCTCCAATCCTATCACTGCTGCGTTTATGCCCCTGTACACACGCTTGATTTTCTTTCAGAGACATAGCAATCCATAGGTTTTAAGATACTTACTAGTCAGGTACATTCTTAGGCGTTTAATATGGGCTGTTGAGTCCATTTCGTTGAGCAAGGAGTAGTTCTTGTCTATTCCATATTTGGCTTAAGGAACTTTATCTGTGCTCATTTCAATCTCTGGTTTTATGCAGCACCCCAACTCACCTTTCCCCTTAAGCAAGCATAAGTTGGTTTTCTAAATTTGAGACCCTGTTCTGTTTTGTAATCCAGTTCCTGTGTAGCCAAGTTTACATTCCGTGTATTAGTGATATCTTATGATGTTTCTTTTTCTGTATGACTTATTTCAGTTAGAATCATCATACCTGAATCCACTCATTATGCTGCTATGGGCCTGATGACATAGATTTCACTGCTGAGTGATATTGCATTGTACGTAAGTACCACAACTTCTTTATCCATTTTTCACTTTCTGCGCTGTTGAACTTGTACCGTAAACGAGGTTCTTGTAAACAGAGCCGTCCCAAACTTTGGGGTGGCTGTGTCTTTTTGATTTTAATTCCCCTAAGCTATAGGACCATAAGTGGAAGTGCCCTAGGCTCTGTTGCTTTGTTTTTTAGATGTTTCAGGAATCACCATACACTTCTCCCGAGTAGCTGTTGGCAATTTACATCCCGCCCATCAGCATAACAAGGCTCCCAGTTCTCCATGGCCTGTCCTGCCTTTCTGGATTTTACACTTTTTTCAGATGGCCCTTTGGACCGGGGGGAAGTGAGACTTCATTGTAGTGCAGATTTCCTTTGCAAGCTTGCTTGGTTGGCCAAAAAGGGCGTATGCGTTTTTTCCTGAATATATTCAGGAAAAAACGCATACGCCCTTTTTGGCCAAGTGCATCATTGTGGACGTTCTGCCTCTTTTCCTATGCTTTAAATGCAATTCCAGTCTACCTCCTGAAATCGGTTTCCTGCAATTCTGCCCCGCTTTCAGTCCTCTTGGCAGCCTTACTTCAGTATATTTTTGGACGAAAGCTGTCATTTATAACTCTGTAGGTTTGTGAATTACAGTGCCCCTGAGCTCCTTTCTTCAACTCGCTTTCTTGGGAGCTGGCCGGAACACCGCAGCATTGCTTCAGGCCCTAATCTGGTTCCGGCACGGCACGCTGAGCCTTTGGTTAATTCCTCTTCCTGGTGGGAAATGAGAGTTAAATTTGCCCGTCCAGACACCTCCAGCTAGTCTCTCATTGGTTCTCCCTATTCCTGTTCATCTTCCGCAGAAATTGCAAACTGAGCCAAACAGGAGGTTAAAGGCACTGACTCTCCAAGTCAGGAGAGTGTTAGTAAAGCATCTGGAATGTTGCACCCGAGTACCAGGGGACGAGAACTGAGACATATTGGAACACGTCTCCCGATCACACGGTTGATCATACTCTGGGTTCCACGTGCATGTTTTAGCTGAAGGAAGAATCCCTTAAACGTGGAGAATTGAGACCCGTGGAATGGGTACCATGCAATATGACTTCAAAGGGTCTTCATTTGCTCACCGAACCTCTCCAATCCTATCACTGCTGTGTTTATGCCCCTGTACACACGCTTGATTTTCTTTCAGAGACATAGCAATCCATGGTATTAAGATACTTACTAGTCAGGTACATTCTTAGGCATTTAATATGGGGTGTTGAGTCCATTTCGTTGAGCAAGGAGTAGTTCTTGTCTATTCCATATTTGGCTTAAGGAACTTTATCTGTGCTCATTTCAATCTCTGGTTTTAGGCAGCACCCCAACTCACCTTTCCCCTTAAGCAAGCATAAGTTGTTTTTCTAAATTTGAGACCCTGTTCTGTTTTGTAATCCAGTTCCTGTGTAGCCAAGTTTACATTCCGTGTATTAGTGATATCTTATGATGTTTCTTTTTCTGTGATACTTATTTCAGTTAGAATCATCATACCTGAATCCACTCTTTATGCTGCTATGGGCCTGAAGACATAGATTTCATTGCTGAGTGATAATGCATTGTACATAAGTACCACAACTTCTTTATCCATTTTTCGCTTTCTGCGATATTGAACTTGTAGCGTAAACCAGGTTCTTGTAAACAGAGCCGTCCCAAACTTTGGGGTGGCTGTGTCTTTTTGATTTTAATTCCCCTAAGCTATAGGACCATAAGTGGAAGTGCCCTAGGCTCTGTTGCTTTGTTTTTTAGATGTTTCAGGAATCACCATACACTTCTCCCGAGTGGCTGTTGGCAATTTACATCCCGCCCATCAGCATAACAAGGCTCCCAGTTCTCCATGGCCTGTCCTGCCTTTCTGGATTTTACACTTTTTTCAGATGGCCCTTTTGACCTGGGGGAAGTGAGACTTCATTGTAGTGCAGATTTCCTTTGCAAGCTTGCTTGGTTGGCCAAAAAGGGCGTATGCGTTTTTTCCTGAATATATTCAGGAAAAAACGCATACGCCCTTTTTGGCCAAGTGCATCATTGTGGACGTTCTGCCTCTTTTCCTATGCTTTAAATGCAATTCCAGTCTACCTCCTGAAATCGGTTTCCTGCAATTCTGCCCCGCTTTCAAGTCCTCTTGGCAGCCTTACTTCAGTATAGTTTTGGACGATAGCTGTCATTTATAACTCTGCAGGTTTGTGAATTACAGTGCCCCTGAGCTCCTTTCTTCAACTCGCTTTCTTGGGAGCTGGCCGGAACACCGCAGCATTGCTTCAGGCCCTAATCTGGTTCCGGCACGGCACACTGAGCCTTTGGTTAATTCCTCTTCCTGGTGGGAAATGAGAGTTAAATTTGCCCGTCCAGACACCTCCAGCTAGTCTCTCATTGGTTCTCCCTATTCCTGTTCATCTTCCGCAGAAATTGCAAACTGAGCCAAACAGGAGGTTAAAGGCACTGACTCTCCAAGTCGGGAGAGTGTTAGTAAAGCATCTGGAATGTTGCACCCGAGTACCAGGGGACGAGAACTGAGACATATTGGAACACGTCTCCCAATCACACGGTTGATCATACTCTGGGTTCCACGTGCATGTTTTAGCTGAAGGAAGAATCCCTTAAACCTGGAGAATTGAGACCCGTGGAATGGGTACCATGCAATATGACTTCAAAGGGTCTTCATTTGCTCACCGAACCTCTCCAATCCTATCACTGCTG
This sequence comes from Leucopleurus acutus, assembly GCF_964270905.1. Lineage (NCBI taxonomy): Eukaryota > Metazoa > Chordata > Mammalia > Artiodactyla > Delphinidae > Leucopleurus > Leucopleurus acutus. The sequence continues at coordinate 631,014 of NW_028139201.1, forward strand.
CGTTTATGCCCCTGTACACACGCTTGATTTTCTTTCAGAGACATAGCAATCCATAGGTTTTAAGATACTTACTAGTCAGGTACATTCTTAGGCGTTTAATATGGGGTGTTGAGTCCATTTCATTGAGCAAGGAGTAGTTCTTGTCTATTCCATATTTGGCTTAAGGAACTTTATCTGTGGTCATTTCAATCTCTGGTTTTATGCAGCACCCCAACTCACCTTTCCCATTAAGCAAGCATAAGTTGGTTTTCTAAATTTGAGACCCTGTTCTGTTTTGTAATCCAGTTCCTGTGTAGCCAAGTTTACATTCCGTGTATTAGTGATATTTTATGATGTTTCTTTTTCTGTGTGACTTATTTCAGTTAGAATCATCATACCTGAATCCACTCATTATGCTGCTACGGTCCTGATGACATAGATTTCATTGCTGAGTGATATTGCATTGTACGTAAGTACCACAACTTCTTTATCCATTTTTCACTTTCTGTGATATTGAACTTGTACCATAAACGACGTTCTTGTAAACAGAGCCGTCCCAAACTTTGGGGTGGCTGTGTCTTTTTGATTTTAATTTCCCTAAGCTATAGGACCATAAGTGGAAGTGCCCTAGGCTCTGTTGCTTTGTTTTTTAGATGTTTCAGGAAACACCATACACCTCTCCCGAGTGGCTGTTGGCAATTTACATCCCGCCCATCAGCATAACAAGGCTCCCAGTTCTCCATGGCCTGTCCTGCCTTTCTGGATTTTACACTTTTTTCAGATGGCCCTTTTGACCGGGGGGAAGTGAGACTTCATTGTAGTGCAGATTTCCTTTGCAAGCTTGCTTGGTTGGCCAAAAAGGGCGTATGCGTTTTTTCCTGAATATATTCAGGAAAAAACGCATACGCCCTTTTTGGCCAAGTGCATCATTGTGGACGTTCTGCCTCTTTTCCTATGCTTTAAATGCAATTCCAGTCTACCTCCTGAAATCGGTTTCCTGCAATTCTGCCCCGCTTTCAAGTCCTCTTGGCAGCCTTACTTCAGTATATTTTTGGACGATAGCTGTCATTTATAACTCTGCAGGTTTGTGAATTACAGTGCCCCTGAGCTCCTTTCTTCAACTCGCTTTCTTGTGAGCTGGCCGCAACACCGCAGGATTGCTTCAGGCCCTAATCTAGTTCCGGCACGGCACGCTGAGCCTTTGGTTAATTCCTCTTCCTGGTGGGAAATGAGAGTTAAATTTGCCCGTCCAGACACCTCCAGCTAGTCTCTCATTGGTTCTCCCTATTCCTGTTCATCTTCCTCAGAAATTGCAAATGGGCCAAACAGGAGGTTAAAGGCACTGACTCTCCAAGTCGCGAGAGTGTTAGTAAAGCGTCTGGAATGTTGCACCCGAGTACCAGGGGACGAGAACTGAGACATATTGGAACACGTCTCCCGATCACACGGTTGATCATACTCTGGGTTCCACGTGCATGTTTTAGCTGAAGGAAGAATCCCTTAAACCTGGTGAGTTGAGACCCGTGGAATGGGTACCATGCAATATGACTTCAAAGGGTCTTCATTTGCTCACCGAACCTCTCCAATCCTATCACTGCTGCGTTTATGCCCCTGTACACACGCTTGATTTTCTTTCAGAGACATAGCAATCCATAGGTTTTAAGATACTTACTAGTCAGGTACATTCTTAGGCGTTTAATATGGGCTGTTGAGTCCATTTCGTTGAGCAAGGAGTAGTTCTTGTCTATTCCATATTTGGCTTAAGGAACTTTATCTGTGCTCATTTCAATCTCTGGTTTTATGCAGCACCCCAACTCACCTTTCCCCTTAAGCAAGCATAAGTTGGTTTTCTAAATTTGAGACCCTGTTCTGTTTTGTAATCCAGTTCCTGTGTAGCCAAGTTTACATTCCGTGTATTAGTGATATCTTATGATGTTTCTTTTTCTGTATGACTTATTTCAGTTAGAATCATCATACCTGAATCCACTCATTATGCTGCTATGGGCCTGATGACATAGATTTCACTGCTGAGTGATATTGCATTGTACGTAAGTACCACAACTTCTTTATCCATTTTTCACTTTCTGCGCTGTTGAACTTGTACCGTAAACGAGGTTCTTGTAAACAGAGCCGTCCCAAACTTTGGGGTGGCTGTGTCTTTTTGATTTTAATTCCCCTAAGCTATAGGACCATAAGTGGAAGTGCCCTAGGCTCTGTTGCTTTGTTTTTTAGATGTTTCAGGAATCACCATACACTTCTCCCGAGTAGCTGTTGGCAATTTACATCCCGCTCATCAGCATAACAAGGCTCCCAGTTCTCCATGGCCTGTCCTGCCTTTCTGGATTTTACACTTTTTTCAGATGGCCCTTTGGACCGGGGGGAAGTGAGACTTCATTGTAGTGCAGATTTCCTTTGCAAGCTTGCTTGGTTGGCCAAAAAGGGCGTATGCGTTTTTTCCTGAATATATTCAGGAAAAAACGCATACGCCCTTTTTGGCCAAGTGCATCATTGTGGACGTTCTGCCTCTTTTCCTATGCTTTAAATGCAATTCCAGTCTACCTCCTGAAATCGGTTTCCTGCAATTCTGCCCCGCTTTCAGTCCTCTTGGCAGCCTTACTTCAGTATATTTTTGGACGAAAGCTGTCATTTATAACTCTGTAGGTTTGTGAATTACAGTGCCCCTGAGCTCCTTTCTTCAACTCGCTTTCTTGGGAGCTGGCCGGAACACCGCAGCATTGCTTCAGGCCCTAATCTGGTTCCGGCACGGCACGCTGAGCCTTTGGTTAATTCCTCTTCCTGGTGGGAAATGAGAGTTAAATTTGCCCGTCCAGACACCTCCAGCTAGTCTCTCATTGGTTCTCCCTATTCCTGTTCATCTTCCGCAGAAATTGCAAACTGAGCCAAACAGGAGGTTAAAGGCACTGACTCTCCAAGTCGGGAGAGTGTTAGTAAAGCATCTGGAATGTTGCACCCGAGTACCAGGGGACGAGAACTGAGACATATTGGAACACGTCTCCCGATCACACGGTTGATCATACTCTGGGTTCCACGTGCATGTTTTAGCTGAAGGAAGAATCCCTTAAACCTGGAGAATTGAGACCCGTGGAATGGGTACCATGCAATATGACTTCAAAGGGTCTTCATTTGCTCACCGAACCTCTCCAATCCTATCACTGCTGCGTTTATGCCCCTGTACACACGCTTGATTTTCTTTCAGAGACATAGCAATCCATAGGTTTTAAGATACTTACTAGTCAGGTACATTCTTAGGCGTTTAATATGGGGTGTTGAGTCCATTTCGTTGAGCAAGGAGTAGTTCTTGTCTATTCCATATTTGGCTTAAGGAACTTTATCTGTGCTCATTTCAATCTCTGGTTTTATGCAGCACCCCAACTCACCTTTCCCCTTAAGCAAGCATAAGTTGGTTTTCTAAATTTGAGACCCTGTTCTGTTTTGTAATCCAGTTCCTGTGTAGCCAAGTTTACATTCCGTGTATTAGTGATATCTTATGATGTTTCTTTTTCTGTGTGACTTATTTCAGTTAGAATCATCATACCTGAATCCACTCAATATGGTGCTATGGGCCTGATGACATAGATTTCATTGCTGAGTGATATTGCATTGTACGTAAGTACCACAACTTCTTTATCCATTTTTCACTTTCTGTGATATTGAACTTGTACCATAAACGACGTTCTTGTAAACAGAGCCGTCCCAAACTTTGGGGTGGCTGTGTCTTTTTGATTTTAATTTCCCTAAGGTATAGGACCATAAGTGGAAGTGCCCTAGGCTCTGATGCTTTGTTTTTTAGATGTTTCAGGAAACACCATACACCTCTCCCGAGTGGCTCTTGGCAATTTACATCCCGCCCATCAGCATAACAAGGCTCCCAGTTCTCCATGGCCTGTCCTGCCTTTCTGGATTTTACACTTTTTTCAGATGGCCCTTTTGACCGGGGGGAAGTGAGACTTCATTGTAGTGCAGATTTCCTTTGCAAGCTTGCTTGGTTGGCCAAAAAGGGCGTATGCGTTTTTTCCTGAATATATTCAGGAAAAAACGCATACGCCCTTTTTGGCCAAGTGCATCATTGTGGACGTTCTGCCTCTTTTCCTATGCTTTAAATGCAATTCCAGTCTACCTCCTGAAATCGGTTTCCTGCAATTCTGCCCCGCTTTCAAGTCCTCTTGGCAGCCTTACTTCAGTATAGTTTTGGACGATAGCTGTCATTTATAACTCTGCAGGTTTGTGAATTACAGTGCCCCTGAGCTCCTTTCTTCAACTCGCTTTCTTGTGAGCTGGCCGCAACACCGCAGCATTGCTTCAGGCCCTAATCTGGTTCCAGCACGGCATGCTGAGCCTTTGGTTAATTCCTCTTCCTGGTGGGAAATGAGAGTTAAATTTGCCCGTCCAGACACCTCCAGCTAGTCTCTCATTGGTTCTCCCTATTCCTGTTCATCTTCCTCAGAAATTGCAAATGGGCCAAACAGGAGGTTAAAGGCACTGACTCTCCAAGTCAGGAGAGTGTTAGTAAAGCGTCTGGAATGTTGCACCCGAGTACCAGGGGACGAGAACTGAGACATATTGGAACACATCTCCCGATCACACGGTTGATCATACTCTGGGTTCCACGTGCATGTTTTAGCTGAAGGAAGAATCCCTTAAACCTGGAGAGTTGAGACCCGTGGAATGGGTACCATGCAATATGACTTCAAAGGGTCTTCATTTGCTCACCGAACCTCTCCAATCCTATCACTGCTGCGTTTATGCCCCTGTACACACGCTTGATTTTCTTTCAGAGACATAGCAATCCATAGGTTTTAAGATACTTACTAGTCAGGTACATTCTTAGGCGTTTAATATGGGCTGTTGAGTCCATTTCGTTGAGCAAGGAGTAGTTCTTGTCTATTCCATATTTGGCTTAAGGAACTTTATCTGTGCTCATTTCAATCTCTGGTTTTATGCAGCACCCCAACTCACCTTTCCCCTTAAGCAAGCATAAGTTGGTTTTCTAAATTTGAGACCCTGTTCTGTTTTGTAATCCAGTTCCTGTGTAGCCAAGTTTACATTCCGTGTATTAGTGATATCTTATGATGTTTCTTTTTCTGTATGACTTATTTCAGTTAGAATCATCATACCTGAATCCACTCATTATGCTGCTATGGGCCTGATGACATAGATTTCACTGCTGAGTGATATTGCATTGTACGTAAGTACCACAACTTCTTTATCCATTTTTCACTTTCTGCGCTGTTGAACTTGTACCGTAAACGAGGTTCTTGTAAACAGAGCCGTCCCAAACTTTGGGGTGGCTGTGTCTTTTTGATTTTAATTCCCCTAAGCTATAGGACCATAAGTGGAAGTGCCCTAGGCTCTGTTGCTTTGTTTTTTAGATGTTTCAGGAATCACCATACACTTCTCCCGAGTGGCTGTTGGCAATTTACATCCCGCCCATCAGCATAACAAGGCTCCCAGTTCTCCATGGCCTGTCCTGCCTTTCTGGATTTTACACTTTTTTCAGATGGCCCTTTTGACCGGGGGGAAGTGAGACTTCATTGTAGTGCAGATTTCCTTTGCAAGCTTGCTTGGTTGGCCAAAAAGGGCGTATGCGTTTTTTCCTGAATATATTCAGGAAAAAACGCATACGCCCTTTTTGGCCAAGTGCATCATTGTGGACGTTCTGCCTCTTTTCCTATGCTTTAAATGCAATTCCAGTCTACCTCCTGAAATCGGTTTCCTGCAATTCTGCCCCGCTTTCAGTCCTCTTGGCAGCCTTACTTCAGTATATTTTTGGACGATAGCTGTCATTTATAACTCTGCAGGTTTGTGAATTACAGTGCCCCTGAGCTCCTTTCTTCAACTCGCTTTCTTGGGAGCTGGCCGGAACACCGCAGCATTGCTTCAGGCCCTAATCTGGTTCCGGCACGGCACGCTGAGCCTTTGGTTAATTCCTCTTCCTGGTGGGAAATGAGAGTTAAATTTGCCCGTCCAGACACCTCCAGCTAGTCTCTCATTGGTTCTCCCTATTCCTGTTCATCTTCCGCAGAAATTGCAAACTGAGCCAAACAGGAGGTTAAAGGCACTGACTCTCCAAGTCGGGAGAGTGTTAGTAAAGCATCTGGAATGTTGCACCCGAGTACCAGGGGACGAGAACTGAGACATATTGGAACACGTCTCCCGATCACACGGTTGATCATACTCTGGGTTCCACGTGCATGTTTTAGCTGAAGGAAGAATCCCTTAAACGTGGAGAATTGAGACCCGTGGAATGGGTACCATGCAATATGACTTCAAAGGGTCTTCATTTGCTCACCGAACCTCTCCAATCCTATCACTGCTGTGTTTATGCCCCTGTACACACGCTTGATTTTCTTTCAGAGACATAGCAATCCATGGTATTAAGATACTTACTAGTCAGGTACATTCTTAGGCATTTAATATGGGGTGTTGAGTCCATTTCGTTGAGCAAGGAGTAGTTCTTGTCTATTCCATATTTGGCTTAAGGAACTTTATCTGTGCTCATTTCAATCTCTGGTTTTAGGCAGCACCCCAACTCACCTTTCCCCTTAAGCAAGCATAAGTTGTTTTTCTAAATTTGAGACCCTGTTCTGTTTTGTAATCCAGTTCCTGTGTAGCCAAGTTTACATTCCGTGTATTAGTGATATCTTATGATGTTTCTTTTTCTGTGATACTTATTTCAGTTAGAATCATCATACCTGAATCCACTCTTTATGCTGCTATGGGCCTGAAGACATAGATTTCATTGCTGAGTGATAATGCATTGTACATAAGTACCACAACTTCTTTATCCATTTTTCGCTTTCTGCGATATTGAACTTGTAGCGTAAACCAGGTTCTTGTAAACAGAGCCGTCCCAAACTTTGGGGTGGCTGTGTCTTTTTGATTTTAATTCCCCTAAGCTATAGGACCATAAGTGGAAGTGCCCTAGGCTCTGTTGCTTTGTTTTTTAGATGTTTCAGGAATCACCATACACTTCTCCCGAGTGGCTGTTGGCAATTTACATCCCGCCCATCAGCATAACAAGGCTCCCAGTTCTCCATGGCCTGTCCTGCCTTTCTGGATTTTACACTTTTTTCAGATGGCCCTTTTGACCTGGGGGAAGTGAGACTTCATTGTAGTGCAGATTTCCTTTGCAAGCTTGCTTGGTTGGCCAAAAAGGGCGTATGCGTTTTTTCCTGAATATATTCAGGAAAAAACGCATACGCCCTTTTTGGCCAAGTGCATCATTGTGGACGTTCTGCCTCTTTTCCTATGCTTTAAATGCAATTCCAGTCTACCTCCTGAAATCGGTTTCCTGCAATTCTGCCCCGCTTTCAAGTCCTCTTGGCAGCCTTACTTCAGTATAGTTTTGGACGATAGCTGTCATTTATAACTCTGCAGGTTTGTGAATTACAGTGCCCCTGAGCTCCTTTCTTCAACTCGCTTTCTTGGGAGCTGGCCGGAACACCGCAGCATTGCTTCAGGCCCTAATCTGGTTCCGGCACGGCACACTGAGCCTTTGGTTAATTCCTCTTCCTGGTGGGAAATGAGAGTTAAATTTGCCCGTCCAGACACCTCCAGCTAGTCTCTCATTGGTTCTCCCTATTCCTGTTCATCTTCCGCAGAAATTGCAAACTGAGCCAAACAGGAGGTTAAAGGCACTGACTCTCCAAGTCGGGAGAGTGTTAGTAAAGCATCTGGAATGTTGCACCCGAGTACCAGGGGACGAGAACTGAGACATATTGGAACACGTCTCCCAATCACACGGTTGATCATACTCTGGGTTCCACGTGCATGTTTTAGCTGAAGGAAGAATCCCTTAAACCTGGAGAATTGAGACCCGTGGAATGGGTACCATGCAATATGACTTCAAAGGGTCTTCATTTGCTCACCGAACCTCTCCAATCCTATCACTGCTGCGTTTATGCCCCTGTACACACGCTTGATTTTCTTTCAGAGACATAGCAATCCATAGGTTTTAAGATACTTACTAGTCAGGTACATTCTTAGGCGTTTAATATGGGGTGTTGAGTCCATTTCATTGAGCAAGGAGTAGTTCTTGTCTATTCCATATTTGGCTTAAGGAACTTTATCTGTGGTCATTTCAATCTCTGGTTTTATGCAGCACCCCAACTCACCTTTCCCATTAAGCAAGCATAAGTTGGTTTTCTAAATTTGAGACCCTGTTCTGTTTTGTAATCCAGTTCCTGTGTAGCCAAGTTTACATTCCGTGTATTAGTGATATTTTATGATGTTTCTTTTTCTGTGTGACTTATTTCAGTTAGAATCATCATACCTGAATCCACTCATTATGCTGCTACGGTCCTGATGACATAGATTTCATTGCTGAGTGATATTGCATTGTACGTAAGTACCACAACTTCTTTATCCATTTTTCACTTTCTGTGATATTGAACTTGTACCATAAACGACGTTCTTGTAAACAGAGCCGTCCCAAACTTTGGGGTGGCTGTGTCTTTTTGATTTTAATTTCCCTAAGCTATAGGACCATAAGTGGAAGTGCCCTAGGCTCTGTTGCTTTGTTTTTTAGATGTTTCAGGAAACACCATACACCTCTCCCGAGTGGCTGTTGGCAATTTACATCCCGCCCATCAGCATAACAAGGCTCCCAGTTCTCCATGGCCTGTCCTGCCTTTCTGGATTTTACACTTTTTTCAGATGGCCCTTTTGACCGGGGGGAAGTGAGACTTCATTGTAGTGCAGATTTCCTTTGCAAGCTTGCTTGGTTGGCCAAAAAGGGCGTATGCGTTTTTTCCTGAATATATTCAGGAAAAAACGCATACGCCCTTTTTGGCCAAGTGCATCATTGTGGACGTTCTGCCTCTTTTCCTATGCTTTAAATGCAATTCCAGTCTACCTCCTGAAATCGGTTTCCTGCAATTCTGCCCCGCTTTCAAGTCCTCTTGGCAGCCTTACTTCAGTATATTTTTGGACGATAGCTGTCATTTATAACTCTGCAGGTTTGTGAATTACAGTGCCCCTGAGCTCCTTTCTTCAACTCGCTTTCTTGTGAGCTGGCCGCAACACCGCAGGATTGCTTCAGGCCCTAATCTAGTTCCGGCACGGCACGCTGAGCCTTTGGTTAATTCCTCTTCCTGGTGGGAAATGAGAGTTAAATTTGCCCGTCCAGACACCTCCAGCTAGTCTCTCATTGGTTCTCCCTATTCCTGTTCATCTTCCTCAGAAATTGCAAATGGGCCAAACAGGAGGTTAAAGGCACTGACTCTCCAAGTCGCGAGAGTGTTAGTAAAGCGTCTGGAATGTTGCACCCGAGTACCAGGGGACGAGAACTGAGACATATTGGAACACGTCTCCCGATCACACGGTTGATCATACTCTGGGTTCCACGTGCATGTTTTAGCTGAAGGAAGAATCCCTTAAACCTGGAGAGTTGAGACCCGTGGAATGGGTACCATGCAATATGACTTCAAAGGGTCTTCATTTGCTCACCGAACCTCTCCAATCCTATCACTGCTGCGTTTATGCCCCTGTACACACGCTTGATTTTCTTTCAGAGACATAGCAATCCATAGGTTTTAAGATACTTACTAGTCAGGTACATTCTTAGGCGTTTAATATGGGCTGTTGAGTCCATTTCGTTGAGCAAGGAGTAGTTCTTGTCTATTCCATATTTGGCTTAAGGAACTTTATCTGTGCTCATTTCAATCTCTGGTTTTATGCAGCACCCCAACTCACCTTTCCCCTTAAGCAAGCATAAGTTGGTTTTCTAAATTTGAGACCCTGTTCTGTTTTGTAATCCAGTTCCTGTGTAGCCAAGTTTACATTCCGTGTATTAGTGATATCTTATGATGTTTCTTTTTCTGTATGACTTATTTCAGTTAGAATCATCATACCTGAATCCACTCATTATGCTGCTATGGGCCTGATGACATAGATTTCACTGCTGAGTGATATTGCATTGTACGTAAGTACCACAACTTCTTTATCCATTTTTCACTTTCTGCGCTGTTGAACTTGTACCGTAAACGAGGTTCTTGTAAACAGAGCCGTCCCAAACTTTGGGGTGGCTGTGTCTTTTTGATTTTAATTCCCCTAAGCTATAGGACCATAAGTGGAAGTGCCCTAGGCTCTGTTGCTTTGTTTTTTAGATGTTTCAGGAATCACCATACACTTCTCCCGAGTAGCTGTTGGCAATTTACATCCCGCCCATCAGCATAACAAGGCTCCCAGTTCTCCATGGCCTGTCCTGCCTTTCTGGATTTTACACTTTTTTCAGATGGCCCTTTGGACCGGGGGGAAGTGAGACTTCATTGTAGTGCAGATTTCCTTTGCAAGCTTGCTTGGTTGGCCAAAAAGGGCGTATGCGTTTTTTCCTGAATATATTCAGGAAAAAACGCATACGCCCTTTTTGGCCAAGTGCATCATTGTGGACGTTCTGCCTCTTTTCCTATGCTTTAAATGCAATTCCAGTCTACCTCCTGAAATCGGTTTCCTGCAATTCTGCCCCGCTTTCAGTCCTCTTGGCAGCCTTACTTCAGTATATTTTTGGACGATAGCTGTCATTTATAACTCTGTAGGTTTGTGAATTACAGTGCCCCTGAGCTCCTTTCTTCAACTCGCTTTCTTGGGAGCTGGCCGGAACACCGCAGCATTGCTTCAGGCCCTAATCTGGTTCCGGCACGGCACGCTGAGCCTTTGGTTAATTCCTCTTCCTGGTGGGAAATGAGAGTTAAATTTGCCCGTCCAGACACCTCCAGCTAGTCTCTCATTGGTTCTCCCTATTCCTGTTCATCTTCCGCAGAAATTGCAAACTGAGCCAAACAGGAGGTTAAAGGCACTGACTCTCCAAGTCGGGAGAGTGTTAGTAAAGCATCTGGAATGTTGCACCCGAGTACCAGGGGACGAGAACTGAGACATATTGGAACACGTCTCCCGATCACACGGTTGATCATACTCTGGGTTCCACGTGCATGTTTTAGCTGAAGGAAGAATCCCTTAAACCTGGAGAATTGAGACCCGTGGAATGGGTACCATGCAATATGACTTCAAAGGGTCTTCATTTGCTCACCGAACCTCTCCAATCCTATCACTGCTGCGTTTATGCCCCTGTACACACGCTTGATTTTCTTTCAGAGACATAGCAATCCATAGGTTTTAAGATACTTACTAGTCAGGTACATTCTTAGGCGTTTAATATGGGGTGTTGAGTCCATTTCGTTGAGCAAGGAGTAGTTCTTGTCTATTCCATATTTGGCTTAAGGAACTTTATCTGTGCTCATTTCAATCTCTGGTTTTATGCAGCACCCCAACTCACCTTTCCCCTTAAGCAAGCATAAGTTGGTTTTCTAAATTTGAGACCCTGTTCTGTTTTGTAATCCAGTTCCTGTGTAGCCAAGTTTACATTCCGTGTATTAGTGATATCTTATGATGTTTCTTTTTCTGTGTGACTTATTTCAGTTAGAATCATCATACCTGAATCCACTCAATATGGTGCTATGGGCCTGATGACATAGATTTCATTGCTGAGTGATATTGCATTGTACGTAAGTACCACAACTTCTTTATCCATTTTTCACTTTCTGTGATATTGAACTTGTACCATAAACGACGTTCTTGTAAACAGAGCCGTCCCAAACTTTGGGGTGGCTGTGTCTTTTTGATTTTAATTTCCCTAAGGTATAGGACCATAAGTGGAAGTGCCCTAGGCTCTGATGCTTTGTTTTTTAGATGTTTCAGGAAACACCATACACCTCTCCCGAGTGGCTCTTGGCAATTTACATCCCGCCCATCAGCATAACAAGGCTCCCAGTTCTCCATGGCCTGTCCTGCCTTTCTGGATTTTACACTTTTTTCAGATGGCCCTTTTGACCGGGGGGAAGTGAGACTTCATTGTAGTGCAGATTTCCTTTGCAAGCTTGCTTGGTTGGCCAAAAAGGGCGTATGCGTTTTTTCCTGAATATATTCAGGAAAAAACGCATACGCCCTTTTTGGCCAAGTGCATCATTGTGGACGTTCTGCCTCTTTTCCTATGCTTTAAATGCAATTCCAGTCTACCTCCTGAAATCGGTTTCCTGCAATTCTGCCCCGCTTTCAAGTCCTCTTGGCAGCCTTACTTCAGTATAGTTTTGGACGATAGCTGTCATTTATAACTCTGCAGGTTTGTGAATTACAGTGCCCCTGAGCTCCTTTCTTCAACTCGCTTTCTTGTGAGCTGGCCGCAACACCGCAGCATTGCTTCAGGCCCTAATCTGGTTCCAGCACGGCATGCTGAGCCTTTGGTTAATTCCTCTTCCTGGTGGGAAATGAGAGTTAAATTTGCCCGTCCAGACACCTCCAGCTAGTCTCTCATTGGTTCTCCCTATTCCTGTTCATCTTCCTCAGAAATTGCAAATGGGCCAAACAGGAGGTTAAAGGCACTGACTCTCCAAGTCAGGAGAGTGTTAGTAAAGCGTCTGGAATGTTGCACCCGAGTACCAGGGGACGAGAACTGAGACATATTGGAACACATCTCCCGATCACACGGTTGATCATACTCTGGGTTCCACGTGCATGTTTTAGCTGAAGGAAGAATCCCTTAAACCTGGAGAGTTGAGACCCGTGGAATGGGTACCATGCAATATGACTTCAAAGGGTCTTCATTTGCTCACCGAACCTCTCCAATCCTATCACTGCTGCGTTTATGCCCCTGTACACACGCTTGATTTTCTTTCAGAGACATAGCAATCCATAGGTTTTAAGATACTTACTAGTCAGGTACATTCTTAGGCGTTTAATATGGGCTGTTGAGTCCATTTCGTTGAGCAAGGAGTAGTTCTTGTCTATTCCATATTTGGCTTAAGGAACTTTATCTGTGCTCATTTCAATCTCTGGTTTTATGCAGCACCCCAACTCACCTTTCCCCTTAAGCAAGCATAAGTTGGTTTTCTAAATTTGAGACCCTGTTCTGTTTTGTAATCCAGTTCCTGTGTAGCCAAGTTTACATTCCGTGTATTAGTGATATCTTATGATGTTTCTTTTTCTGTATGACTTATTTCAGTTAGAATCATCATACCTGAATCCACTCATTATGCTGCTATGGGCCTGATGACATAGATTTCACTGCTGAGTGATATTGCATTGTACGTAAGTACCACAACTTCTTTATCCATTTTTCACTTTCTGCGCTGTTGAACTTGTACCGTAAACGAGGTTCTTGTAAACAGAGCCGTCCCAAACTTTGGGGTGGCTGTGTCTTTTTGATTTTAATTCCCCTAAGCTATAGGACCATAAGTGGAAGTGCCCTAGGCTCTGTTGCTTTGTTTTTTAGATGTTTCAGGAATCACCATACACTTCTCCCGAGTGGCTGTTGGCAATTTACATCCCGCCCATCAGCATAACAAGGCTCCCAGTTCTCCATGGCCTGTCCTGCCTTTCTGGATTTTACACTTTTTTCAGATGGCCCTTTTGACCGGGGGGAAGTGAGACTTCATTGTAGTGCAGATTTCCTTTGCAAGCTTGCTTGGTTGGCCAAAAAGGGCGTATGCGTTTTTTCCTGAATATATTCAGGAAAAAACGCATACGCCCTTTTTGGCCAAGTGCATCATTGTGGACGTTCTGCCTCTTTTCCTATGCTTTAAATGCAATTCCAGTCTACCTCCTGAAATCGGTTTCCTGCAATTCTGCCCCGCTTTCAGTCCTCTTGGCAGCCTTACTTCAGTATATTTTTGGACGATAGCTGTCATTTATAACTCTGCAGGTTTGTGAATTACAGTGCCCCTGAGCTCCTTTCTTCAACTCGCTTTCTTGGGAGCTGGCCGGAACACCGCAGCATTGCTTCAGGCCCTAATCTGGTTCCGGCACGGCACGCTGAGCCTTTGGTTAATTCCTCTTCCTGGTGGGAAATGAGAGTTAAATTTGCCCGTCCAGACACCTCCAGCTAGTCTCTCATTGGTTCTCCCTATTCCTGTTCATCTTCCGCAGAAATTGCAAACTGAGCCAAACAGGAGGTTAAAGGCACTGACTCTCCAAGTCGGGAGAGTGTTAGTAAAGCATCTGGAATGTTGCACCCGAGTACCAGGGGACGAGAACTGAGACATATTGGAACACGTCTCCCGATCACACGGTTGATCATACTCTGGGTTCCACGTGCATGTTTTAGCTGAAGGAAGAATCCCTTAAACCTGGAGAATTGAGACCCGTGGAATGGGTACCATGCAATATGACTTCAAAGGGTCTTCATTTGCTCACCGAACCTCTCCAATCCTATCACTGCTGCGTTTATGCCCCTGTACACACGCTTGATTTTCTTTCAGAGACATAGCAATCCATAGGTTTTAAGATACTTACTAGTCAGGTACATTCTTAGGCGTTTAATATGGGCTGTTGAGTCCATTTCGTTGAGCAAGGAGTAGTTCTTGTCTATTCCATATTTGGCTTAAGGAACTTTATCTGTGCTCATTTCAATCTCTGGTTTTATGCAGCACCCCAACTCACCTTTCCCCTTAAGCAAGCATAAGTTGGTTTTCTAAATTTGAGACCCTGTTCTGTTTTGTAATCCAGTTCCTGTGTAGCCAAGTTTACATTCCGTGTATTAGTGATATCTTATGATGTTTCTTTTTCTGTGTGACTTATTTCAGTTAGAATCATCATACCTGAATCCACTCAATATGGTGCTATGGGCCTGATGACATAGATTTCATTGCTGAGTGATATTGCATTGTACGTAAGTACCACAACTTCTTTATCCATTTTTCACTTTCTGTGATATTGAACTTGTACCATAAACGACGTTCTTGTAAACAGAGCCGTCCCAAACTTTGGGGTGGCTGTGTCTTTTTGATTTTAATTTCCCTAAGGTATAGGACCATAAGTGGAAGTGCCCTAGGCTCTGATGCTTTGTTTTTTAGATGTTTCAGGAAACACCATACACCTCTCCCGAGTGGCTCTTGGCAATTTACATCCCGCCCATCAGCATAACAAGGCTCCCAGTTCTCCATGGCCTGTCCTGCCTTTCTGGATTTTACACTTTTTTCAGATGGCCCTTTTGACCGGGGGGAAGTGAGACTTCATTGTAGTGCAGATTTCCTTTGCAAGCTTGCTTGGTTGGCCAAAAAGGGCGTATGCGTTTTTTCCTGAATATATTCAGGAAAAAACGCATACGCCCTTTTTGGCCAAGTGCATCATTGTGGACGTTCTGCCTCTTTTCCTATGCTTTAAATGCAATTCCAGTCTACCTCCTGAAATCGGTTTCCTGCAATTCTGCCCCGCTTTCAAGTCCTCTTGGCAGCCTTACTTCAGTATAGTTTTGGACGATAGCTGTCATTTATAACTCTGCAGGTTTGTGAATTACAGTGCCCCTGAGCTCCTTTCTTCAACTCGCTTTCTTGGGAGCTGGCCGCAACACCGCAGGATTGCTTCAGGCCCTAATCTGGTTCCAGCACGGCATGCTGAGCCTTTGGTTAATTCCTCTTCCTGGTGGGAAATGAGAGTTAAATTTGCCCGTCCAGACACCTCCAGCTAGTCTCTCATTGGTTCTCCCTATTCCTGTTCATCTTCCTCAGAAATTGCAAATGGGCCAAACAGGAGGTTAAAGGCACTGACTCTCCAAGTCAGGAGAGTGTTAGTAAAGCGTCTGGAATGTTGCACCCGAGTACCAGGGGACGAGAACTGAGACATATTGGAACACATCTCCCGATCACACGGTTGATCATACTCTGGGTTCCACGTGCATGTTTTAGCTGAAGGAAGAATCCCTTAAACCTGGAGAGTTGAGACCCGTGGAATGGGTACCATGCAATATGACTTCAAAGGGTCTTCATTTGCTCACCGAACCTCTCCAATCCTATCACTGCTGCGTTTATGCCCCTGTACACACGCTTGATTTTCTTTCAGAGACATAGCAATCCATAGGTTTTAAGATACTTACTAGTCAGGTACATTCTTAGGCGTTTAATATGGGCTGTTGAGTCCATTTCGTTGAGCAAGGAGTAGTTCTTGTCTATTCCATATTTGGCTTAAGGAACTTTATCTGTGCTCATTTCAATCTCTGGTTTTATGCAGCACCCCAACTCACCTTTCCCCTTAAGCAAGCATAAGTTGGTTTTCTAAATTTGAGACCCTGTTCTGTTTTGTAATCCAGTTCCTGTGTAGCCAAGTTTACATTCCGTGTATTAGTGATATCTTATGATGTTTCTTTTTCTGTATGACTTATTTCAGTTAGAATCATCATACCTGTATCCACTCATTATGCTGCTATGGGCCTGATGACATAGATTTCACTGCTGAGTGATATTGCATTGTACGTAAGTACCACAACTTCTTTATCCATTTTTCACTTTCTGCGCTGTTGAACTTGTACCGTAAACGAGGTTCTTGTAAACAGAGCCGTCCCAAACTTTGGGGTGGCTGTGTCTTTTTGATTTTAATTCCCCTAAGCTATAGGACCATAAGTGGAAGTGCCCTAGGCTCTGTTGCTTTGTTTTTTAGATGTTTCAGGAATCACCATACACTTCTCCCGAGTGGCTGTTGGCAATTTACATCCCGCCCATCAGCATAACAAGGCTCCCAGTTCTCCATGGCCTGTCCTGCCTTTCTGGATTTTACACTTTTTTCAGATGGCCCTTTTGACCGGGGGGAAGTGAGACTTCATTGTAGTGCAGATTTCCTTTGCAAGCTTGCTTGGTTGGCCAAAAAGGGCGTATGCGTTTTTTCCTGAATATATTCAGGAAAAAACGCATACGCCCTTTTTGGCCAAGTGCATCATTGTGGACGTTCTGCCTCTTTTCCTATGCTTTAAATGCAATTCCAGTCTACCTCCTGAAATCGGTTTCCTGCAATTCTGCCCCGCTTTCAGTCCTCTTGGCAGCCTTACTTTAGTATATTTTTGGACGATAGCTGTCATTTATACCTCTGCAGGTTTGTGAATTACAGTGCCCCTGAGCTCCTTTCTTCAACTCGCTTTCTTGTGAGCTGGCCGCAACACCGCAGGATTGCTTCAGGCCCTAATCTGGTTCCGGCACGGCACGCTGAGCCTTTGGTTAATTCCTCTTCCTGGTGGGAAATGAGAGTTAAATTTGCCCGTCCAGACACCTCCAGCTAGTCTCTCATTGGTTCTCCCTATTCCTGTTCATCTTCCTCAGAAATTGCAAATGGGCCAAACAGGAGGTTAAAGGCACTGACTCTCCAAGTCGGGAGAGTGTTAGTAAAGCGTCTGGAATGTTGCACCCGAGTACCAGGGGACGAGAACTGAGACATATTGGAACACGTCTCCCAATCACACGGTTGATCATACTCTGGGTTCCACGTGCATGTTTTAGCTGAAGGAAGAATCCCTTAAACCTGGAGAGTTGAGACCCGTGGAATGGGTACCATGCAATATGACATCAAAGGGTCTTCATTTGCTCACCGAACCTCTCCAATCCTATCACTGCTGCGTTTATGCCCCTGTACACACGCTTGATTTTCTTCCAGAGACATAGCAATCCATAGGTTTTAAGATACTTACAAGTCAGGTACATTCGTAGGCGTTTAATATGGGGTGTTGAGTCCATCTCGTTGAGAAGGAGTAGTTCTTGTCTATTCCATATTTGGCTTAAGGAACTTTATCTGTGCTCATTTCAATCTCTGGTTTTATGCAGCACCCCAACTCACCTTTCCCCTTAAGCAAGCATAAGTTGGTTTTCTAAATTTGAGACCCTGTGCTGTTTTGTAATCCAGTTCCTGTGTAGCCAAGTTTACATTCCGTGTATTAGTGATATCTTATGATGTTTCTTTTTCTGTGTGACTTATTTCAGTTAGAATCATCATACCTGAATCCACTCATTATGCTGCTACGGGCCTGATGACATAGATTTCATTGCTGAGTGATATTGCATTGAACGTAAGTACCACAACTTCTTTATCCATTTTTCACTTTCTGTGATATTAAACTTGTACCATAAACGACGTTCTTGTAAACAGAGCCGTCCCAAACTTTGGGGTGGCTGTGTCTTTTTGATTTTAATTTCCCTAAGCTATAGGACCATAAGTGGAAGTGCCCTAGGCTCTGTTGCTTTGTTTTTTAGATGTTTCAGGAAACACCATACACCTCTCCCGAGTGGCTGTTGGCAATTTACATCCCGCCCATCAGCATAACAAGGCTCCCAGTTCTCCATGGCCTGTCCTGCCTTTCTGGATTTTACACTTTTTTCAGATGGCCCTTTTGACCGGGGGGAAGTGAGACTTCATTGTAGTGCAGATTTCCTTTGCAAGCTTGCTTGGTTGGCCAAAAAGGGCGTATGCGTTTTTTCCCAGGAAAAAACGCATACGCCCTTTTTGGCCAAGTGCATCATTGTGGACGTTCTGCCTCTTTTCCTATGCTTTAAATGCAATTCCAGTCTACCTCCTGAAATCGGTTTCCTGCAATTCTGCCCCGCTTTCAAGTCCTCTTGGCAGCCTTACTTCAGTATAGTTTTGGACAATAGCTGTCATTTATAACTCTGCAGGTTTGTGAATTACAGTGCCCCTGAGCTCCTTTCTTCAACTCGCTTTCTTGGGAGCTGGCCGGAACACCGCAGCATTGCTTCAGGCCCTAATCTGGTTCCGGCACGGCACGCTGAGCCTTTGGTTAATTCCTCTTCCTGGTGGGAAATGAGAGTTAAATTTGCCCGTCCAGACACCTCCAGCTAGTCTCTCATTGGTTCTCCCTATTCCTGTTCATCTTCCGCAGAAATTGCAAACTGAGCCAAACAGGAGGTTAAAGGCACTGACTCTCCAAGTCGGGAGAGTGTTAGTAAAGCATCTGGAATGTTGCACCCGAGTACCAGGGGACGAGAACTGAGACATATTGGAACACGTCTCCCGATCACACGGTTGATCATACTCTGGGTTCCACGTGCATGTTTTAGCTGAAGGAAGAATCCCTTAAACCTGGAGAATTGAGACCCGTGGAATGGGTACCATGCAATATGACTTCAAAGGGTCTTCATTTGCTCACCGAACCTCTCCAATCCTATCACTGCTGCGTTTATGCCCCTGTACACACGCTTGATTTTCTTTCAGAGACATAGCAATCCATAGGTTTTAAGATACTTACTAGTCAGGTACATTCTTAGGCGTTTAATATGGGCTGTTGAGTCCATTTCGTTGAGCAAGGAGTAGTTCTTGTCTATTCCATATTTGGCTTAAGGAACTTTATCTGTGCTCATTTCAATCTCTGGTTTTATGCAGCACCCCAACTCACCTTTCCCCTTAAGCAAGCATAAGTTGGTTTTCTAAATTTGAGACCCTGTTCTGTTTTGTAATCCAGTTCCTGTGTAGCCAAGTTTACATTCCGTGTATTAGTGATATCTTATGATGTTTCTTTTTCTGTATGACTTATTTGAGTTAGAATCATCATACCTGAATCCACTCAATATGGTGCTATGGGCCTGATGACATAGATTTCATTGCTGAGTGATATTGCATTGTACGTAAGTACCACAACTTCTTTATCCATTTTTCACTTTCTGTGATATTGAACTTATACCGTAAAAGAGGTTCTTGTAAACAGAGCCGTCCCAAACTTTGGGGTGGCTGTGTCTTTTTGATTTTAATTCCCCTAAGCTATAGGACCATAAGTGGAAGTGCCCTAGGCTCTGTTGCTTTGTTTTTTAGATGTTTCAGGAATCACCATACACTTCTCCCGAGTGGCTGTTGGCAATTTACATCCCGCCCATCAGCATAACAAGGCTCCCAGTTCTCCATGGCCTGTCCTGCCTTTCTGGATTTTACACTTTTTTCAGATGGCCCTTTTGACCGGGGGGAAGTGAGACTTCATTGTAGTGCAGATTTCCTTTGCAAGCTTGCTTGGTTGGCCAAAAAGGGCGTATGCGTTTTTTCCTGAATATATTCAGGAAAAAACGCATACGCCCTTTTTGGCCAAGTGCATCATTGTGGACGTTCTGCCTCTTTTCCTATGCTTTAAATGCAATTCCAGTCTACCTCCTGAAATCGGTTTCCTGCAATTCTGCCCCGCTTTCAAGTCCTCTTGGCAGCCTTACTTCAGTATAGTTTTGGACGATAGCTGTCATTTATAACTCTGCAGGTTTGTGAATTACAGTGCCCCTGAGCTCCTTTCTTCAACTCGCTTTCTTGGGAGCTGGCCGGAACACCGCAGCATTGCTTCAGGCCCTAATCTGGTTCCGGCACGGCACGCTGAGCCTTTGGTTAATTCCTCTTCCTGGTGGGAAATGAGAGTTAAATTTGCCCGTCCAGACACCTCCAGCTAGTCTCTCATTGGTTCTCCCTATTCCTGTTCATCTTCCGCAGAAATTGCAAACTGAGCCAAACAGGAGGTTAAAGGCACTGACTCTCCAAGTCGGGAGAGTGTTAGTAAAGCATCTGGAATGTTGCACCCGAGTACCAGGGGACGAGAACTGAGACATATTGGAACACGTCTCCCGATCACACGGTTGATCATACTCTGGGTTCCACGTGCATGTTTTAGCTGAAGGAAGAATCCCTTAAACCTGGAGAATTGAGACCCGTGGAATGGGTACCATGCAATATGACTTCAAAGGGTCTTCATTTGCTCACCGAACCTCTCCAATCCTATCACTGCTGCGTTTATGCCCCTGTACACACGCTTGATTTTCTTTCAGAGACATAGCAATCCATAGGTTTTAAGATACTTACTAGTCAGGTACATTCTTAGGCGTTTAATATGGGCTGTTGAGTCCATTTCGTTGAGCAAGGAGTAGTTCTTGTCTATTCCATATTTGGCTTAAGGAACTTTATCTGTGCTCATTTCAATCTCTGGTTTTATGCAGCACCCCAACTCACCTTTCCCCTTAAGCAAGCATAAGTTGGTTTTCTAAATTTGAGACCCTGTTCTGTTTTGTAATCCAGTTCCTGTGTAGCCAAGTTTACATTCCATGTATTAGTGATATCTTATGATGTTTCTTTTTCTGTATGACTTATTTCAGTTAGAATCATCATACCTGAATCCACTCAATATGGTGCTATGGACCTAATGACATAGATTTCATTGCTGAGTGATATTGCATTGTACGTAAGTACCACAACTTCTTTATCCATTTTTCACTTTCTGTGATATTGAACTTATACCGTAAACGAGGTTCTTGTAAACAGAGCCGTCCCAAACTTTGGGGTGGCTGTGTCTTTTTGATTTTAATTTCCCTAAGGTATAGGACCATAAGTGGAAGTGCCCTAGGCTCTGTTGCTTTGTTTTTTAGATGTTTCAGGAATCACCATACACTTCTCCCGAGTGGCTGTTGGCAATTAACATCCCGCCCATCAGCATAACAAGGCTCCCAGTTCTCCATGGCCTGTCCTGCCTTTCTGGATTTTACACTTTTTTCAGATGGCCCTTTTGACCGGGGGGAAGTGAGGCTTCATTGTAGTGCAGATTTCCTTTGCAAGCTTGCTTGGTTGGCCAAAAAGGGCGTATGCGTTTTTTCCTGAATATATTCAGGAAAAAACGCATACGCCCTTTTTGGCCAAGTGCCTCATTGTGGACGTTCTGCCTCATTTCCTATGCTTTAAATGCAATTCCAGTCTACCTCCTGAAATCGGTTTCCTGCAATTCTGCCCCACTTTCAGTCCTCTTGGCAGCCTTACTTCAGTATAGTTTTGGACGATAGCTGTCATTTATAACTCTGCAGGTTTGTGAATTACAGTGCCCCTGAGCTCCTTTGTTCAACTCGCTTTCTTGTGAGCTGGCCGCAACACCGCAGGATTGCTTCAGGCCCTAATCTGGTTCCGGCACGGCACGCTGAGCCTTTGGTTAATTCCTCTTCCTGGTGGGAAATGAGAGTTAAATTTGCCCGTCCAGACACCTCCAGCTAGTCTCTCATTGGTTCTCCCTATTCCTGTTCATCTTCCTCAGAAATTGCAAATGGGCCAAACAGGAGGTTAAAGGCACTGACTCTCCAAGTCAGGAGAGTGTTAGTAAAGCGTCTGGAATGTTGCACCCGAGTACCAGGGGACGAGAACTGAGACATATTGGAACACGTCTCCCGATCACACGGTTGATCATACTCTGGGTTCCACGTGCATGTTTTAGCTGAAGGAAGAATCCCTTAAACCTGGAGAGTTGAGACCCGTGGAATGGGTACCATGCAATATGACTTCAAAGGGTCTTCATTTGCTCACCGAACCTCTCCAATCCTATCACTGCTGCGTTTATGCCCCTGTACACACGCTTGATTTTCTTTCAGAGACATAGCAATCCATAGGTTTTAAGATACTTACTAGTCAGGTACATTCTTAGGCGTTTAATATGGGGTGTTGAGTCCATTTCGTTGAGCAAGGAGTAGTTCTTGTCTATTCCATATTTGGCTTAAGGAACTTTATCTGTGCTCATTTCAATCTCTGGTTTTATGAAGCACCCCAACTCACCTTTCCCCTTAAGCAAGCATAAGTTGGTTTTCTAAATTTGAGACCCTGTTCTGTTTTGTAATCCAGTTCCTGTGTAGCCAAGTTTACATTCCGTGTATTAGTGATATCTTATGATGTTTCTTTTTCTGTGTGACTTATTTCAGTTAGAATCATCATACCTGAATCCACTCAATATGGTGCTATGGGCCTGATGACATAGATTTCATTGCTGAGTGATATTGCATTGAAGGTAAGTACCACAACTTCTTTATCCATTTTTCACTTTCTGTGATATTGAACTTGTACCGTAAACGACGTTCTTGTAAACAGAGCCGTCCCAAACTTTGGGGTGGCTGTGTCTTTTTGATTTTAATTTCCCTAAGGTATAGGACCTTAAGTGGAAGTGCCCTAGGCTCTGATGCTTTGTTTTTTAGATGTTTCAGGAAACACCATACACCTCTCCCGAGTGGCTCTTGGCAATTTACATCCCGCCCATCAGCATAACAAGTCTCCCAGTTCTCCATGGCCTGTCCTGCCTTTCTGGATTTTACACTTTTTTCAGATGGCCCTTTTGACCGGGGGTAAGTAAGACTTCATTGTAGTGCAGATTTCCTTTGCAAGCTTGCTTGGTTGGCCAAAAAGGGCGTATGCGTTTTTTCCTGAATATATTCAGGAAAAAACGCATACGCCCTTTTTGGCCAAGTGCATCATTGTGGACGTTCTGCCTCTTTTCCTATGCTTTAAATGCAATTCCAGTCTACCTCCTGAAATCGGTTTCCTGCAATTCTGCCCCGCTTTCAAGTCCTCTTGGCAGCCTTACTTCACTATAGTTTTGGACGATAGCTGTCATTTATAGCTCTGCAGGTTTGTGAATTACAGTGCCCCTGAGCTCCTTTCTTCAACTCGCTTTCTTGGGAGCTGGCCGGAACACCACAGCATTGCTTCAGGCCCTAATCTGATTCCGGCACGGCACGCTGAGCCTTTGGTTAATTCCTCTTCCTGGTGGGAAATGAGAGTTAAATTTGCCCGTCCAGACACCTCCAGCTAGTCTCTCATTGGTTCTCCCTATTCCTGTTCATCTTCCGCAGAAATTGCAAACTGAGCCAAACAGGAGGTTAAAGGCACTGACTCTACAAGTCGGGAGAGTGTTAGTAAAGCGTCTGGAATGTTGCACCCGAGTACCAGGGGACGAGAACTGAGACATATTGGAACACGTCTCCCGATCACACGGTTGATCATACTCTGGGTTCCACGTGCATGTTTTAGCTGAAGGAAGAATCCCTTAAACCTGGAGAATTGAGACCCGTGGAATGGGTACCATGCAATATGACTTCAAAGGGTCTTCATTTGCTCACCGAACCTCTCCAATCCTATCACTGCTGCGTTTATGCCCCTGTACACACGCTTGATTTTCTTTCAGAGACATAGCAATCCATAGGTTTTAAGATACTTACTAGTCAGGTACATTCTTAGGCGTTTAATATGGGCTGTTGAGTCCATTTCGTTGAGCAAGGAGTAGTTCTTGTCTATTCCATATTTGGCTTAAGGAACTTTATCTGTGCTCATTTCAATCTCTGGTTTTATGCAGCACCCCAACTCACCTTTCCCCTTAAGCAAGCATAAGTTGGTTTTCTAAATTTGAGACCCTGTTCTGTTTTGTAATCCAGTTCCTGTGTAGCCAAGTTTACATTCCGTATATTAGTGATATTTTATGATGTTTCTTTTTCTGTATGACTTATTTCAGTTAGAATCATCATACCTGAATCCACTCATTATGCTGCTATGTGCCTGATGACATAGATTTCACTGCTGAGTGATATTGCATTGTACGTAAGTACCACAACTTCTTTATCCATTTTTCACTTTCTGCGCTGTTGAACTTGTACCGTAAACAAGGTTCTTGTAAACAGAGCCGTCCCAAACTTTGGGGTGGCTGTGTCTTTTTGATTTTAATTCCCCTAAGCTATAGGACCATAAGTGGAAGTGCCCTAGGCTCTGTTGCTTTGTTTTTTAGATGTTTCAGGAATCACCATACACTTCTCCCGAGTGGCTGTTGGCAATTTACATCCCGCCCATCAGCATAACAAGGCTCCCAGTTCTCCATGGCCTGTCCTGCCTTTCTGGATTTTACACTTTTTTCAGATGGCCCTTTTGACCGGGGGGAAGTGAGACTTCATTGTAGTGCAGATTTCCTTTGCAAGCTTGCTTGGTTGGCCAAAAAGGGCGTATGCGTTTTTTCCTGAATATATTCAGGAAAAAACGCATACGCCCTTTTTGGCCAAGTGCATCATTGTGGACGTTCTGCCTCATTTCCTATGCTTTAAATGCAATTCCAGTCTACCTCCTGAAATCGGTTTCCTGCAATTCTGCCCCACTTTCAGTCCTCTTGGCAGCCTTCCTTCAGTATATTTTTGGACGATAGCTGTCATTTATAACTCTGCAGGTTTGTGAATTACAGTGCCCCTGAGCTCCTTTCTTCAACTCGCTTTCTTGTGAGCTGGCCGCAACACCGCAGGATTGCTTCAGGCCCTAATCTGGTTCCGGCACGGCATGCTGAGCCTTTGGTTAATTCCTCTTCCTGGTGGGAAATGAGAGTTAAATTTGCCCGTCCAGACACCTCCAGCTAGTCTCTCATTGGTTCTCCCTATTCCTGTTCATCTTCCTCAGAAATTGCAAATGGGCCAAACAGGAGGTTAAAGGCACTGACTCTCCAAGTCAGGAGAGTGTTAGTAAAGCGTCTGGAATGTTGCACCCGAGTACCAGGGGACGAGAACTGAGACATATTGGAACACGTCTCCCGATCACACGGTTGATCATACTCTGGGTTCCACGTGCATGTTTTAGCTGAAGGAAGAATCCCTTAAACCTGGAGAGTTGAGACCCGTGGAATGGGTACCATGCAATATGACTTCAAAGGGTCTTCATTTGCTCACCGAACCTCTCCAATCCTATCACTGCTGCGTTTATGCCCCTGTACACACGCTTGATTTTCTTTCAGAGACATAGCAATCCATAGGTTTTAAGATACTTACTAGTCAGGTACATTCTTAGGCGTTTAATATGGGCTGTTGAGTCCATTTCGTTGAGCAAGGAGTAGTTCTTGTCTATTCCATATTTGGCTTAAGGAACTTTATCTGTGCTCATTTCAATCTCTGGTTTTATGCAGCACCCCAACTCACCTTTCCCCTTAAGCAAGCATAAGTTGGTTTTCTAAATTTGAGACCCTGTTCTGTTTTGTAATCCAGTTCCTGTGTAGCCAAGTTTACATTCCGTGTATTAGTGATATCTTATGATGTTTCTTTTTCTGTATGACTTATTTCAGTTAGAATCATCATACCTGAATCCACTCATTATGCTGCTATGGGCCTGATGACATAGATTTCACTGCTGAGTGATATTGTATTGTACGTAAGTACCACAACTTCTTTATCCATTTTTCACTTTCTGCGCTGTTGAACTTGTACCGTAAACAAGGTTCTTGTAAACAGAGCCGTCCCAAACTTTGGGGTGGCTGTGTTTTTTGATTTTAATTCCCCTAAGCTATAGGACCATAAGTGGAAGTGCCCTAGGCTCTGTTGCTTTGTTTTTTAGATGTTTCAGGAAACACCATACACCTCTCCCAAGTGGCTCTTGGCAATTTACATCCCGCCCATCAGCATAACAAGGCTCCCAGTTCTCCATGGCCTGTCCTGCCTTTCTGGATTTTACACTTTTTTCAGATGGCCCTTTTGACCGGGGGGAAGTGAGACTTCATTGTAGTGCAGATTTCCTTTGCAAGCTTGCTTGGTTGGCCAAAAAGGGCGTATGCGTTTTTTCCTGCATATATTCAGGAAAAAACGCATACGCCCTTTTTGGCCAGGTGCATCATTGTGGACGTTCTGCCTCTTTTCCTATGCTTTAAATGCAATTCCAGTCTACCTCCTGAAATCGGTTTCCTGCAATTCTGCCCCGCTTTCAAGTCCTCTTGGCAGCCTTACTTCAGTATATTTTTGGACGATAGCTGTCATTTATAACTCTGCAGGTTTGTGAATTACAGTGCCCCTGAGCTCCTTTCTTCAACTCGCTTTCTTGTGAGCTGGCCGCAACACCGCAGGATTGCTTCAGGCCCTAATCTGGTTCCGGCACGGCACGCTGAGCCTTTGGTTAATTCCTCTTCCTGGTGGGAAATGAGAGTTAAATTTGCCCGTCCAGACACCTCCAGCTAGTCTCTCATTGGTCCTCCCTATTCCTGTTCATCTTCTGCAGAAATGGCAAACTGGGCCAAACAGGAGGTTAAAGGCACTGACTCTCCAAGTCGGGAGAGGGTTAGTAAAGCGTCTGGAATGTTGCACCCGAGTACCAGGGGACGAGAACTGAGACATATTGGAACACGTCTCCCGATCACACGGTTGATCATACTCTGGGTTCCACGTGCATGTTTTAGCTGAAGGAAGAATCCCTTAAACCTGGAGAGTTGAGACCCGTGGAATGGGTACCATGCAATATGATTTCAAAGGGTCTTCATTTGCTCACCGAACCTCTCCAATCCTATCACTGCTGTGTTTATGCCCCTGTACACACGCTTGATTTTCTTTCAGAGACATAGCAATCCATAGGTTTTAAGATACTTACTATTCAGGTACATTCTTAGGCGTTTAATATGGGGTGTTGAGTCCATTTCGTTGAGCAAGGAGTAGTTCTTCTCTATTCCATATTTGGCTTAAGGAACTCTATCTGTGCTCATTTCAATCTCTGGTTTTATGCAGCACCCCAACTCACCTTTCCCCTTAAGCAAGCATAAGTCGGTTTTCTAAATTTGAGACCCTGTTCTGTTTTGTAATCCAGTTCCTGTGTAGCCAAGTTTACATTCCGTGTATTAGTGATATCTTATGATATATCTTTTTCTGTGTGACTTATTTCAGTTAGAATCATCATACCTGAATCCACTCATTATGCTGCTACGGGCCTGATGACATAGATTTCACTGCTGAGTAATATTGCATTGTACGTATGTACCACAACTTCTTTATCCATTTTCCCTTTCTGCGATATTGAACTTGTACTGTAAACGAGGTTCTTGTAAACAGAGCCATCCCAAACTGTGGGGTGGCTGTGTGTTTTTTATTTTAATTTCCCTAAGCTATAGGACCATAAGTGGAAGTGCCCTAGGCTCTGTTGCTTTGTTTTTTAGATGTTTCAGGAAACACCATACACCTCTCCTGAGTGGCTCTTGGCAATTTACATCCCGCCCATCAGCATAACAAGGCTCCCAGTTCTCCATGGCCTGTCGTGCCTTTCTGGATTTTACACTTTTTTCAGGTGGCCCTTTTGACCGGGGGAAGTGAGACTTCATTGTAGTGCAGATTTCCTTTGCAAGCTTGCTTGGTTGGCCAAAAAGGGCGTATGCGTTTTTTCCTGAATATGTTCAGGAAAAAACGCATACGCCCTTTTTGGCCAAGTGCATCATTGTGGACGTTCTGCCTCTTTTCCTATGCTTTAAATGCAATTCCAGTCTACCTCCTGAAATCGGTTTCCTGCAATTCTGCCCCGCTTTCAAGTCCTCTTGGCAGCCTTACTTCAGTATATTTTTGGACGATAGCTGTCATTTATAACTCTGCAGGTTTGTGAATTACAGTGCCCCTGAGCTCCTTTCTTCAACTCGCTTTCTTGTGAGCTGGCCGCAACACCGCAGGATTGCTTCAGGCCCTAATCTGGTTCCGGCACGGCATGCTGAGCCTTTGGTTAATTCCTCTTCCTGGTGGGAAATGAGAGTTAAATTTGCCCGTCCAGACACCTCCAGCTAGTCTCTCATTGGTTCTCCCTATTCCTGTTCATCTTCCGCAGAAATGGCAAACTGGGCCAAACAGGAGGTTAAAGGCACTGACTCTCCAAGTCGGGAGAGTGTTAGTAAAGCGTCTGGAATGTTGCACCCGAGTACCAGGGGACGAGAACTGAGACATATTGGAACACGTCTCCCGATCACACGGTTGATCATACTCTGGGTTCCACGTGCATGTTTTAGCTGAAGGAAGAATCCCTTAAACCTGGAGAGTTGAGACCCGTGGAATGGGTACCATGCAATATGACTTCAAAGGGTCTTCATTTGCTCACCGAACCTCTCCAATCCTATCACTGCTGCGTTTATGCCCCTGTACACACGCTTGATTTTCTTTCAGAGACATAGCAATCCATAGGTTTTAAGATACTTACTAGTCAGGTACATTCTTAGGCGTTTAATATGGGCTGTTGAGTCCATTTCGTTGAGCAAGGAGTAGTTCTTGTCTATTCCATATTTGGCTTAAGGAACTTTATCTGTGCTCATTTCAATCTCTGGTTTTATGCAGCACCCCAACTCACCTTTCCCCTTAAGCAAGCATAAGTTGGTTTTCTAAATTTGAGACCCTGTTCTGTTTTGTAATCCAGTTCCTGTGTAGCCAAGTTTACATCCCGTGTATTAGTGATATCTTATGATATTTCTTTTTCTGTGTGACTTATTTCAGTTAGAATCATCATACCTGAATCCACTCATTATGCTGCTATGGGCCTGATGACATAGATTTCACTGCTGAGTGATATTGCATTGTACGTAAGTACCACAACTTCTTTATCCATTTTTCACTTTCTGCGCTGTTGAACTTGTACCGTAAACGAGGTTCTTGTAAACAGAGCCGTCCCAAACTTTGGGGTGGCTGTGTCTTTTTGATTTTAATTCCCCTAAGCTATAGGACCATAAGTGGAAGTGCCCTAGGCTCTGTTGCTTTGTTTTTTAGATGTTTCAGGAATCACCATACACTTCTCCCGAGTGGCTGTTGGCAATTTACATCCCGCCCATCAGCATAACAAGGCTCCCAGTTCTCCATGGCCTGTCCTGCCTTTCTGGATTTTACACTTTTTTCAGATGGCCCTTTTGACCGGGGGGAAGTGAGACTTCATTGTAGTGCAGATTTCCTTTGCAAGCTTGCTTGGTTGGCCAAAAAGGGCGTATGCGTTTTTTCCTGAATATATTCAGGAAAAAACGCATACGCCCTTTTTGGCCAAGTGCATCATTGTGGACGTTCTGCCTCATTTCCTATGCTTTAAATGCAATTCCAGTCTACCTCCTGAAATCGGTTTCCTGCAATTCTGCCCCACTTTCAGTCCTCTTGGCAGCCTTCCTTCAGTATATTTTTGGACGATAGCTGTCATTTATAACTCTGCAGGTTTGTGAATTACAGTGCCCCTGAGCTCCTTTCTTCAACTCGCTTTCTTGTGAGCTGGCCGCAACACCGCAGGATTGCTTCAGGCCCTAATCTGGTTCCGGCACGGCATGCTGAGCCTTTGGTTAATTCCTCTTCCTGGTGGGAAATGAGAGTTAAATTTGCCCGTCCAGACACCTCCAGCTAGTCTCTCATTGGTTCTCCCTATTCCTGTTCATCTTCCTCAGAAATTGCAAATGGGCCAAACAGGAGGTTAAAGGCACTGACTCTCCAAGTCAGGAGAGTGTTAGTAAAGCGTCTGGAATGTTGCACCCGAGTACCAGGGGACGAGAACTGAGACATATTGGAACACGTCTCCCGATCACACGGTTGATCATACTCTGGGTTCCACGTGCATGTTTTAGCTGAAGGAAGAATCCCTTAAACCTGGAGAGTTGAGACCCGTGGAATGGGTACCATGCAATATGACTTCAAAGGGTCTTCATTTGCTCACCGAACCTCTCCAATCCTATCACTGCTGCGTTTATGCCCCTGTACACACGCTTGATTTTCTTTCAGAGACATAGCAATCCATAGGTTTTAAGATACTTACTAGTCAGGTACATTCTTAGGCGTTTAATATGGGCTGTTGAGTCCATTTCGTTGAGCAAGGAGTAGTTCTTGTCTATTCCATATTTGGCTTAAGGAACTTTATCTGTGCTCATTTCAATCTCTGGTTTTATGCAGCACCCCAACTCACCTTTCCCCTTAAGCAAGCATAAGTTGGTTTTCTAAATTTGAGACCCTGTTCTGTTTTGTAATCCAGTTCCTGTGTAGCCAAGTTTACATTCCGTGTATTAGTGATATCTTATGATGTTTCTTTTTCTGTATGACTTATTTCAGTTAGAATCATCATACCTGAATCTACTCATTATGCTGCTATGGGCCTGATGACATAGATTTCACTGCTGAGTGATATTGTATTGTACGTAAGTACCACAACTTCTTTATCCATTTTTCACTTTCTGCGCTGTTGAACTTGTACCGTAAACAAGGTTCTTGTAAACAGAGCCGTCCCAAACTTTGGGGTGGCTGTGTCTTTTTGATTTTAATTCCCCTAAGCTATAGGACCATAAGTGGAAGTGCCCTAGGCTCTGTTGCTTTGTTTTTTAGATGTTTCAGGAAACACCATACACCTCTCCCAAGTGGCTCTTGGCAATTTACATCCCGCCCATCAGCATAACAAGGCTCCCAGTTCTCCATGGCCTGTCCTGCCTTTCTGGATTTTACACTTTTTTCAGATGGCCCTTTTGACCGGGGGGAAGTGAGACTTCATTGTAGTGCAGATTTCCTTTGCAAGCTTGCTTGGTTGGCCAAAAAGGGCGTATGCGTTTTTTCCTGCATATATTCAGGAAAAAACGCATACGCCCTTTTTGGCCAGGTGCATCATTGTGGACGTTCTGCCTCTTTTCCTATGCTTTAAATGCAATTCCAGTCTACCTCCTGAAATCGGTTTCCTGCAATTCTGCCCCGCTTTCAAGTCCTCTTGGCAGCCTTACTTCAGTATATTTTTGGACGATAGCTGTCATTTATAACTCTGCAGGTTTGTGAATTACAGTGCCCCTGAGCTCCTTTCTTCAACTCGCTTTCTTGTGAGCTGGCCGCAACACCGCAGGATTGCTTCAGGCCCTAATCTGGTTCCGGAACGGCACGCTGAGCCTTTGATTAATTCCTCTTCCTGGTGGGAAATGAGAGTTAAATTTGCCCGTCCAGACACCTCCAGCTAGTCTCTCATTGGTCCTCCCTATTCCTGTTCATCTTCTGCAGAAATGGCAAACTGGGCCAAACAGGAGGTTAAAGGCACTGACTCTCCAAGTCGGGAGAGGGTTAGTAAAGCGTCTGGAATGTTGCACCCGAGTACCAGGGGATGAGAACTGAGACATATTGGAACACGTCTCCCGATCACACGGTTGATCATACTCTGGGTTCCACGTGCATGTTTTAGCTGAAGGAAAAATCCCTTAAACCTGGAGAGTTGAGACCCGTGGAATGGGTACCATGCAATATGATTTCAAAGGGTCTTCATTTGCTCACCGAACCTCTCCAATCCTATCACTGCTGTGTTTATGCCCCTGTACACACGCTTGATTTTCTTTCAGAGACATAGCAATCCATAGGTTTTAAGATACTTACTATTCAGGTACATTCTTAGGCGTTTAATATGGGGTGTTGAGTCCATTTCGTTGAGCAAGGAGTAGTTCTTCTCTATTCCATATTTGGCTTAAGGAACTCTATCTGTGCTCATTTCAATCTCTGGTTTTATGCAGCACCCCAACTCACCTTTCCCCTTAAGCAAGCATAAGTCGGTTTTCTAAATTTGAGACCCTGTTCTGTTTTGTAATCCAGTTCCTGTGTAGCCAAGTTTACATTCCGTGTATTAGTGATATCTTATGATATATCTTTTTCTGTGTGACTTATTTCAGTTAGAATCATCATACCTGAATCCACTCATTATGCTGCTACGGGCCTGATGACATAGATTTCACTGCTGAGTAATATTGCATTGTACGTATGTACCACAACTTCTTTATCCATTTTCCCTTTCTGCGATATTGAACTTGTACTGTAAACGAGGTTCTTGTAAACAGAGCCATCCCAAACTGTGGGGTGGCTGTGTGTTTTTTATTTTAATTTCCCTAAGCTATAGGACCATAAGTGGAAGTGCCCTAGGCTCTGTTGCTTTGTTTTTTAGATGTTTCAGGAAACACCATACACCTCTCCTGAGTGGCTCTTGGCAATTTACATCCCGCCCATCAGCATAACAAGGCTCCCAGTTCTCCATGGCCTGTCGTGCCTTTCTGGATTTTACACTTTTTTCAGGTGGCCCTTTTGACCGGGGGAAGTGAGACTTCATTGTAGTGCAGATTTCCTTTGCAAGCTTGCTTGGTTGGCCAAAAAGGGCGTATGCGTTTTTTCCTGAATATGTTCAGGAAAAAACGCATACGCCCTTTTTGGCCAAGTGCATCATTGTGGACGTTCTGCCTCTTTTCCTATGCTTTAAATGCAATTCCAGTCTACCTCCTGAAATCGGTTTCCTGCAATTCTGCCCCGCTTTCAAGTCCTCTTGGCAGCCTTACTTCAGTATATTTTTGGACGATAGCTGTCATTTATAACTCTGCAGGTTTGTGAATTACAGTGCCCCTGAGCTCCTTTCTTCAACTCGCTTTCTTGTGAGCTGGCCGCAACACCGCAGGATTGCTTCAGGCCCTAATCTGGTTCCGGCACGGCATGCTGAGCCTTTGGTTAATTCCTCTTCCTGGTGGGAAATGAGAGTTAAATTTGCCCGTCCAGACACCTCCAGCTAGTCTCTCATTGGTTCTCCCTATTCCTGTTCATCTTCCGCAGAAATGGCAAACTGGGCCAAACAGGAGGTTAAAGGCACTGACTCTCCAAGTCGGGAGAGTGTTAGTAAAGCGTCTGGAATGTTGCACCCGAGTACCAGGGGACGAGAACTGAGACATATTGGAACACGTCTCCCGATCACACGGTTGATCATACTCTGGGTTCCACGTGCATGTTTTAGCTGAAGGAAGAATCCCTTAAACCTGGAGAGTTGAGACCCGTGGAATGGGTACCATGCAATATGACTTCAAAGGGTCTTCATTTGCTCACCGAACCTCTCCAATCCTATCACTGCTGCGTTTATGCCCCTGTACACACGCTTGATTTTCTTTCAGAGACATAGCAATCCATAGGTTTTAAGATACTTACTAGTCAGGTACATTCTTAGGCGTTTAATATGGGCTGTTGAGTCCATTTCGTTGAGCAAGGAGTAGTTCTTGTCTATTCCATATTTGGCTTAAGGAACTTTATCTGTGCTCATTTCAATCTCTGGTTTTATGCAGCACCCCAACTCACCTTTCCCCTTAAGCAAGCATAAGTTGGTTTTCTAAATTTGAGACCCTGTTCTGTTTTGTAATCCAGTTCCTGTGTAGCCAAGTTTACATCCCGTGTATTAGTGATATCTTATGATATTTCTTTTTCTGTGTGACTTATTTCAGTTAGAATCATCATACCTGAATCCACTCATTATGCTGCTATGGGCCTGATGACATAGATTTCACTGCTGAGTGATATTGCATTGTACGTAAGTACCACAACTTCTTTATCCATTTTTCACTTTCTGCGCTGTTGAACTTGTACCGTAAATGAGGTTCTTGTAAACAGAGCCGTCCCAAACTTTGGGGTGGCTGTGTCTTTTTGATTTTAATTCCCCTAAGCTATAGGACCATAAGTGGAAGTGCCCTAGGCTCTGTTGCTTTGTTTTTTAGATGTTTCAGGAATCACCATACACTTCTCCCGAGTGGCTGTTGGCAATTTACATCCCGCCCATCAGCATAACAAGGCTCCCAGTTCTCCATGGCCTGTCCTGCCTTTCTGGATTTTACACTTTTTTCAGATGGCCCTTTTGACCTGGGGGATGTGAGACTTCATTGTAGTGCAGATTTCCTTTGCAAGCTTGCTTGGTTGGCCAAAAAGGGCGTATGCGTTTTTTCCTGAATATATTCAGGAAAAAACGCATACGCCCTTTTTGGCCAAGTGCATCATTGTGGACGTTCTGCCTCTTTTCCTATGCTTTAAATGCAATTCCAGTCTACCTCCTGAAATCGGTTTCCTGCAATTCTGCCCCGCTTTCAAGTCCTCTTGGCAGCCTTCCTTCAGTATATTTTTGGACGATAGCTGTCATTTATAACTCTGCAGGTTTGTGAATTACAGTGCCCCTGAGCTCCTTTCTTCAACTCGCTTTCTTGTGAGCTGGCCGCAACACCGCAGGATTGCTTCAGGCCCTAATCTGGTTCCGGCACGGCACGCTGAGCCTTTGGTTAATTCCTCTTCCTGGTGGGAAATGAGAGTTAAATTTGCCCGTCCAGACACCTCCAGCTGGTCTCTCATTGGTCCTCCCTATTCCTGTTCATCTTCTGCAGAAATGGCAAACTGGGCCAAACAGGAGGTTAAAGGCACTGACTCTCCAAGTCGGGAGAGGGTTAGTAAAGCGTCTGGAATGTTGCACCCGAGTACCAGGGGACGAGAACTGAGACATATTGGAACACGTCTCCCGATCACACGGTTGATCATACTCTGGGTTCCACGTCCATGTTTTAGCTGAAGGAAGAATCCCTTAAACCTGGAGAGTTGAGACCCGTGGAATGGGTACCATGCAATATGATTTCAAAGGGTCTTCATTTGCTCACCGAACCTCTCCAATCCTATCACTGCTGTGTTTATGCCCCTGTACACACGCTTGATTTTCTTTCAGAGACATAGCAATCCATAGGTTTTAAGATACTTACTATTCAGGTACATTCTTAGGCGTTTAATATGGGGTGTTGAGTCCATTTCGTTGAGCAAGGAGTAGTTCTTCTCTATTCCATATTTGGCTTAAGGAACTCTATCTGTGCTCATTTCAATCTCTGGTTTTATGCAGCACCCCAACTCACCTTTCCCCTTAAGCAAGCATAAGTCGGTTTTCTAA
Source organism: Leucopleurus acutus (assembly GCF_964270905.1). Lineage (NCBI taxonomy): Eukaryota > Metazoa > Chordata > Mammalia > Artiodactyla > Delphinidae > Leucopleurus > Leucopleurus acutus. The sequence continues at coordinate 665,994 of NW_028139201.1, forward strand.
ATTTGAGACCCTGTTCTGTTTTGTAATCCAGTTCCTGTGTAGCCAAGTTTACATTCCGTGTATTAGTGATATCTTATGATATATCTTTTTCTGTGTGACTTATTTCAGTTAGAATCATCATACCTGAATCCACTCATTATGCTGCTACGGGCCTGATCACATAGATTTCACTGCTGAGTAATATTGCATTGTACGTATGTACCACAACTTCTTTATCCATTTTTCACTTTCTGCGATATTGAACTTGTACTGTAAACGAGGTTCTTGTAAACAGAGCCATCCCAAACTGTGGGGTGGCTGTGTCTTTTTTATTTTAATTTCCCTAAGCTATAGGACCATAAGTGGAAGTGCCCTAGGCTCTGTTGCTTTGTTTTTTAGATGTTTCAGGAAACACCATACACCTCTCCCAAGTGGCTCTTGGCAATTTACATCCCGCCCATCAGCATAACAAGGCTCCCAGTTCTCCATGGCCTGTCGTGCCTTTCTGGATTTTACACTTTTTTCAGATGGCCCTTTTGACCTGGGGGAAGTGAGACTTCATTGTAGTGCAGATTTCCTTTGCAAGCTTGCTTGGTTGGCCAAAAAGGGCGTATGCGTTTTTTCCTGAATATATTCAGGAAAAAACGCATACGCCCTTTTTGGCCAAGTGCATCATTGTGGACGTTCTGCCTCTTTTCCTATGCTTTAAATGCAATTCCAGTCTACCTCCTGAAATCGGTTTCCTGCAATTCTGCCCCGCTTTCAAGTCCTCTTGGCAGCCTTCCTTCAGTATATTTTTGGACGATAGCTGTCATTTATAACTCTGCAGGTTTGTGAATTACAGTGCCCCTGAGCTCCTTTCTTCAACTCGCTTTCTTGTGAGCTGGCCGCAACACTGCAGGATTGCTTCAGGCCCTAATCTGGTTCCGGCACGGCACGCTGAGCCTTTGGTTAATTCCTCTTCCTGGTGGGAAATGAGAGTTAAATTTGCCCGTCCAGACACCTCCAGCTAGTCTCTCATTGGTCCTCCCTATTCCTGTTCATCTTCTGCAGAAATGGCAAACTGGGCCAAACAGGAGGTTAAAGGCACTGACTCTCCAAGTCGGGAGAGGGTTAGTAAAGCGTCTGGAATGTTGCACCCGAGTACCAGGGGACGAGAACTGAGACATATTGGAACACGTCTCCCGATCACACGGTTGATCATACTCTGGGTTCCACGTGCATGTTTTAGCTGAAGGAAGAATCCCTTAAACCTGGAGAGTTGAGACCCGTGGAATGGGTACCATGCAATATGATTTCAAAGGGTCTTCATTTGCTCACCGAACCTCTCCAATCCTATCACTGCTGTGTTTATGCCCCTGTACACACGCTTGATTTTCTTTCAGAGACATAGCAATCCATAGGTTTTAAGATACTTACTATTCAGGTACATTCTTAGGCGTTTAATATGGGGTGTTGAGTCCATTTCGTTGAGCAAGGAGTAGTTCTTCTCTATTCCATATTTGGCTTAAGGAACTCTATCTGTGCTCATTTCAATCTCTGGTTTTATGCAGCACCCCAACTCACCTATCCCCTTAAGCAAGCATAAGTCGGTTTTCTAAATTTGAGACCCTGTTCTGTTTTGTAATCCAGATCCTGTGTAGCCAAGTTTACATTCCGTGTATTAGTGATATCTTATGATATATCTTTTTCTGTGTGACTTATTTCAGTTAGAATCATCATACCTGAATCCACTCATTATGCTGCTACGGGCCTGATGACATAGATTTCATTGCTGAGTGATATTGTATTGTACATAAGTACCACAACTTCTTTATCCATTTTTCCCTTTCTGCGATATTGAACTTGTCCCGTAAATGAGGTTCTTGTAAACAGAGCCGTCCCAAACTTTGGGGTGGCTGTGTCTTTTTGATTTCAATTTCCCTAAGCTATAGGACCATAAGTGGAAGTGCCCTAGACTCTGTTGCTTTGTTCTTTAGATGTTTCAGGAAACACCGTACACCTCTCCCGAGTGGCTCTTGGCAATTTACATCCCGCCCATCAGCATAACAAGGCTCCCAGTTCTCCATGGCCTGTCCTGCCTTTCTGGATTTTACACTTTTTTCAGGTGGCCCTTTTGACCGGGGAAGTGAGACTTCATTGTAGTGCAGATTTCCTTTGCAAGCTTGCTTGGTTGGCCAAAAAGGGCGTATGCGTTTTTTCCTGAATATATTCAGGAAAAAACGCATACGCACTTTTTGGCCAAGTGCATCATTGTGGACGTTCTGCCTCTTTTCCTATGCTTTAAATGCAATTCCAGTCTACCTCCTGAAATCGGTTTCTTGCAATTCTGCCCCGCTTTCAAGTCCTCTTGGCAGCCTTACTTCAGTATAGTTTTGGACAATAGCTGTCATTTATAACTCTGCAGGTTTGTGAATTACAGTGCCCCTGAGCTCCTTTCTTCAACTCGCTTTCTTGTGAGCTGGCCGCAACACCGCAGGATTGCTTCAGGCCCTAATCTGGTTCCGGCACGGCACGCTGAACCTTTGGTTAATTCCTCTTCCTGGTGGGAAATGAGAGTTAAATTTGCCCGTCCAGACACCTCCAGCTAGTCTCTCATTGGTTCTCCCTATTCCTGTTCATCTTCCGGAGAAATTGCAAACTGGGCCAAACAGGAGGTTAAAGGCACTGACTCTCCAAGTCGGGAGAGTGTTAGTAAAGCGTCTGGAATGTTGCACCCGAGTACCAGGGGACGAGAACTGAGACATATTGGAACACGTCTCCCGATCACACGGTTGATCATACTCTGGGTTCCACGTGCATGTTTTAACTGAAGGAAGAATCCCTTAAAACTGGAGAGTTGAGACCCGAGGAATGGGTACCATGCAATATGACTTCAAAGGGTCTTCATTTGCTCACCGAACCTCTCCAATCCTATCACTGCTGTGTTTATGCCCCTGTACACACGCTTGATTTTCTTTCAGAGACATAGCAATCCATAGGTTTTAAGATATTTACTAGTCAGGTACATTCCTAGGCGTTTAATATGTGCTGTTGAGTCCATTTCGTTGAGCAAGGAGAAGTTCTTGTCTATTCCATATTTGGCTTAAGGAACTTTATCTGTGCTCATTTCAATCTCTGGTTTTATGCAGCACCCCAACTCACCTTTCCCCTTAAGCAAGCATAAGTTGGTTTTCTAAATTTGAGACACTGTTCTGTTTTGTAATCCAGTTCCTGTGTAGCCAAGTTTACATTCCGTGTATTAGTGATATCTTATGATATTTCTTTTTCTGTGTGACTTATTTCAGTTAGAATCATCATACCTGAATCCACTCATTATGCTGCTACGGGCCTGATGACATAGATTTCATTGCTGAGTGATATTGCATTGTACGTAAGTACCACAACTTCTTTATCCATTTTTCACTTTCTGCGATATTGAACTTGTCCCGTAAACGAGGTTCTTGTAAACAGAGCCGTCCCAAACTTTGGGTTGGCTGTGTCTTTTTGATTTTAATTTCCCTAAGCTATAGGACCATAAGTGGAAGTGCCCTAGACTCTGTTGCTTTGTTTTTAGATGTTTCAGGAAACACAATACACTTCTGCCAAGTGGTTGTTGGCAATTTACATCCCGCCCATCAGCATAACAAGGCTCCCAGTTCTCCATGGCCTGTCCTGCATTTCTGGATTTTACACTTTTAACAGATGACCCTTCTGACCGGGGACAAGTGAGACTTCATTGTAGTGCAGATTTCCTTTGCAAGCTTGCTTGGTTTTCCAAAAAGGGCGTATGCGTTTTTTCCTGAATATATTCAGGGAAAAATGCATACGCCCTTTTTGGCCAAGTGCATCATTGTGGACGTTCTGCCTCTTTTCCTATGCTTTAATTGCAATTCCAGTCCACCTACTGAAATCAGTTTCCTGCAATTCTGTCCCGCTTTCAAGTCCTCTTGGCAGCCTTACTTCAGTATATTTTGGACGATAGCTGTCATTTATAACTCTGCAGGTTTGTGAATTACAGTGCCCCTGAGCTCCTTTCTTCAACTCGCTTTCTTGTGAGCTGGCCGCAACACCGCAGGATTGCTTCAGGCCCTAATCTGGTTCCGGCACGGCACGCTGAGCCTTTGGTTAATTCCTCTTCCTGGTGGGAAATGAGAGTTAAATTTGCCCGTCCAGACACCTCCAGCTAGTCTCTCATTGGTTCTTCCTATTCCTGTTCATCTTCCGCAGAAATTGCAAATGGGCCAAACAGGAGGTTAAAGGCACTGACTCTCCAAGTCGGGAGAGTGTTAGTAAAGCGTCTGGAATGTTACACCCGAGTACCAGGGGACGAGAACTGAGACATATTGGAACACATATCCCGATCACAAGGTTGATCATACTCTGGGTTCCACATGCATGTTTTAGCTGAAGGAAGAATTCCTTAATCCTGGAGAGTTGAGACCCGTGGAATGGGTACCATGCAATATGACTTCAAAGGGTCTTCATTTGCTCACCGAACCTCTCCAATCCTATCACTGCTTCGTTTATTGCCCTTTACACACGCTTGATTCTCTTTCGGAGACATAGCAATCCATAGGTTTTAAGATATTTACTAATCAGGTACATTCTTAGGCGTTTAATATGGGGTGTTGAGTCCATCTCGTTGAGCAAGGAGTAGCTCTTGTCTATTCCATATTTGGCTTAAGGAACTTTATCTGTGCTCATTTCAATCTCTGGTTTTATGCAGCACCCCAACTCACCTTTCCCCTTAAGCAAGCATAAGTCGGTTTTCTAAATTTGAGACCCTGTTCTGTTTTGTAATTCAGTTCCTGTGTAGCCAAGTTTACATTCCGTGTATTAGTGATATCTTATGATGTTTCTTTTTCTGTGTGACTTATTTCAGTTAGAATCATCATACCTGAATCCACTCATTATGCTGCTACGGGCCTGATGACATAGATTTCATTGCTGAGTGATATTGCATTGTACGTAAGCACCACAACTTCTTTATCCATTTTTCACTTTCTGCGATATTGAACTTGTACCGTAAACGACGTTCTTGTAAACAGAGCCGTCCCAAACTTTGGGGTGGCTGTGTCTTTTTTATTTTAATTTCCCTAAGCTATAGGACCATAAGTGGAAGTGCCCTAGGCTCTGTTGCTTTGTTTTTAGATGTTTCAGGAAACACCATACACTTCTGCCAAGTGGCTATTGGCAATTTACATCCCGCCCATCAGCATAACAAGGCTCCCAGTTCTCCATGGCCTGTCCTGCCTTTCTGGATTTTACACTTTTTTCAGATGGCCCTTTTGACCGGGGGGAAGTGAGACTTCATTGTAGTGCAGATTTCCTTTGCAAGCTTGCTTGGTTGGCCAAAAAGGGCGTATGCGTTTTTTCCTGAATATATTCAGGAAAAAACGCATACGCCCTTTTTGGCCAAGTGCATCATTGTGGACGTTCTGCCTCTTTTCCTATGCTTTAAATGCAATTCCAGTCTACCTCCTGAAATCAGTTTCCTGCAATTCTGCCCCGCTTTCAAGTCCTCTTGGCAGCCTTACTTCAGTATATTTTTGGACGATAGCTGTCATTTATAACTCTGCAGGTTTGTGAATTACAGTGCCCCTGAGCTCCTTTCTTCAACTCGCTTTCTTGTGAGCTGGCCGCAACACCGCAGGATTGCTTCAGGCCCTAATCTGGTTCCGGCACGGCATGCTGAGCCTTTGGTTAATTCCTCTTCCTGGTGGGAAATGAGAGTTAAATTTGCCCGTCCAGACACCTCCACCTAGTCTCTCATTGGTTCTCCCTATTCCTGTTCATCTTCCTCAGAAATTGCAAATGGGCCAAACAGGAGGTTAAAGGCACTGACTCTCCAAGTCGGGAGAGTGTTAGTAAAGCGTCTGGAATGTTGCACCCGAGTACCAGGGGACGAGAACTGAGACATATTGGAACACGTCTCCCGATCACACGGTTGATCATACTCTGGGTTCCACGTGCATGTTTTAGCTGAAGGAAGAATCCCTTAAACCTGGAGAGTTGAGACCCGTGGAATGGGTACCATGCAATATGACTTCAAAGGGTCTTCATTTGCTCACCGAACCTCTCCAATCCTATCACTGCTGCGTTTATGCCCCTGTACACACGCTTGATTCTCTTTCGGAGACATAGCAATCCATAGGTTTTAAGATATTTACTAATCAGGTACATTCTTAGGCGTTTAATATGGGGTGTTGAGTCCATCTCGTTGAGCAAGGAGTAGCTCTTGTCTATTCCATATTTGGCTTAAGGAACTTTATCTGTGCTCATTTCAATCTCTGGTTTTATGCAGCACCCCAACTCACCTTTCCACTTAAGCAAGCATAAGTCGGTTTTCTAAATTTGAGACCCTGTTCTGTTTTGTAATTCAGTTCCTGTGTAGCCAAGTTTACATTCCGTGTATTAGTGATATCTTATGATGTTTCTTTTTCTGTGTGACTTATTTCAGTTAGAATCATCATACCTGAATCCACTCATTATGCTGCTACGGGCCTGATGACATAGATTTCATTGCTGAGTGATATTGCATTGTACGTAAGCACTACAACTTCTTTATCCATTTTTCACTTTCTGCGATATTGAACTTGTACCGTAAACGACGTTCTTGTAAACAGAGCCGTCCCAAACTTTGGGGTGGCTGTGTCTTTTTTATTTTAATTTCCCTAAGCTATAGGACCATAAGTGGAAGTGCCCTAGGCTCTGTTGCTTTGTTTTTAGATGTTTCAGGAAACACCATACACTTCTGCCAAGTGGCTATTGGCAATTTACATCCCGCCCATCAGCATAACAAGGCTCCCAGTTCTCCATGGCCTGTCCTGCCTTTCTGGATTTTACACTTTTTTCAGATGGCCCTTTTGACCGGGGGGAAGTGAGACTTCATTGTAGTGCAGATTTCCTTTGCAAGCTTGCTTGGTTGGCCAAAAAGGGCGTATGCGTTTTTCCCTGAATATATTCAGGAAAAAACGCATACGCCCTTTTTGGCCAAGTGCATCATTGTGGACGTTCTGCCTCTTTTCCTATGCTTTAAATGCAATTCCAGTCTACCTCCTGAAATCGGTTTCCTGCAATTCTGCCCCGCTTTCAAGTCCTCTTGGCAGCCTTACTTCAGTATATTTTTGGACGATAGCTGTCATTTATAACTCTGCAGGTTTGTGAATTACAGTGCCCCTGAGCTCCTTTCTTCAACTCGCTTTCTTGTGAGCTGGCCGCAACACCGCAGGATTGCTTCAGGCCCTAATCTGGTTCCGGCACGGCATGCTGAGCCTTTGGTTAATTCCTCTTCCTGGTGGGAAATGAGAGTTAAATTTGCCCGTCCAGACACCTCCAGCTAGTCTCTCATTGGTTCTTCCTATTCCTGTTCATCTTCCTCAGAAATTGCAAATGGGCCAAACAGGAGGTTAAAGGCACTGACTCTCCAAGTCGGGAGAGTGTTAGTAAAGCGTCTGGAATGTTGCACCCGAGTACCAGGGGACGAGAACTGAGACATATTGGAACACGTCTCCCGATCACACGGTTGATCATACTCTGGGTTCCACGTGCATGTTTTAGCTGAAGGAAGAATCCCTTAAACCTGGAGAGTTGAGACCCGTGGAATGGGTACCATGCAATATGACTTCAAAGGGTCTTCATTTGCTCACCGAACCTCTCCAATCCTATCACTGCTGCGTTTATGCCCCTGTACACACGCTTGATTTTCTTTCAGAGACATAGCAATCCATAGGTTTTAAGGTACTTACTAGTCAGGTACATTCTTAGGCGTTTAATATGGGCTGTTGAGTCCATTTCGTTGAGCAAGGAGTAGTTCTTGTCTATTCCATATTTGGCTTAAGGAACTTTATCTGTGCTCATTTCAATCTCTGGTTTTATGCAGCACCCCAACTCACCTTTCCCCTTAAGCAAGCATAAGTTGGTTTTCTAAATTTGAGACCCTGTTCTGTTTTGTAATCCAGTTCCTGTGTAGCCAAGTTTACATTCCGTGTATTAGTGATATCTTATGATGTTTCTTTTTCTGTATGACTTATTTCAGTTAGAATCATCATACCTGAATCCACTCATTATGCTGCTATGGGCCTGATGACATAGATTTCACTGCTGAGTGATATTGCATTGTACGTAAGTACCACAACTTCTTTATCGATTTTTCACTTTCTGTGATATTGAACTTGTACTGTAAACGACGTTCTTGTAAACAGAGCCGTCCCAAACTTTGGGGTGGCTGTGTCTTTTTGATTTTAATTCCCCTAAGCTATAGGACCATAAGTGGAAGTGCCCTAGGCTATGTTGCTTTGTTTTTTAGATGTTTCAGGAATCACCATACACTTCTCCCAAGTGGCTGTTGGCAATTTACATCCTGCCCATCAGCATAACAAGGCTCCCAGTTCTCCATGGCCTGTCCTGCCTTTCTGGATTTTACACTTTTTTCAGATGGCCCTTTTGACCTGGGGGAAGTGAGACTTCATTGTAGTGCAGATTTCCTTTGCAAGCTTGCTTGGTTGGCCAAAAAGGGCGTATGCGTTTTTTCCTGAATATATTCAGGAAAAAACGCATACGCCCTTTTTGGCCAAGTGCATCATTGTGGACGTTCTGCCTCTTTTCCTATGCTTTAAATGCAATTCCAGTCTACCTCCTGAAATCGGTTTCCTGCAATTCTGCCCCGCTTTCAAGTCCTCTTGGCAGCCTTACTTCAGTATATTTTTGGACGATAGCTGTCATTTATAACTCTGCAGGTTTGTGAATTACAGTGCCCCTGAGCTCCTTTCTTCAACTCGCTTTCTTGTGAGCTGGCCGCAACACTGCAGGATTGCTTCAGGCCTTAATCTGGTTCCGGCACGGCACGCTGAGCCTTTGGTTAATTCCTCTTCCTGGTGGGAAATGAGAGTTAAATTTGCCCGTCCAGACACCTCCAGCTAGTCTCTCATTGGTCCTCCCTATTCCTGTTCATCTTCCGCAGAAATGGCAAACTGGGCCAAACAGGAGGTTAAAGGCACTGACTCTCCAAGTCGGGAGAGTGTTAGTAAAGCGTCTGGAATGTTGCACCCGAGTACCAGGGGACGAGAACTGAGACATATTGGAACACATATCCCGATCACAAGGTTGATCATACTCTGGGTTCCACGTGCATGTTTTAGCTGAAGGAAGAATTCCTTAAACCTGGAGAGTTGAGACCCGTGGAATGGGTACCATGCAATATGACTTCAAAGGGTCTTCATTTGCTCACCGAACCTCTCCAATCCTATCACTGCTTCGTTTATTGCCCTTTACACACGCTTGATTCTCTTTCGGAGACATAGCAATCCATAGGTTTTAAGATATTTACTAATCAGGTACATTCTTAGGCGTTTAATATGGGGTGTTGAGTCCATCTCGTTGAGCAAGGAGTAGCTCTTGTCTATTCCATATTTGGCTTAAGGAACTTTATCTGTGCTCATTTCAATCTCTGGTTTTATGCAGCACCCCAACTCACCTTTCCCCTTAAGCAAGCATAAGTCGGTTTTCTAAATTTGAGACCCTGTTCTGTTTTGTAATTCAGTTCCTGTGTAGCCAAGTTTACATTCCGTGTATTAGTGATATCTTATGATATTTCTTTTTCTGTGTGACTTATTTCAGTTAGAATCATCATACCTGAATCCACTCATTATGCTGCTACGGGCCTGATGACATAGATTTCATTGCTGAGTGATATTGCATTGTACGTAAGCACCACAACTTCTTTATCCATTTTTCACTTTCTGCGATATTGAACTTGTACTGTAAACGACGTTCTTGTAAACAGAGCCGTCCCAAACTTTGGGGTGGCTGTGTCTTTTTTATTTTAATTTCCCTAAGCTATAGGACCATAAGTGGAAGTGCCCTAGGCTCTGTTGCTTTGTTTTTAGATGTTTCAGGAAACACCATACACTTCTGCCAAGTGGCTATTGGCAATTTACATCCCGCCCATCAGCATAACAAGGCTCCCAGTTCTCCATGGCCTGTCCTGCCTTTCTGGATTTTACACTTTTTTCAGATGGCCCTTTTGACCGGGGGGAAGTGAGACTTCATTGTAGTGCAGATTTCCTTTGCAAGCTTGCTTGGTTGGCCAAAAAGGGCGTATGCGTTTTTTCCTGAATATATTCAGGAAAAAACGCATACGCCCTTTTTGGCCAAGTGCATCATTGTGGACGTTCTGCCTCTTTTCCTATGCTTTAAATGCAATTCCAGTCTACCTCCTGAAATCGGTTTCCTGCAATTCTGCCCCGCTTTCAAGTCCTCTTGGCAGCCTTACTTCAGTATATTTTTGGACGATAGCTGTCATTTATAACTCTGCAGGTTTGTGAATTACAGTGCCCCTGAGCTCCTTTCTTCAACTCGCTTTCTTGTGAGCTGGCCGCAACACCGCAGGATTGCTTCAGGCCCTAATCTGGTTCCGGCACGGCATGCTGAGCCTTTGGTTAATTCCTCTTCCTGGTGGGAAATGAGAGTTAAATTTGCCCGTCCAGACACCTCCAGCTAGTCTCTCATTGGTTCTCCCTATTCCTGTTCATCTTCCTCAGAAATTGCAAATGGGCCAAACAGGAGGTTAAAGGCACTGACTCTCCAAGTCGGGAGAGTGTTAGTAAAGCATCTGGAATGTTGCACCCGAGTACCAGGGGACGAGAACTGAGACATATTGGAACACGTCTCCCGATCACACGGTTGATCATACTCTGGGTTCCACGTGCATGTTTTAGCTGAAGGAAGAATCCCTTAAACCTGGAGAGTTGAGACCCGTGGAATGGGTACCATGCAATATGACTTCAAAGGGTCTTCATTTGCTCACCGAACCTCTCCAATCCTATCACTGCTGCGTTTATGCCCCTGTACACACGCTTGATTTTCTTTCAGAGACATAGCAATCCATAGGTTTTAAGGTACTTACTAGTCAGGTACATTCTTAGGCGTTTAATATGGGCTGTTGAGTCCATTTCGTTGAGCAAGGAGTAGTTCTTGTCTATTCCATATTTGGCTTAAGGAACTTTATCTGTGCTCATTTCAATCTCTGGTTTTATGCAGCACCCCAACTCACCTTTCCCCTTAAGCAAGCATAAGTTGGTTTTCTAAATTTGAGACCCTGTTCTGTTTTGTAATCCAGTTCCTGTGTAGCCAAGTTTACATTCCGTGTATTAGTGATATCTTATGATGTTTCTTTTTCTGTATGACTTATTTCAGTTAGAATCATCATACCTGAATCCACTCATTATGCTGCTATGGGCCTGATGACATAGATTTCACTGCTGAGTGATATTGCATTGTACGTAAGTACCACAACTTCTTTATCCATTTTTCACTTTCTGTGATATTGAACTTGTACCGTAAACGACGTTCTTGTAAACAGAGCCGTCCCAAACTTTGGGGTGGCTGTGTCTTTTTGATTTTAATTTCCCTAAGCTATAGGACCATAAGTGGAAGTGCCCTAGGCTCTGATGCTTTGTTTTTTAGATGTTTCAGGAAACACCATACACCTCTCCCGAGTGGCTCTTGGCAATTTACATCCCGCCCATCAGCATAACAAGTCTCCCAGTTCTCCATGGCCTGTCCTGCCTTTCTGGATTTTACACTTTTTTCAGATGGCCCTTTTGACCGGGGGGAAGTGAGACTTCATTGTAGTGCAGATTTCCTTTGCAAGCTTGCTTGGTTGGCCAAAAAGGGCGTATGCGTTTTTTCCTGAATATATTCAGGAAAAAACGCATACGCCCTTTTTGGCCAAGTGCATCATTGTGGACGTTCTGCCTCTTTTCCTATGCTTTAAATGCAATTCCAGTCTACCTCCTGAAATCGGTTTCCTGCAATTCTGCCCCGCTTTCAAGTCCTCTTGGCAGCCTTCCTTCAGTATATTTTTGGACGATAGCTGTCATTTATAACTCTGCAGGTTTGTGAATTACAGTGCCCCTGAGCTCCTTTCTTCAACTCGCTTTCTTGTGAGCTGGCCGCAACACCGCAGGATTGCTTCAGGCCCTAATCTGGTTCCGGCACGGCACGCTGAGCCTTTGGTTAATTCCTCTTCCTGGTGGGAAATGAGAGTTAAATTTGCCCGTCCAGACACCTCCAGCTAGTCTCTCATTGGTCCTCCCTATTCCTGTTCATCTTCTGCAGAAATGGCAAACTGGGCCAAACAGGAGGTTAAAGGCACTGACTCTCCAAGTCGGGAGAGGGTTAGTAAAGCGTCTGGAATGTTGCACCCGAGTACCAGGGGACGAGAACTGAGACATATTGGAACACGTCTCCCGATCACACGGTTGATCATACTCTGGGTTCCACGTGCATGTTTTAGCTGAAGGAAGAATCCCTTAAACCTGGAGAGTTGAGACCCGTGGAATGGGTACCATGCAATATGACTTCAAAGGGTCTTCATTTGCTCACCGAACCTCTCCAATCCTATCACTGCTGCGTTTATGCCCCTGTACACACGCTTGATTTTCTTTCAGAGACATAGCAATCCATAGGTTCTAAGATACCTACTGGTCAGGTACATTCATAGGCGTTTAATATGGGCTGTTGAGTCCATTTCGTTGAGCAAGGAGTAGTTCTTGTCTATTCCATATTTGGCTTAAGGAACTTTATCTGTGCTCATTTCAATCTCTGGTTTTATGCAGCACCCCAACTCACCTTTCCCCTTAAGCAAGCATAAGTTGGTTTTCTAAATTTGAGACCCTGTTCTGTTTTGTAATCCAGTTCCTGTGTAGCCAAGTTTACATTCCGTGTATTAGTGATATCTTATGATGTTTCTTTTTCTGTATGACTTATTTCAGTTAGAATCATCATACCTGAATCCACTCATTATGCTGCTATGGGCCTGATGACATAGATTTCATTGCTGAGTGATATTGCATTGTACGTAAGTACCACAACTTCTTTATCCATTTTTCACTTTCTGCACTGTTGAACTTGTAGCGTAAACCAGGTTCTTGTTAACAGAGCCGTCCCAAACTTTGGGGTGGCTGTGTCTTTTTTATTTTAATTCCCCTAAGCTATAGGACCATAAGTGGAAGTGCCCTAGGCTATGTTGCTTTGTTTTTTAGATGTTTCAGGAATCACCATACACTTCTCCCGAGTGGCTGTTGGCAATTTACATCCTGCCCATCAGCATAACAAGGCTCCCAGTTCTCCATGGCCTGTCCTGCATTTCTGGATTTTACACTTTTTTCAGATGGCCCTTTTGACCTGGGGGAAGTGAGACTTCATTGTAGTGCAGATTTCCTTTGCAAGCTTGCTTGGTTGGCCAAAAAGGGCGTATGCGTTTTTTCCTGAATATATTCAGGAAAAAACGCATACGCCCTTTTTGGCCAAGTGCATCATTGTGGACGTTCTGCCTCTTTTCCTATGCTTTAAATGCAATTCCAGTCTACCTCCTGAAATCGGTTTCCTGCAATTCTGCCCCGCTTTCAAGTCCTCTTGGCAGCCTTACTTCAGTATAGTTTTGGACGATAGCTGTCATTTATAACTCTGCAGGTTTGTGAATTACAGTGCCCCTGAGCTCCTTTCTTCAACTCGCTTTCTTGTGAGCTGGCCGCAACACCGCAGGATTGCTTCAGGCCCTAATCTGGTTCCGGCACGGCATGCTGAGCCTTTGGTTAATTCCTCTTCCTGGTGGGAAATGAGAGTTAAATTTGCCCGTCCAGACACCTCCAGCTAGTCTCTCATTGGTTCTCCCTATTCCTGTTCATCTTCCTCAGAAATTGCAAATGGGCCAAACAGGAGGTTAAAGGCACTGACTCTCCAAGTCGGGAGAGTGTTAGTAAAGCGTCTGGAATGTTGCACCCGAGTACCAGGGGACGAGAACTGAGACATATTGGAACACGTCTCCCGATCACACGGTTGATCATACTCTGGGTTCCACGTGCATGTTTTAGCTGAAGGAAGAATCCCTTAAACCTGGAGAGTTGAGACCCGTGGAATGGGTACCATGCAATATGACTTCAAAGGGTCTTCATTTGCTCACCGAACCTCTCCAATCCTATCACTGCTGCGTTTATGCCCCTGTACACACGCTTGATTTTCTTCCAGAGACATAGCAATCCATAGGTTTTAAGATACTTACTAGTCAGGTACATTCTTAGGCGTTTAATATGGGCTGTTGAGTCCATTTCGTTGAGCAAGGAGTAGTTCTTGTCTATTCCATATTTGGCTTAAGGAACTTTATCTGTGCTCATTTCAATCTCTGGTTTTATGCAGCACCCCAACTCACCTTTCCCCTTAAGCAAGCATAAGTTGGTTTTCTAAATTTGAGACCCTGTTCTGTTTTGTAATCCAGTTCCTGTGTAGCCAAGTTTACATCCCGTGTATTAGTGATATCTTATGATATTTCTTTTTCTGTGTGACTTATTTCAGTTAGAATCATCATACCTGAATCCACTCATTATGCTGCTATGGGCCTGATGACATAGATTTCACTGCTGAGTGATATTGCATTGTACGTAAGTACCACAACTTCTTTATCCATTTTTCACTTTCTGCGCTGTTGAACTTGTACCGTAAACGAGGTTCTTGTAAACAGAGCCGTCCCAAACTTTGGGGTGGCTGTGTCTTTTTGATTTTAATTCCCCTAAGCTATAGGACCATAAGTGGAAGTGCCCTAGGCTCTGTTGCTTTGTTTTTTAGATGTTTCAGGAATCACCATACACTTCTCCCGAGTGGCTGTTGGCAATTTACATCCCGCCCATCAGCATAACAAGGCTCCCAGTTCTCCATGGCCTGTCCTGCCTTTCTGGATTTTACACTTTTTTCAGATGGCCCTTTTGACCTGGGGGAAGTGAGACTTCATTGTAGTGCAGATTTCCTTTGCAAGCTTGCTTGGTTGGCCAAAAAGGGCGTATGCGTTTTTTCCTGAATATATTCAGGAAAAAACGCATACGCCCTTTTTGGCCAAGTGCATCATTGTGGACGTTCTGCCTCTTTTCCTATGCTTTAAATGCAATTCCAGTCTACCTCCTGAAATCGGTTTCCTGCAATTCTGCCCCGCTTTCAAGTCCTCTTGGCAGCCTTCCTTCAGTATATTTTTGGACGATAGCTGTCATTTATAACTCTGCAGGTTTGTGAATTACAGTGCCCCTGAGCTCCTTTCTTCAACTCGCTTTCTTGTGAGCTGGCCGCAACACTGCAGGATTGCTTCAGGCCTTAATCTGGTTCCGGCACGGCACGCTGAGCCTTTGGTTAATTCCTCTTCCTGGTGGGAAATGAGAGTTAAATTTGCCCGTCCAGACACCTCCAGCTAGTCTCTCATTGGTCCTCCCTATTCCTGTTCATCTTCCGCAGAAATGGCAAACTGGGCCAAACAGGAGGTTAAAGGCACTGACTCTCCAAGTCGGGAGAGTGTTAGTAAAGCGTCTGGAATGTTGCACCCGAGTACCAGGGGACGAGAACTGAGACATATTGGAACACATATCCCGATCACAAGGTTGATCATACTCTGGGTTCCACATGCATGTTTTAGCTGAAGGAAGAATTCCTTAAACCTGGAGAGTTGAGACCCGTGGAATGGGTACCATGCAATATGACTTCAAAGGGTCTTCATTTGCTCACCGAACCTCTCCAATCCTATCACTGCTTCGTTTATTGCCCTTTACACACGCTTGATTCTCTTTCGGAGACATAGCAATCCATAGGTTTTAAGATATTTACTAATCAGGTACATTCTTAGGCGTTTAATATGGGGTGTTGAGTCCATCTCGTTGAGCAAGGAGTAGCTCTTGTCTATTCCATATTTGGCTTAAGGAACTTTATCTGTGCTCATTTCAATCTCTGGTTTTATGCAGCACCCCAACTCACCTTTCCCCTTAAGCAAGCATAAGTCGGTTTTCTAAATTTGAGACCCTGTTCTGTTTTGTAATTCAGTTCCTGTGTAGCCAAGTTTACATTCCGTGTATTAGTGATATCTTATGATATTTCTTTTTCTGTGTGACTTATTTCAGTTAGAATCATCATACCTGAATCCACTCATTATGCTGCTACGGGCCTGATGACATAGATTTCATTGCTGAGTGATATTGCATTGTACGTAAGCACCACAACTTCTTTATCCATTTTTCACTTTCTGCGATATTGAACTTGTACTGTAAACGACGTTCTTGTAAACAGAGCCGTCCCAAACTTTGGGGTGGCTGTGTCTTTTTGATTTTAATTTCCCTAAGCTATAGGACCATAAGTGGAAGTGCCCTAGGCTCTGTTGCTTTGTTTTTAGATGTTTCAGGAAACACCATACACTTCTGCCAAGTGGCTATTGGCAATTTACATCCCGCCCATCAGCATAACAAGGCTCCCAGTTCTCCATGGCCTGTCCTGCCTTTCTGGATTTTACACTTTTTTCAGATGGCCCTTTTGACCGGGGGGAAGTGAGACTTCATTGTAGTGCAGATTTCCTTTGCAAGCTTGCTTGGTTGGCCAAAAAGGGCGTATGCGTTTTTTCCTGAATATATTCAGGAAAAAACGCATACGCCCTTTTTGGCCAAGTGCATCATTGTGGACGTTCTGCCTCTTTTCCTATGCTTTAAATGCAATTCCAGTCTACCTCCTGAAATCGGTTTCCTGCAATTCTGCCCCGCTTTCAAGTCCTCTTGGCAGCCTTACTTCAGTATATTTTTGGACGATAGCTGTCATTTATAACTCTGCAGGTTTGTGAATTACAGTGCCCCTGAGCTCCTTTCTTCAACTCGCTTTCTTGTGAGCTGGCCGCAACACCGCAGGATTGCTTCAGGCCCTAATCTGGTTCCGGCACGGCATGCTGAGCCTTTGGTTAATTCCTCTTCCTGGTGGGAAATGAGAGTTAAATTTGCCCGTCCAGACACCTCCAGCTAGTCTCTCATTGGTTCTCCCTATTCCTGTTCATCTTCCTCAGAAATTGCAAATGGGCCAAACAGGAGGTTAAAGGCACTGACTCTCCAAGTCGGGAGAGTGTTAGTAAAGCATCTGGAATGTTGCACCCGAGTACCAGGGGACGAGAACTGAGACATATTGGAACACGTCTCCCGATCACACGGTTGATCATACTCTGGGTTCCACGTGCATGTTTTAGCTGAAGGAAGAATCCCTTAAACCTGGAGAGTTGAGACCCGTGGAATGGGTACCATGCAATATGACTTCAAAGGGTCTTCATTTGCTCACCGAACCTCTCCAATCCTATCACTGCTGCGTTTATGCCCCTGTACACACGCTTGATTTTCTTTCAGAGACATAGCAATCCATAGGTTTTAAGGTACTTACTAGTCAGGTACATTCTTAGGCGTTTAATATGGGCTGTTGAGTCCATTTCGTTGAGCAAGGAGTAGTTCTTGTCTATTCCATATTTGGCTTAAGGAACTTTATCTGTGCTCATTTCAATCTCTGGTTTTATGCAGCACCCCAACTCACCTTTCCCCTTAAGCAAGCATAAGTTGGTTTTCTAAATTTGAGACCCTGTTCTGTTTTGTAATCCAGTTCCTGTGTAGCCAAGTTTACATTCCGTGTATTAGTGATATCTTATGATGTTTCTTTTTCTGTATGACTTATTTCAGTTAGAATCATCATACCTGAATCCACTCATTATGCTGCTATGGGCCTGATGACATAGATTTCACTGCTGAGTGATATTGCATTGTACGTAAGTACCACAACTTCTTTATCCATTTTTCACTTTCTGTGATATTGAACTTGTACCGTAAACGACGTTCTTGTAAACAGAGCCGTCCCAAACTTTGGGTTGGCTGTGTCTTTTTGATTTTAATTTCCCTAAGCTATAGGACCATAAGTGGAAGTGCCCTAGGCTCTGATGCTTTGTTTTTTAGATGTTTCAGGAAACACCATACACCTCTCCCGAGTGGCTCTTGGCAATTTACATCCCGCCCATCAGCATAACAAGTCTCCCAGTTCTCCATGGCCTGTCCTGCCTTTCTGGATTTTACACTTTTTTCAGATGGCCCTTTTGACCGGGGGGAAGTGAGACTTCATTGTAGTGCAGATTTCCTTTGCAAGCTTGCTTGGTTGGCCAAAAAGGGCGTATGCGTTTTTTCCTGAATATATTCAGGAAAAAACGCATACGCCCTTTTTGGCCAAGTGCATCATTGTGGACGTTCTGCCTCTTTTCCTATGCTTTAAATGCAATTCCAGTCTACCTCCTGAAATCGGTTTCCTGCAATTCTGCCCCGCTTTCAAGTCCTCTTGGCAGCCTTACTTCAGTATATTTTTGGACGATAGCTGTCATTTATAACTCTGCAGGTTTGTGAATTACAGTGCCCCTGAGCCCCTTTCTTCAACTCGCTTTCTTGTGAGCTGGCCGCAACACCGCAGGATTGCTTCAGGCCCTAATCTGGTTCCGGCACGGCACGCTGAGCCTTTGGTTAATTCCTCTTCCTGGTGGGAAATGAGAGTTAAATTTGCCCGTCCAGACACCTCCAGCTAGTCTCTCATTGGTCCTCCCTATTCCTGTTCATCTTCTGCAGAAATGGCAAACTGGGCCAAACAGGAGGTTAAAGGCACTGACTCTCCAAGTCGGGAGAGTGTTAGTAAAGCGTCTGGAATGTTGCACCCGAGTACCAGGGGACGAGAACTGAGACATATTGGAACACGTCTCCCGATCACACGGTTGATCATACTCTGGGTTCCACGTGCATGTTTTAGCTGAAGGAAGAATCCCTTAAACCTGGAGAGTTGAGACCCGTGGAATGGGTACCATGCAATATGACTTCAAAGGGTCTTCATTTGCTCACCGAACCTCTCCAATCCTATCACTGCTGCGTTTATGCCCCTGTACACACGCTTGATTTTCTTTCAGAGACATAGCAATCCATAGGTTCTAAGATACCTACTGGTCAGGTACATTCTTAGGCGTTTAATATGGGCTGTTGAGTCCATTTCGTTGAGCAAGGAGTAGTTCTTGTCTATTCCATATTTGGCTTAAGGAACTTTATCTGTGCTCATTTCAATCTCTGGTTTTATGCAGCACCCCAACTCACCTTTCCCCTTAAGCAAGCATAAGTTGGTTTTCTAAATTTGAGACCCTGTTCTGTTTTGTAATCCAGTTCCTGTGTAGCCAAGTTTACATTCCGTGTATTAGTGATATCTTATGATATTTCTTTTTCTGTGTGACTTATTTCAGTTAGAATCATCATACCTGAATCCACTCATTATGCTGCTACGGGCCTGATGACATAGATTTCATTGCTGAGTGATATTGCATTGTACGTAAGTACCACAACTTCTTTATCCATTTTTCACTTTCTGCGATATTGAACTTGTCCCGTAAACGAGGTTCTTGTAAACAGAGCCGTCCCAAACTTTGGGTTGGCTGTGTCTTTTTGATTTTAATTTCCCTAAGCTATAGGACCATAAGTGGAAGTGCCCTAGACTCTGTTGCTTTGTTTTTAGATGTTTCAGGAAACACAATACACTTCTGCCAAGTGGTTGTTGGCAATTTACATCCCGCCCATCAGCATAACAAGGCTCCCAGTTCTCCATGGCCTGTCCTGCATTTCTGGATTTTACACTTTTAACAGATGACTCTTCTGACCGGGGACAAGTGAGACTTCATTGTAGTGCAGATTTCCTTTGCAAGCTTGCTTGGTTTTCCAAAAAGGGCGTATGCGTTTTTTCCTGAATATATTCAGGAAAAAACGCATACGCCCTTTTTGGCCAAGTGCATCATTGTGGACGTTCTGCCTCTTTTCCTATGCTTTAATTGCAATTCCAGTCCACCTACTGAAATCAGTTTCCTGCAATTCTGTCCCGCTTTCAAGTCCTCTTGGCAGCCTTACTTCAGTATATTTTGGACGATAGCTGTCATTTATAACTCTGCAGGTTTGTGAATTACAGTGCCCCTGAGCTCCTTTCTTCAACTCGCTTTCTTGTGAGCTGGCCGCAACACCGCAGGATTGCTTCAGGCCCTAATCTGGTTCCGGCATGGCACGCTGAGCCTTTGGTTAATTCCTCTTCCTGGTGGGAAATGAGAGTTAAATTTGCCCGTCCAGACACCTCCAGCTAGTCTCTCATTGGTCCTCCCTATTCCTGTTCATCTTCCGCAGAAATGGCAAACTGGGCCAAACAGGAGGTTAAAGGCACTGACTCTCCAAGTCGGGAGAGTGTTAGTAAAGCGTCTGGAATGTTGCACCCGAGTACCAGGGGACGAGAACTGAGACATATTGGAACACATATCCCGATCACAAGGTTGATCATACTCTGGGTTCCACATGCATGTTTTAGCTGAAGGAAGAATTCCTTAAACCTGGAGAGTTGAGACCCGTGGAATGGGTACCATGCAATATGACTTCAAAGGGTCTTCATTTGCTCACCGAACCTCTCCAATCCTATTACTGCTTCGTTTATTGCCCTTTACACACGCTTGATTCTCTTTCGGAGACATAGCAATCCATAGGTTTTAAGATATTTACTAATCAGGTACATTCTTAGGCGTTTAATATGGGGTGTTGAGTCCATCTCGTTGAGCAAGGAGTAGCTCTTGTCTATTCCATATTTGGCTTAAGGAACTTTATCTGTGCTCATTTCAATCTCTGGTTTTATGCAGCACCCCAACTCACCTTTCCCCTTAAGCAAGCATAAGTTGGTTTTGTAAATTTGAGACCCTGTTCTGTTTTGTAATCCAGTTCCTGTGTAGCCAAGTTTACATTCCGTGTATTAGTGATATCTTATGATGTTTCTTTTTCTGTATGACTTATTTCAGTTAGAATCATCATACCTGAATCCACTCATTATGCTGCTATGGGCCTGATGACATAGATTTCACTGCTGAGTGATATTGCATTGTACGTAAGTACCACAACTTCTTTATCCATTTTTCACTTTCTGTGATATTGAACTTGTACCGTAAACGACGTTCTTGTAAACAGAGCCGTCCCAAACTTTGGGGTGGCTGTGTCTTTTTGATTTCAATTTCCCTAAGCTATAGGACCATAAGTGGAAGTGCCCTAGGCTCTGATGCTTTGTTTTTTAGATGTTTCAGGAAACACCATACACCTCTCCCGAGTGGCTCTTGGCAATTTACATCCCGCCCATCAGCATAACAAGTCTCCCAGTTCTCCATGGCCTGTCCTGCCTTTCTGGATTTTACACTTTTTTCAGATGGCCCTTTTGACCGGGGGGAAGTGAGACTTCATTGTAGTGCAGATTTCCTTTGCAAGCTTGCTTGGTTGGCCAAAAAGGGCGTATGCGTTTTTTCCTGAATATATTCAGGAAAAAACGCATACGCCCTTTTTGGCCAAGTGCATCATTGTGGACGTTCTGCCTCTTTTCCTATGCTTTAAATGCAATTCCAGTCTACCTCCTGAAATCGGTTTCCTGCAATTCTGCCCCGCTTTCAAGTCCTCTTGGCAGCCTTCCTTCAGTATATTTTTGGACGATAGCTGTCATTTATAACTCTGCAGGTTTGTGAATTACAGTGTCCCTGAGCTCCTTTCTTCAACTCGCTTTCTTGTGAGCTGGCCGCAACACCGCAGGATTGCTTCAGGCCCTAATCTGGTTCCGGCACGGCACGCTGAGCCTTTGGTTAATTCCTCTTCCTGGTGGGAAATGAGAGTTAAATTTGCCCGTCCAGACACCTCCAGCTAGTCTCTCATTGGTCCTCCCTATTCCTGTTCATCTTCTGCAGAAATGGCAAACTGGGCCAAACAGGAGGTTAAAGGCACTGACTCTCCAAGTCGGGAGAGTGTTAGTAAAGCGTCTGGAATGTTGCACCCGAGTACCAGGGGACGAGAACTGAGACATATTGGAACACGTCTCCCGATCACACGGTTGATCATACTCTGGGTTCCACGTGCATGTTTTAGCTGAAGGAAGAATCCCTTAAACCTGGAGAGTTGAGACCCGTGGAATGGGTACCATGCAATATGACTTCAAAGGGTCTTCATTTGCTCACCGAACCTCTCCAATCCTATCACTGCTGCGTTTATGCCCCTGTACACACGCTTGATTTTCTTTCAGAGACATAGCAATCCATAGGTTCTAAGATACCTACTGGTCAGGTACATTCTTAGGCGTTTAATATGGGCTATTGAGTCCATTTCGTTGAGCAAGGAGTAGTTCTTGTCTATTCCATATTTGGCTTAAGGAACTTTATCTGTGCTCATTTCAATCTCTGGTTTTATGCAGCACCCTAACTCACCTTTCCCCTTAAGCAAGCATAAGTTGGTTTTCTAAATTTGAGACCCTGTTCTGTTTTGTAATCCAGTTCCTGTGTAGCCAAGTTTACATTCCGTGTATTAGTGATATCTTATGATGTTTCTTTTTCTGTATGACTTATTTCAGTTAGAATCATCATACCTGAATCCACTCATTATGCTGCTATGGGCCTGATGACATAGATTTCATTGCTGAGTGATATTGCATTGTACGTAAGTACCACAACTTCTTTATCCATTTTTCACTTTCTGCACTGTTGAACTTGTAGCGTAAACCAGGTTCTTGTAAACAGAGCCGTCCCAAACTTTGGGGTGGCTGTGTCTTTTTGATTTTAATTCCCCTAAGCTATAGGACCATAAGTGGAAGTGCCCTAGGCTCTGTTGCTTTGTTTTTTAGATGTTTCAGGAATCACCATACACTTCTCCCGAGTGGCTGTTGGCAATTTACATCCCGCCCATCAGCATAACAAGGCTCCCAGTTCTCCATGGCCTGTCCTGCCTTTCTGGATTTTACACTTTTTTCAGATGGCCCTTTTGACCTGGGGGAAGTGAGACTTCATTGTAGTGCAGATTTCCTTTGCAAGCTTGCTTGGTTGGCCAAAAAGTGCGTATGCGTTTTTTCCTGAATATATTCAGGAAAAAACGCATACGCCCTTTTTGGCCAAGTGCATCATTGTGGACGTTCTGCCTCTTTTCCTATGCTTTAAATGCAATTCCAGTCTACCTCCTGAAATCGGTTTCCTGCAATTCTGCCCCGCTTTCAAGTCCTCTTGGCAGCCTTACTTCAGTATAGTTTTGGACGATAGCTGTCATTTATAACTCTGCAGGTTTGTGAATTACAGTGCCCCTGAGCTCCTTTCTTCAACTCGCTTTCTTGTGAGCTGGCCGCAACACCGCAGGATTGCTTCAGGCCCTAATCTGGTTCCGGCACGGCATGCTGAGCCTTTGGTTAATTCCTCTTCCTGGTGGGAAATGAGAGTTAAATTTGCCCGTCCAGACACCTCCAGCTAGTCTCTCATTGGTTCTCCCTATTCCTGTTCATCTTCCTCAGAAATTGCAAATGGGCCAAACAGGAGGTTAAAGGCACTGACTCTCCAAGTCGGGAGAGTGTTAGTAAAGCATCTGGAATGTTGCACCCGAGTACCAGGGGACGAGAACTGAGACATATTGGAACACGTCTCCCGATCACACGGTTGATCATACTCTGGGTTCCACGTGCATGTTTTAGCTGAAGGAAGAATTCCTTAAACCTGGAGAGTTGAGACCCGTGGAATGGGTACCATGCAATATGACTTCAAAGGGTCTTCATTTGCTCACCGAACCTCTCCAATCCTATCACTGCTTCGTTTATTGCCCTTTACACACGCTTGATTCTCTTTCGGAGACATAGCAATCCATAGGTTTTAAGATATTTACTAATCAGGTACATTCTTAGGCGTTTAATATGGGGTGTTGAGTCCATCTCGTTGAGCAAGGAGTAGCTCTTGTCTATTCCATATTTGGCTTAAGGAACTTTATCTGTGCTCATTTCAATCTCTGGTTTTATGCAGCACCCCAACTCACCTTTCCCCTTAAGCAAGCATAAGTTGGTTTTGTAAATTTGAGACCCTGTTCTGTTTTGTAATCCAGTTCCTGTGTAGCCAAGTTTACATTCCGTGTATTAGTGATATCTTATGATGTTTCTTTTTCTGTATGACTTATTTCAGTTAGAATCATCATACCTGAATCCACTCATTATGCTGCTATGGGCCTGATGACATAGATTTCACTGCTGAGTGATATTGCATTGTACGTAAGTACCACAACTTCTTTATCCATTTTTCACTTTCTGTGATATTGAACTTGTACCGTAAACGACGTTCTTGTAAACAGAGCCGTCCCAAACTTTGGGGTGGCTGTGTCTTTTTGATTTCAATTTCCCTAAGCTATAGGACCATAAGTGGAAGTGCCCTAGGCTCTGATGCTTTGTTTTTTAGATGTTTCAGGAAACACCATACACCTCTCCCGAGTGGCTCTTGGCAATTTACATCCCGCCCATCAGCATAACAAGTCTCCCAGTTCTCCATGGCCTGTCCTGCCTTTCTGGATTTTACACTTTTTTCAGATGGCCCTTTTGACCGGGGGGAAGTGAGACTTCATTGTAGTGCAGATTTCCTTTGCAAGCTTGCTTGGTTGGCCAAAAAGGACGTATGCGTTTTTTCCTGAATATATTCAGGAAAAAACGCATACGCCCTTTTTGGCCAAGTGCATCATTGTGGACGTTCTGCCTCTTTTCCTATGCTTTAAATGCAATTCCAGTCTACCTCCTGAAATCGGTTTCCTGCAATTCTGCCCCGCTTTCAAGTCCTCTTGGCAGCCTTCCTTCAGTATATTTTTGGACGATAGCTGTCATTTATAACTCTGCAGGTTTGTGAATTACAGTGTCCCTGAGCTCCTTTCTTCAACTCGCTTTCTTGTGAGCTGGCCGCAACACCGCAGGATTGCTTCAGGCCCTAATCTGGTTCCGGCACGGCACGCTGAGCCTTTGGTTAATTCCTCTTCCTGGTGGGAAATGAGAGTTAAATTTGCCCGTCCAGACACCTCCAGCTAGTCTCTCATTGGTCCTCCCTATTCCTGTTCATCTTCTGCAGAAATGGCAAACTGGGCCAAACAGGAGGTTAAAGGCACTGACTCTCCAAGTCGGGAGAGGGTTAGTAAAGCGTCTGGAATGTTGCACCCGAGTACCAGGGGACGAGAACTGAGACATATTGGAACACATATCCCGATCACACGGTTGATCATACTCTGGGTTCCACGTGCATGTTTTAGCTGAAGGAAGAATCCCTTAAACCTGGAGAGTTGAGACCCGTGGAATGGGTACCATGCAATATGACTTCAAAGGGTCTTCATTTGCTCACCGAACCTCTCCAATCCTATCACTGCTGCGTTTATGCCCCTGTACACACGCTTGATTTTCTTTCAGAGACATAGCAATCCATAGGTTCTAAGATACCTACTGGTCAGGTACATTCTTAGGCGTTTAATATGGGCTATTGAGTCCATTTCGTTGAGCAAGGAGTAGTTCTTGTCTATTCCATATTTGGCTTAAGGAACTTTATCTGTGCTCATTTCAATCTCTGGTTTTATGCAGCACCCTAACTCACCTTTCCCCTTAAGCAAGCATAAGTTGGTTTTCTAAATTTGAGACCCTGTTCTGTTTTGTAATCCAGTTCCTGTGTAGCCAAGTTTACATTCCGTGTATTAGTGATATCTTATGATGTTTCTTTTTCTGTATGACTTATTTCAGTTAGAATCATCATACCTGAATCCACTCATTATGCTGCTATGGGCCTGATGACATAGATTTCATTGCTGAGTGATATTGCATTGTACGTAAGTACCACAACTTCTTTATCCATTTTTCACTTTCTGCACTGTTGAACTTGTAGCGTAAACCAGGTTCTTGTAAACAGAGCCGTCCCAAACTTTGGGGTGGCTGTGTCTTTTTGATTTTAATTCCCCTAAGCTATAGGACCATAAGTGGAAGTGCCCTAGGCTATGTTGCTTTGTTTTTTAGATGTTTCAGGAATCACCATACACTTCTCCCGAGTGGCTGTTGGCAATTTACATCCCGCCCATCAGCATAACAAGGCTCCCAGTTCTCCATGGCCTGTCCTGCCTTTCTGGATTTTACACTTTTTTCAGATGGCCCTTTTGACCTGGGGGAAGTGAGACTTCATTGTAGTGCAGATTTCCTTTGCAAGCTTGCTTGGTTGGCCAAAAAGTGCGTATGCGTTTTTTCCTGAATATATTCAGGAAAAAACGCATACGCCCTTTTTGGCCAAGTGCATCATTGTGGACGTTCTGCCTCTTTTCCTATGCTTTAAATGCAATTCCAGTCTACCTCCTGAAATCGGTTTCCTGCAATTCTGCCCCGCTTTCAAGTCCTCTTGGCAGCCTTACTTCAGTATAGTTTTGGACGATAGCTGTCATTTATAACTCTGCAGGTTTGTGAATTACAGTGCCCCTGAGCTCCTTTCTTCAACTCGCTTTCTTGTGAGCTGGCCGCAACACCGCAGGATTGCTTCAGGCCCTAATCTGGTTCCGGCACGGCATGCTGAGCCTTTGGTTAATTCCTCTTCCTGGTGGGAAATGAGAGTTAAATTTGCCCGTCCAGACACCTCCAGCTAGTCTCTCATTGGTTCTCCCTATTCCTGTTCATCTTCCTCAGAAATTGCAAATGGGCCAAACAGGAGGTTAAAGGCACTGACTCTCCAAGTCGGGAGAGTGTTAGTAAAGCATCTGGAATGTTGCACCCGAGTACCAGGGGACGAGAACTGAGACATATTGGAACACGTCTCCCGATCACACGGTTGATCATACTCTGGGTTCCACGTGCATGTTTTAGCTGAAGGAAGAATTCCTTAAACCTGGAGAGTTGAGACCCGTGGAATGGGTACCATGCAATATGACTTCAAAGGGTCTTCATTTGCTCACCGAACCTCTCCAATCCTATCACTGCTTCGTTTATTGCCCTTTACACACGCTTGATTCTCTTTCGGAGACATAGCAATCCATAGGTTTTAAGATATTTACTAATCAGGTACATTCTTAGGCGTTTAATATGGGGTGTTGAGTCCATCTCGTTGAGCAAGGAGTAGCTCTTGTCTATTCCATATTTGGCTTAAGGAACTTTATCTGTGCTCATTTCAATCTCTGGTTTTATGCAGCACCCCAACTCACCTTTCCCCTTAAGCAAGCATAAGTTGGTTTTCTAAATTTGAGACCCTGTTCTGTTTTGTAATCCAGTTCCTGTGTAGCCAAGTTTACATTCCGTGTATTAGTGATATCTTATGATGTTTCTTTTTCTGTATGACTTATTTCAGTTAGAATCATCATACCTGAATCCACTCATTATGCTGCTATGGGCCTGATGACATAGATTTCACTGCTGAGTGATATTGCATTGTACGTAAGTACCACAACTTCTTTATCCATTTTTCACTTTCTGTGATATTGAACTTGTACCGTAAACGACGTTCTTGTAAACAGAGCCGTCCCAAACTTTGGGGTGGCTGTGTCTTTTTGATTTCAATTTCCCTAAGCTATAGGACCATAAGTGGAAGTGCCCTAGGCTCTGATGCTTTGTTTTTTAGATGTTTCAGGAAACACCATACACCTCTCCCGAGTGGCTCTTGGCAATTTACATCCCGCCCATCAGCATAACAAGTCTCCCAGTTCTCCATGGCCTGTCCTGCCTTTCTGGATTTTACACTTTTTTCAGATGGCCCTTTTGACCGGGGGGAAGTGAGACTTCATTGTAGTGCAGATTTCCTTTGCAAGCTTGCTTGGTTGGCCAAAAAGGGCGTATGCGTTTTTTCCTGAATATATTCAGGAAAAAACGCATACGCCCTTTTTGGCCAAGTGCATCATTGTGGACGTTCTGCCTCTTTTCCTATGCTTTAAATGCAATTCCAGTCTACCTCCTGAAATCGGTTTCCTGCAATTCTGCCCCGCTTTCAAGTCCTCTTGGCAGCCTTCCTTCAGTATATTTTTGGACGATAGCTGTCATTTATAACTCTGCAGGTTTGTGAATTACAGTGTCCCTGAGCTCCTTTCTTCAACTCGCTTTCTTGTGAGCTGGCCGCAACACCGCAGGATTGCTTCAGGCCCTAATCTGGTTCCGGCACGGCACGCTGAGCCTTTGGTTAATTCCTCTTCCTGGTGGGAAATGAGAGTTAAATTTGCCCGTCCAGACACCTCCAGCTAGTCTCTCATTGGTCCTCCCTATTCCTGTTCATCTTCTGCAGAAATGGCAAACTGGGCCAAACAGGAGGTTAAAGGCACTGACTCTCCAAGTCGGGAGAGGGTTAGTAAAGCGTCTGGAATGTTGCACCCGAGTACCAGGGGACGAGAACTGAGACATATTGGAACACGTCTCCCGATCACACGGTTGATCATACTCTGGGTTCCACGTGCATGTTTTAGCTGAAGGAAGAATCCCTTAAACCTGGAGAGTTGAGACCCGTGGAATGGGTACCATGCAATATGACTTCAAAGGGTCTTCATTTGCTCACCGAACCTCTCCAATCCTATCACTGCTGCGTTTATGCCCCTGTACACACGCTTGATTTTCTTTCAGAGACATAGCAATCCATAGGTTCTAAGATACCTACTGGTCAGGTACATTCTTAGGCGTTTAATATGGGCTGTTGAGTCCATTTCGTTGAGCAAGGAGTAGTTCTTGTCTATTCCATATTTGGCTTAAGGAACTTTATCTGTGCTCATTTCAATCTCTGGTTTTATGCAGCACCCTAACTCACCTTTCCCCTTAAGCAAGCATAAGTTGGTTTTCTAAATTTGAGACCCTGTTCTGTTTTGTAATCCAGTTCCTGTGTAGCCAAGTTTACATTCCGTGTATTAGTGATATCTTATGATGTTTCTTTTTCTGTATGACTTATTTCAGTTAGAATCATCATACCTGAATCCACTCATTATGCTGCTATGGGCCTGATGACATAGATTTCATTGCTGAGTGATATTGCATTGTACGTAAGTACCACAACTTCTTTATCAATTTTTCACTTTCTGCACTGTTGAACTTGTAGCGTAAACCAGGTTCTTGTAAACAGAGCCGTCCCAAACTTTGGGGTGGCTGTGTCTTTTTGATTTTAATTCCCCTAAGCTATAGGACCATAAGTGGAAGTGCCCTAGGCTCTGTTGCTTTGTTTTTTAGATGTTTCAGGAATCACCATACACTTCTCCCGAGTGGCTGTTGGCAATTTACATCCCGCCCATCAGCATAACAAGGCTCCCAGTTCTCCATGGCCTGTCCTGCCTTTCTGGATTTTACACTTTTTTCAGATGGCCCTTTTGACCTGGGGGAAGTGAGACTTCATTGTAGTGCAGATTTCCTTTGCAAGCTTGCTTGGTTGGCCAAAAAGGGCGTATGCGTTTTTTCCTGAATATATTCAGGAAAAAACGCATACGCCCTTTTTGGCCAAGTGCATCATTGTGGACGTTCTGCCTCTTTTCCTATGCTTTAAATGCAATTCCAGTCTACCTCCTGAAATCGGTTTCCTGCAATTCTGCCCCGCTTTCAAGTCCTCTTGGCAGCCTTCCTTCAGTATATTTTTGGACGATAGCTGTCATTTATAACTCTGCAGGTTTGTGAATTACAGTGCCCCTGAGCTCCTTTCTTCAACTCGCTTTCTTGTGAGCTGGCCGCAACACTGCAGGATTGCTTCAGGCCTTAATCTGGTTCCGGCACGGCACGCTGAGCCTTTGGTTAATTCCTCTTCCTGGTGGGAAATGAGAGTTAAATTTGCCCGTCCAGACACCTCCAGCTAGTCTCTCATTGGTCCTCCCTATTCCTGTTCATCTTCCGCAGAAATGGCAAACTGGGCCAAACAGGAGGTTAAAGGCACTGACTCTCCAAGTCGGGAGAGTGTTAGTAAAGCGTCTGGAATGTTGCACCCGAGTACCAGGGGACGAGAACTGAGACATATTGGAACACATATCCCGATCACAAGGTTGATCATACTCTGGGTTCCACATGCATGTTTTAGCTGAAGGAAGAATTCCTTAAACCTGGAGAGTTGAGACCCGTGGAATGGGTACCATGCAATATGACTTCAAAGGGTCTTCATTTGCTCACCGAACCTCTCCAATCCTATCACTGCTTCGTTTATTGCCCTTTACACACGCTTGATTCTCTTTCGGAGACATAGCAATCCATAGGTTTTAAGATATTTACTAATCAGGTACATTCTTAGGCGTTTAATATGGGGTGTTGAGTCCATCTCGTTGAGCAAGGAGTAGCTCTTGTCTATTCCATATTTGGCTTAAGGAACTTTATCTGTGCTCATTTCAATCTCTGGTTTTATGCAGCACCCCAACTCACCTTTCCCCTTAAGCAAGCATAAGTCGGTTTTCTAAATTTGAGACCCTGTTCTGTTTTGTAATTCAGTTCCTGTGTAGCCAAGTTTACATTCCGTGTATTAGTGATATCTTATGATATTTCTTTTTCTGTGTGACTTATTTCAGTTAGAATCATCATACCTGAATCCACTCATTATGCTGCTACGGGCCTGATGACATAGATTTCATTGCTGAGTGATATTGCATTGTACGTAAGCACCACAACTTCTTTATCCATTTTTCACTTTCTGCGATATTGAACTTGTACTGTAAACGACGTTCTTGTAAACAGAGCCGTCCCAAACTTTGGGGTGGCTGTGTCTTTTTGATTTTAATTTCCCTAAGCTATAGGACCATAAGTGGAAGTGCCCTAGGCTCTGTTGCTTTGTTTTTAGATGTTTCAGGAAACACCATACACTTCTGCCAAGTGGCTATTGGCAATTTACATCCCGCCCATCAGCATAACAAGGCTCCCAGTTCTCCATGGCCTGTCCTGCCTTTCTGGATTTTACACTTTTTTCAGATGGCCCTTTTGACCGGGGGGAAGTGAGACTTCATTGTAGTGCAGATTTCCTTTGCAAGCTTGCTTGGTTGGCCAAAAAGGGCGTATGCGTTTTTTCCTGAATATATTCAGGAAAAAATGCATACGCCCTTTTTGGCCAAGTGCATCATTGTGGACGTTCTGCCTCTTTTCCTATGCTTTAAATGCAATTCCAGTCTACCTCCTGAAATCGGTTTCCTGCAATTCTGCCCCGCTTTCAAGTCCTCTTGGCAGCCTTACTTCAGTATATTTTTGGACGATAGCTGTCATTTATAACTCTGCAGGTTTGTGAATTACAGTGCCCCTGAGCTCCTTTCTTCAACTCGCTTTCTTGTGAGCTGGCCGCAACACCGCAGGATTGCTTCAGGCCCTAATCTGGTTCCGGCACGGCATGCTGAGCCTTTGGTTAATTCCTCTTCCTGGTGGGAAATGAGAGTTAAATTTGCCCGTCCAGACACCTCCAGCTAGTCTCTCATTGGTTCTCCCTATTCCTGTTCATCTTCCTCAGAAATTGCAAATGGGCCAAACAGGAGGTTAAAGGCACTGACTCTCCAAGTCGGGAGAGTGTTAGTAAAGCATCTGGAATGTTGCACCCGAGTACCAGGGGACGAGAACTGAGACATATTGGAACACGTCTCCCGATCACACGGTTGATCATACTCTGGGTTCCACGTGCATGTTTTAGCTGAAGGAAGAATCCCTTAAACCTGGAGAGTTGAGACCCGTGGAATGGGTACCATGCAATATGACTTCAAAGGGTCTTCATTTGCTCACCGAACCTCTCCAATCCTATCACTGCTGCGTTTATGCCCCTGTACACACGCTTGATTTTCTTTCAGAGACATAGCAATCCATAGGTTTTAAGGTACTTACTAGTCAGGTACATTCTTAGGCGTTTAATATGGGCTGTTGAGTCCATTTCGTTGAGCAAGGAGTAGTTCTTGTCTATTCCATATTTGGCTTAAGGAACTTTATCTGTGCTCATTTCAATCTCTGGTTTTATGCAGCACCCCAACTCACCTTTCCCCTTAAGCAAGCATAAGTTGGTTTTCTAAATTTGAGACCCTGTTCTGTTTTGTAATCCAGTTCCTGTGTAGCCAAGTTTACATTCCGTGTATTAGTGATATCTTATGATGTTTCTTTTTCTGTATGACTTATTTCAGTTAGAATCATCATACCTGAATCCACTCATTATGCTGCTATGGGCCTGATGACATAGATTTCACTGCTGAGTGATATTGCATTGTACGTAAGTACCACAACTTCTTTATCCATTTTTCACTTTCTGTGATATTGAACTTGTACCGTAAACGACGTTCTTGTAAACAGAGCCGTCCCAAACTTTGGGTTGGCTGTGTCTTTTTGATTTTAATTTCCCTAAGCTATAGGACCATAAGTGGAAGTGCCCTAGGCTCTGATGCTTTGTTTTTTAGATGTTTCAGGAAACACCATACACCTCTCCCGAGTGGCTCTTGGCAATTTACATCCCGCCCATCAGCATAACAAGTCTCCCAGTTCTCCATGGCCTGTCCTGCCTTTCTGGATTTTACACTTTTTTCAGATGGCCCTTTTGACCGGGGGGAAGTGAGACTTCATTGTAGTGCAGATTTCCTTTGCAAGCTTGCTTGGTTGGCCAAAAAGGGCGTATGCGTTTTTTCCTGAATATATTCAGGAAAAAACGCATACGCCCTTTTTGGCCAAGTGCATCATTGTGGACGTTCTGCCTCTTTTCCTATGCTTTAAATGCAATTCCAGTCTACCTCCTGAAATCGGTTTCCTGCAATTCTGCCCCGCTTTCAAGTCCTCTTGGCAGCCTTACTTCAGTATATTTTTGGACGATAGCTGTCATTTATAACTCTGCAGGTTTGTGAATTACAGTGCCCCTGAGCTCCTTTCTTCAACTCGCTTTCTTGTGAGCTGGCCGCAACACCGCAGGATTGCTTCAGGCCCTAATCTGGTTCCGGCACGGCACGCTGAGCCTTTGGTTAATTCCTCTTCCTGGTGGGAAATGAGAGTTAAATTTGCCCGTCCAGACACCTCCAGCTAGTCTCTCATTGGTCCTCCCTATTCCTGTTCATCTTCTGCAGAAATGGCAAACTGGGCCAAACAGGAGGTTAAAGGCACTGACTCTCCAAGTCGGGAGAGTGTTAGTAAAGCGTCTGGAATGTTGCACCCGAGTACCAGGGGACGAGAACTGAGACATATTGGAACACGTCTCCCGATCACACGGTTGATCATACTCTGGGTTCCACGTGCATGTTTTAGCTGAAGGAAGAATCCCTTAAACCTGGAGAGTTGAGACCCGTGGAATGGGTACCATGCAATATGACTTCAAAGGGTCTTCATTTGCTCACCGAACCTCTCCAATCCTATCACTGCTGCGTTTATGCCCCTGTACACACGCTTGATTTTCTTTCAGAGACATAGCAATCCATAGGTTCTAAGATACCTACTGGTCAGGTACATTCTTAGGCGTTTAATATGGGCTGTTGAGTCCATTTCGTTGAGCAAGGAGTAGTTCTTGTCTATTCCATATTTGGCTTAAGGAACTTTATCTGTGCTCATTTCAATCTCTGGTTTTATGCAGCACCCCAACTCACCTTTCCCCTTAAGCAAGCATAAGTTGGTTTTCTAAATTTGAGACCCTGTTCTGTTTTGTAATCCAGTTCCTGTGTAGCCAAGTTTACATTCCGTGTATTAGTGATATCTTATGATATTTCTTTTTCTGTGTGACTTATTTCAGTTAGAATCATCATACCTGAATCCACTCATTATGCTGCTACGGGCCTGATGACATAGATTTCATTGCTGAGTGATATTGCATTGTACGTAAGTACCACAACTTCTTTATCCATTTTTCACTTTCTGCGATATTGAACTTGTCCCGTAAACGAGGTTCTTGTAAACAGAGCCGTCCCAAACTTTGGGTTGGCTGTGTCTTTTTGATTTTAATTTCCCTAAGCTATAGGACCATAAGTGGAAGTGCCCTAGACTCTGTTGCTTTGTTTTTAGATGTTTCAGGAAACACAATACACTTCTGCCAAGTGGTTGTTGGCAATTTACATCCCGCCCATCAGCATAACAAGGCTCCCAGTTCTCCATGGCCTGTCCTGCATTTCTGGATTTTACACTTTTAACAGATGACTCTTCTGACCGGGGACAAGTGAGACTTCATTGTAGTGCAGATTTCCTTTGCAAGCTTGCTTGGTTTTCCAAAAAGGGCGTATGCGTTTTTTCCTGAATATATTCAGGAAAAAACGCATACGCCCTTTTTGGCCAAGTGCATCATTGTGGACGTTCTGCCTCTTTTCCTATGCTTTAATTGCAATTCCAGTCCACCTACTGAAATCAGTTTCCTGCAATTCTGTCCCGCTTTCAAGTCCTCTTGGCAGCCTTACTTCAGTATATTTTGGACGATAGCTGTCATTTATAACTCTGCAGGTTTGTGAATTACAGTGCCCCTGAGCTCCTTTCTTCAACTCGCTTTCTTGTGAGCTGGCCGCAACACCGCAGGATTGCTTCAGGCCCTAATCTGGTTCCGGCACGGCACGCTGAGCCTTTGGTTAATTCCTCTTCCTGGTGGGAAATGAGAGTTAAATTTGCCCGTCCAGACACCTCCAGCTAGTCTCTCATTGGTCCTCCCTATTCCTGTTCATCTTCCGCAGAAATGGCAAACTGGGCCAAACAGGAGGTTAAAGGCACTGACTCTCCAAGTCGGGAGAGTGTTAGTAAAGCGTCTGGAATGTTGCACCCGAGTACCAGGGGACGAGAACTGAGACATATTGGAACACATATCCCGATCACAAGGTTGATCATACTCTGGGTTCCACGTGCATGTTTTAGCTGAAGGAAGAATTCCTTAAACCTGGAGAGTTGAGACCCGTGGAATGGGTACCATGCAATATGACTTCAAAGGGTCTTCATTTGCTCACCGAACCTCTCCAATCCTATCACTGCTTCGTTTATTGCCCTTTACACACGCTTGATTCCCTTTTGGAGACATAGCAATCCATAGGTTTTAAGATATTTACTAATCAGGTACATTCTTAGGCGTTTAATATGGGGTGTTGAGTCCATCTCGTTGAGCAAGGAGTAGCTCTTGTCTATTCCATATTTGGCTTAAGGAACTTTATCTGTGCTCATTTCAATCTCTGGTTTTATGCAGCACCCCAACTCACCTTTCCCCTTAAGCAAGCATAAGTTGGTTTTGTAAATTTGAGACCCTGTTCTGTTTTGTAATCCAGTTCCTGTGTAGCCAAGTTTACATTCCGTGTATTAGTGATATCTTATGATGTTTCTTTTTCTGTATGACTTATTTCAGTTAGAATCATCATACCTGAATCCACTCATTATGCTGCTATGGGCCTGATGACATAGATTTCACTGCTGAGTGATATTGCATTGTACGTAAGTACCACAACTTCTTTATCCATTTTTCACTTTCTGTGATATTGAACTTGTACCGTAAACGACGTTCTTGTAAACAGAGCCGTCCCAAACTTTGGGGTGGCTGTGTCTTTTTGATTTCAATTTCCCTAAGCTATAGGACCATAAGTGGAAGTGCCCTAGGCTCTGATGCTTTGTTTTTTAGATGTTTCAGGAAACACCATACACCTCTCCCGAGTGGCTCTTGGCAATTTACATCCCGCCCATCAGCATAACAAGTCTCCCAGTTCTCCATGGCCTGTCCTGCCTTTCTGGATTTTACACTTTTTTCAGATGGCCCTTTTGACCGGGGGGAAGTGAGACTTCATTGTAGTGCAGATTTCCTTTGCAAGCTTGCTTGGTTGGCCAAAAAGGGCGTATGCGTTTTTTCCTGAATATATTCAGGAAAAAACGCATACGCCCTTTTTGGCCAAGTGCATCATTGTGGACGTTCTGCCTCTTTTCCTATGCTTTAAATGCAATTCCAGTCTACCTCCTGAAATCGGTTTCCTGCAATTCTGCCCCGCTTTCAAGTCCTCTTGGCAGCCTTCCTTCAGTATATTTTTGGACGATAGCTGTCATTTATAACTCTGCAGGTTTGTGAATTACAGTGTCCCTGAGCTCCTTTCTTCAACTCGCTTTCTTGTGAGCTGGCCGCAACACCGCAGGATTGCTTCAGGCCCTAATCTGGTTCCGGCACGGCACGCTGAGCCTTTGGTTAATTCCTCTTCCTGGTGGGAAATGAGAGTTAAATTTGCCCGTCCAGACACCTCCAGCTAGTCTCTCATTGGTCCTCCCTATTCCTGTTCATCTTCTGCAGAAATGGCAAACTGGGCCAAACAGGAGGTTAAAGGCACTGACTCTCCAAGTCGGGAGAGGGTTAGTAAAGCGTCTGGAATGTTGCACCCGAGTACCAGGGGACGAGAACTGAGACATATTGGAACACATATCCCGATCACACGGTTGATCATACTCTGGGTTCCACGTGCATGTTTTAGCTGAAGGAAGAATCCCTTAAACCTGGAGAGTTGAGACCCGTGGAATGGGTACCATGCAATATGACTTCAAAGGGTCTTCATTTGCTCACCGAACCTCTCCAATCCTATCACTGCTGCGTTTATGCCCCTGTACACACGCTTGATTTTCTTTCAGAGACATAGCAATCCATAGGTTCTAAGATACCTACTGGTCAGGTACATTCTTAGGCGTTTAATATGGGCTATTGAGTCCATTTCGTTGAGCAAGGAGTAGTTCTTGTCTATTCCATATTTGGCTTAAGGAACTTTATCTGTGCTCATTTCAATCTCTGGTTTTATGCAGCACCCTAACTCACCTTTCCCCTTAAGCAAGCATAAGTTGGTTTTCTAAATTTGAGACCCTGTTCTGTTTTGTAATCCAGTTCCTGTGTAGCCAAGTTTACATTCCGTGTATTAGTGATATCTTATGATGTTTCTTTTTCTGTATGACTTATTTCAGTTAGAATCATCATACCTGAATCCACTCATTATGCTGCTATGGGCCTGATGACATAGATTTCATTGCTGAGTGATATTGCATTGTACGTAAGTACCACAACTTCTTTATCCATTTTTCACTTTCTGCACTGTTGAACTTGTAGCGTAAACCAGGTTCTTGTAAACAGAGCCGTCCCAAACTTTGGGGTGGCTGTGTCTTTTTGATTTTAATTCCCCTAAGCTATAGGACCATAAGTGGAAGTGCCCTAGGCTATGTTGCTTTGTTTTTTAGATGTTTCAGGAATCACCATACACTTCTCCCGAGTGGCTGTTGGCAATTTACATCCCGCCCATCAGCATAACAAGGCTCCCAGTTCTCCATGGCCTGTCCTGCCTTTCTGGATTTTACACTTTTTTCAGATGGCCCTTTTGACCTGGGGGAAGTGAGACTTCATTGTAGTGCAGATTTCCTTTGCAAGCTTGCTTGGTTGGCCAAAAAGTGCGTATGCGTTTTTTCCTGAATATATTCAGGAAAAAACGCATACGCCCTTTTTGGCCAAGTGCATCATTGTGGACGTTCTGCCTCTTTTCCTATGCTTTAAATGCAATTCCAGTCTACCTCCTGAAATCGGTTTCCTGCAATTCTGCCCCGCTTTCAAGTCCTCTTGGCAGCCTTACTTCAGTATAGTTTTGGACGATAGCTGTCATTTATAACTCTGCAGGTTTGTGAATTACAGTGCCCCTGAGCTCCTTTCTTCAACTCGCTTTCTTGTGAGCTGGCCGCAACACCGCAGGATTGCTTCAGGCCCTAATCTGGTTCCGGCACGGCATGCTGAGCCTTTGGTTAATTCCTCTTCCTGGTGGGAAATGAGAGTTAAATTTGCCCGTCCAGACACCTCCAGCTAGTCTCTCATTGGTTCTCCCTATTCCTGTTCATCTTCCTCAGAAATTGCAAATGGGCCAAACAGGAGGTTAAAGGCACTGACTCTCCAAGTCGGGAGAGTGTTAGTAAAGCATCTGGAATGTTGCACCCGAGTACCAGGGGACGAGAACTGAGACATATTGGAACACGTCTCCCGATCACACGGTTGATCATACTCTGGGTTCCACGTGCATGTTTTAGCTGAAGGAAGAATTCCTTAAACCTGGAGAGTTGAGACCCGTGGAATGGGTACCATGCAATATGACTTCAAAGGGTCTTCATTTGCTCACCGAACCTCTCCAATCCTATCACTGCTTCGTTTATTGCCCTTTACACACGCTTGATTCTCTTTCGGAGACATAGCAATCCATAGGTTTTAAGATATTTACTAATCAGGTACATTCTTAGGCGTTTAATATGGGGTGTTGAGTCCATCTCGTTGAGCAAGGAGTAGCTCTTGTCTATTCCATATTTGGCTTAAGGAACTTTATCTGTGCTCATTTCAATCTCTGGTTTTATGCAGCACCCCAACTCACCTTTCCCCTTAAGCAAGCATAAGTTGGTTTTCTAAATTTGAGACCCTGTTCTGTTTTGTAATCCAGTTCCTGTGTAGCCAAGTTTACATTCCGTGTATTAGTGATATCTTATGATGTTTCTTTTTCTGTATGACTTATTTCAGTTAGAATCATCATACCTGAATCCACTCATTATGCTGCTATGGGCCTGATGACATAGATTTCACTGCTGAGTGATATTGCATTGTACGTAAGTACCACAACTTCTTTATCCATTTTTCACTTTCTGTGATATTGAACTTGTACCGTAAACGACGTTCTTGTAAACAGAGCCGTCCCAAACTTTGGGGTGGCTGTGTCTTTTTGATTTCAATTTCCCTAAGCTATAGGACCATAAGTGGAAGTGCCCTAGGCTCTGATGCTTTGTTTTTTAGATGTTTCAGGAAACACCATACACCTCTCCCGAGTGGCTCTTGGCAATTTACATCCCGCCCATCAGCATAACAAGTCTCCCAGTTCTCCATGGCCTGTCCTGCCTTTCTGGATTTTACACTTTTTTCAGATGGCCCTTTTGACCGGGGGGAAGTGAGACTTCATTGTAGTGCAGATTTCCTTTGCAAGCTTGCTTGGTTGGCCAAAAAGGGCGTATGCGTTTTTTCCTGAATATATTCAGGAAAAAACGCATACGCCCTTTTTGGCCAAGTGCATCATTGTGGACGTTCTGCCTCTTTTCCTATGCTTTAAATGCAATTCCAGTCTACCTCCTGAAATCGGTTTCCTGCAATTCTGCCCCGCTTTCAAGTCCTCTTGGCAGCCTTCCTTCAGTATATTTTTGGACGATAGCTGTCATTTATAACTCTGCAGGTTTGTGAATTACAGTGTCCCTGAGCTCCTTTCTTCAACTCGCTTTCTTGTGAGCTGGCCGCAACACCGCAGGATTGCTTCAGGCCCTAATCTGGTTCCGGCACGGCACGCTGAGCCTTTGGTTAATTCCTCTTCCTGGTGGGAAATGAGAGTTAAATTTGCCCGTCCAGACACCTCCAGCTAGTCTCTCATTGGTCCTCCCTATTCCTGTTCATCTTCTGCAGAAATGGCAAACTGGGCCAAACAGGAGGTTAAAGGCACTGACTCTCCAAGTCGGGAGAGGGTTAGTAAAGCGTCTGGAATGTTGCACCCGAGTACCAGGGGACGAGAACTGAGACATATTGGAACACGTCTCCCGATCACACGGTTGATCATACTCTGGGTTCCACGTGCATGTTTTAGCTGAAGGAAGAATCCCTTAAACCTGGAGAGTTGAGACCCGTGGAATGGGTACCATGCAATATGACTTCAAAGGGTCTTCATTTGCTCACCGAACCTCTCCAATCCTATCACTGCTGCGTTTATGCCCCTGTACACACGCTTGATTTTCTTTCAGAGACATAGCAATCCATAGGTTCTAAGATACCTACTGGTCAGGTACATTCTTAGGCGTTTAATATGGGCTGTTGAGTCCATTTCGTTGAGCAAGGAGTAGTTCTTGTCTATTCCATATTTGGCTTAAGGAACTTTATCTGTGCTCATTTCAATCTCTGGTTTTATGCAGCACCCTAACTCACCTTTCCCCTTAAGCAAGCATAAGTTGGTTTTCTAAATTTGAGACCCTGTTCTGTTTTGTAATCCAGTTCCTGTGTAGCCAAGTTTACATTCCGTGTATTAGTGATATCTTATGATGTTTCTTTTTCTGTATGACTTATTTCAGTTAGAATCATCATACCTGAATCCACTCATTATGCTGCTATGGGCCTGATGACATAGATTTCATTGCTGAGTGATATTGCATTGTACGTAAGTACCACAACTTCTTTATCCATTTTTCACTTTCTGCACTGTTGAACTTGTAGCGTAAACCAGGTTCTTGTAAACAGAGCCGTCCCAAACTTTGGGGTGGCTGTGTCTTTTTGATTTTAATTCCCCTAAGCTATAGGACCATAAGTGGAAGTGCCCTAGGCTATGTTGCTTTGTTTTTTAGATGTTTCAGGAATCACCATACACTTCTCCCGAGTGGCTGTTGGCAATTTACATCCCGCCCATC
Organism: Leucopleurus acutus; assembly: GCF_964270905.1. Taxonomy (NCBI): domain Eukaryota; kingdom Metazoa; phylum Chordata; class Mammalia; order Artiodactyla; family Delphinidae; genus Leucopleurus; species Leucopleurus acutus. The sequence goes on from NW_028139201.1 coordinate 705,912, forward strand.
AGCATAACAAGGCTCCCAGTTCTCCATGGCCTGTCCTGCCTTTCTGGATTTTACACTTTTTTCAGATGGCCCTTTTGACCTGGGGGAAGTGAGACTTCATTGTAGTGCAGATTTCCTTTGCAAGCTTGCTTGGTTGGCCAAAAAGGGCGTATGCGTTTTTTCCTGAATATATTCAGGAAAAAACGCATACGCCCTTTTTGGCCAAGTGCATCATTGTGGACGTTCTGCCTCTTTTCCTATGCTTTAAATGCAATTCCAGTCTACCTCCTGAAATCGGTTTCCTGCAATTCTGCCCCGCTTTCAAGTCCTCTTGGCAGCCTTCCTTCAGTATATTTTTGGACGATAGCTGTCATTTATAACTCTGCAGGTTTGTGAATTACAGTGCCCCTGAGCTCCTTTCTTCAACTCGCTTTCTTGTGAGCTGGCCGCAACACTGCAGGATTGCTTCAGGCCTTAATCTGGTTCCGGCACGGCACGCTGAGCCTTTGGTTAATTCCTCTTCCTGGTGGGAAATGAGAGTTAAATTTGCCCGTCCAGACACCTCCAGCTAGTCTCTAATTGGTCCTCCCTATTCCTGTTCATCTTCCGCAGAAATGGCAAACTGGGCCAAACAGGAGGTTAAAGGCACTGACTCTCCAAGTCGGGAGAGTGTTAGTAAAGCGTCTGGAATGTTGCACCCGAGTACCAGGGGACGAGAACTGAGACATATTGGAACACATATCCCGATCACAAGGTTGATCATACTCTGGGTTCCACATGCATGTTTTAGCTGAAGGAAGAATTCCTTAAACCTGGAGAGTTGAGACCCGTGGAATGGGTACCATGCAATATGACTTCAAAGGGTCTTCATTTGCTCACCGAACCTCTCCAATCCTATCACTGCTTCGTTTATTGCCCTTTACACACGCTTGATTCTCTTTCGGAGACATAGCAATCCATAGGTTTTAAGATATTTACTAATCAGGTACATTCTTAGGCGTTTAATATGGGGTGTTGAGTCCATCTCGTTGAGCAAGGAGTAGCTCTTGTCTATTCCATATTTGGCTTAAGGAACTTTATCTGTGCTCATTTCAATCTCTGGTTTTATGCAGCACCCCAACTCACCTTTCCCCTTAAGCAAGCATAAGTCGGTTTTCTAAATTTGAGACCCTGTTCTGTTTTGTAATTCAGTTCCTGTGTAGCCAAGTTTACATTCCGTGTATTAGTGATATCTTATGATATTTCTTTTTCTGTGTGACTTATTTCAGTTAGAATCATCATACCTGAATCCACTCATTATGCTGCTACGGGCCTGATGACATAGATTTCATTGCTGAGTGATATTGCATTGTACGTAAGCACCACAACTTCTTTATCCATTTTTCACTTTCTGCGATATTGAACTTGTACTGTAAACGACGTTCTTGTAAACAGAGCCGTCCCAAACTTTGGGGTGGCTGTGTCTTTTTGATTTTAATTTCCCTAAGCTATAGGACCATAAGTGGAAGTGCCCTAGGCTCTGTTGCTTTGTTTTTAGATGTTTCAGGAAACACCATACACTTCTGCCAAGTGGCTATTGGCAATTTACATCCCGCCCATCAGCATAACAAGGCTCCCAGTTCTCCATGGCCTGTCCTGCCTTTCTGGATTTTACACTTTTTTCAGATGGCCCTTTTGACCGGGGGGAAGTGAGACTTCATTGTAGTGCAGATTTCCTTTGCAAGCTTGCTTGGTTGGCCAAAAAGGGCGTATGCGTTTTTTCCTGAATATATTCAGGAAAAAATGCATACGCCCTTTTTGGCCAAGTGCATCATTGTGGACGTTCTGCCTCTTTTCCTATGCTTTAAATGCAATTCCAGTCTACCTCCTGAAATCGGTTTCCTGCAATTCTGCCCCGCTTTCAAGTCCTCTTGGCAGCCTTACTTCAGTATATTTTTGGACGATAGCTGTCATTTATAACTCTGCAGGTTTGTGAATTACAGTGCCCCTGAGCTCCTTTCTTCAACTCGCTTTCTTGTGAGCTGGCCGCAACACCGCAGGATTGCTTCAGGCCCTAATCTGGTTCCGGCACGGCATGCTGAGCCTTTGGTTAATTCCTCTTCCTGGTGGGAAATGAGAGTTAAATTTGCCCGTCCAGACACCTCCAGCTAGTCTCTCATTGGTTCTCCCTATTCCTGTTCATCTTCCTCAGAAATTGCAAATGGGCCAAACAGGAGGTTAAAGGCACTGACTCTCCAAGTCGGGAGAGTGTTAGTAAAGCATCTGGAATGTTGCACCCGAGTACCAGGGGACGAGAACTGAGACATATTGGAACACGTCTCCCGATCACACGGTTGATCATACTCTGGGTTCCACGTGCATGTTTTAGCTGAAGGAAGAATCCCTTAAACCTGGAGAGTTGAGACCCGTGGAATGGGTACCATGCAATATGACTTCAAAGGGTCTTCATTTGCTCACCGAACCTCTCCAATCCTATCACTGCTGCGTTTATGCCCCTGTACACACGCTTGATTTTCTTTCAGAGACATAGCAATCCATAGGTTTTAAGGTACTTACTAGTCAGGTACATTCTTAGGCGTTTAATATGGGCTGTTGAGTCCATTTCGTTGAGCAAGGAGTAGTTCTTGTCTATTCCATATTTGGCTTAAGGAACTTTATCTGTGCTCATTTCAATCTCTGGTTTTATGCAGCACCCCAACTCACCTTTCCCCTTAAGCAAGCATAAGTTGGTTTTCTAAATTTGAGACCCTGTTCTGTTTTGTAATCCAGTTCCTGTGTAGCCAAGTTTACATTCCGTGTATTAGTGATATCTTATGATGTTTCTTTTTCTGTATGACTTATTTCAGTTAGAATCATCATACCTGAATCCACTCATTATGCTGCTATGGGCCTGATGACATAGATTTCACTGCTGAGTGATATTGCATTGTACGTAAGTACCACAACTTCTTTATCCATTTTTCACTTTCTGTGATATTGAACTTGTACCGTAAACGACGTTCTTGTAAACAGAGCCGTCCCAAACTTTGGGTTGGCTGTGTCTTTTTGATTTTAATTTCCCTAAGCTATAGGACCATAAGTGGAAGTGCCCTAGGCTCTGATGCTTTGTTTTTTAGATGTTTCAGGAAACACCATACACCTCTCCCGAGTGGCTCTTGGCAATTTACATCCCGCCCATCAGCATAACAAGTCTCCCAGTTCTCCATGGCCTGTCCTGCCTTTCTGGATTTTACACTTTTTTCAGATGGCCCTTTTGACCGGGGGGAAGTGAGACTTCATTGTAGTGCAGATTTCCTTTGCAAGCTTGCTTGGTTGGCCAAAAAGGGCGTATGCGTTTTTTCCTGAATATATTCAGGAAAAAACGCATACGCCCTTTTTGGCCAAGTGCATCATTGTGGACGTTCTGCCTCTTTTCCTATGCTTTAAATGCAATTCCAGTCTACCTCCTGAAATCGGTTTCCTGCAATTCTGCCCCGCTTTCAAGTCCTCTTGGCAGCCTTACTTCAGTATATTTTTGGACGATAGCTGTCATTTATAACTCTGCAGGTTTGTGAATTACAGTGCCCCTGAGCTCCTTTCTTCAACTCGCTTTCTTGTGAGCTGGCCGCAACACCGCAGGATTGCTTCAGGCCCTAATCTGGTTCCGGCACGGCACGCTGAGCCTTTGGTTAATTCCTCTTCCTGGTGGGAAATGAGAGTTAAATTTGCCCGTCCAGACACCTCCAGCTAGTCTCTCATTGGTCCTCCCTATTCCTGTTCATCTTCTGCAGAAATGGCAAACTGGGCCAAACAGGAGGTTAAAGGCACTGACTCTCCAAGTCGGGAGAGTGTTAGTAAAGCGTCTGGAATGTTGCACCCGAGTACCAGGGGACGAGAACTGAGACATATTGGAACACGTCTCCCGATCACACGGTTGATCATACTCTGGGTTCCACGTGCATGTTTTAGCTGAAGGAAGAATCCCTTAAACCTGGAGAGTTGAGACCCGTGGAATGGGTACCATGCAATATGACTTCAAAGGGTCTTCATTTGCTCACCGAACCTCTCCAATCCTATCACTGCTGCGTTTATGCCCCTGTACACACGCTTGATTTTCTTTCAGAGACATAGCAATCCATAGGTTCTAAGATACCTACTGGTCAGGTACATTCTTAGGCGTTTAATATGGGCTGTTGAGTCCATTTCGTTGAGCAAGGAGTAGTTCTTGTCTATTCCATATTTGGCTTAAGGAACTTTATCTGTGCTCATTTCAATCTCTGGTTTTATGCAGCACCCCAACTCACCTTTCCCCTTAAGCAAGCATAAGTTGGTTTTCTAAATTTGAGACCCTGTTCTGTTTTGTAATCCAGTTCCTGTGTAGCCAAGTTTACATTCCGTGTATTAGTGATATCTTATGATATTTCTTTTTCTGTGTGACTTATTTCAGTTAGAATCATCATACCTGAATCCACTCATTATGCTGCTACGGGCCTGATGACATAGATTTCATTGCTGAGTGATATTGCATTGTACGTAAGTACCACAACTTCTTTATCCATTTTTCACTTTCTGCGATATTGAACTTGTCCCGTAAACGAGGTTCTTGTAAACAGAGCCGTCCCAAACTTTGGGTTGGCTGTGTCTTTTTGATTTTAATTTCCCTAAGCTATAGGACCATAAGTGGAAGTGCCCTAGACTCTGTTGCTTTGTTTTTAGATGTTTCAGGAAACACAATACACTTCTGCCAAGTGGTTGTTGGCAATTTACATCCCGCCCATCAGCATAACAAGGCTCCCAGTTCTCCATGGCCTGTCCTGCATTTCTGGATTTTACACTTTTAACAGATGACTCTTCTGACCGGGGACAAGTGAGACTTCATTGTAGTGCAGATTTCCTTTGCAAGCTTGCTTGGTTTTCCAAAAAGGGCGTATGCGTTTTTTCCTGAATATATTCAGGAAAAAACGCATACGCCCTTTTTGGCCAAGTGCATCATTGTGGACGTTCTGCCTCTTTTCCTATGCTTTAATTGCAATTCCAGTCCACCTACTGAAATCAGTTTCCTGCAATTCTGTCCCGCTTTCAAGTCCTCTTGGCAGCCTTACTTCAGTATATTTTGGACGATAGCTGTCATTTATAACTCTGCAGGTTTGTGAATTACAGTGCCCCTGAGCTCCTTTCTTCAACTCGCTTTCTTGTGAGCTGGCCGCAACACCGCAGGATTGCTTCAGGCCCTAATCTGGTTCCGGCACGGCACGCTGAGCCTTTGGTTAATTCCTCTTCCTGGTGGGAAATGAGAGTTAAATTTGCCCGTCCAGACACCTCCAGCTAGTCTCTCATTGGTCCTCCCTATTCCTGTTCATCTTCCGCAGAAATGGCAAACTGGGCCAAACAGGAGGTTAAAGGCACTGACTCTCCAAGTCGGGAGAGTGTTAGTAAAGCGTCTGGAATGTTGCACCCGAGTACCAGGGGACGAGAACTGAGACATATTGGAACACATATCCCGATCACAAGGTTGATCATACTCTGGGTTCCACATGCATGTTTTAGCTGAAGGAAGAATTCCTTAAACCTGGAGAGTTGAGACCCGTGGAATGGGTACCATGCAATATGACTTCAAAGGGTCTTCATTTGCTCACCGAACCTCTCCAATCCTATCACTGCTTCGTTTATTGCCCTTTACACACGCTTGATTCCCTTTCGGAGACATAGCAATCCATAGGTTTTAAGATATTTACTAATCAGGTACATTCTTAGGAGTTTAATATGGGGTGTTGAGTCCATCTCGTTGAGCAAGGAGTAGCTCTTGTCTATTCCATATTTGGCTTAAGGAACTTTATCTGTGCTCATTTCAATCTCTGGTTTTATGCAGCACCCCAACTCACCTTTCCCCTTAAGCAAGCATAAGTTGGTTTTCTAAATTTGAGACCCTGTTCTGTTTTGTAATCCAGTTCCTGTGTAGCCAAGTTTACATTCGTGTATTAGTGATATCTTATGATGTTTCTTTTTCTGTGTGACTTATTTCAGTTAGAATCATCATACCTGAATCCACTCATTATGCTGCTACGGGCCTGATGACATAGATTTCATTGCTGAGTGATATTGCATTGTACGTAAGTACCACAACTTCTTTATCCATTTTTCACTTTCTGCGCTATTGAACTTGTACCGTAAATGAGGTTCTTGTAAACAGAGCCGTCCCAAACTTTGGGGTGGCTGTGTCTTTTTGATTTTAATTTCCCTAAGCTATAGGACCATAAGTGGAAGTGCCCTAGGCTCTGTTGCTTTGTTTTTTAGATGTTTCAGGAATCACCATACACTTCTCCCGAGTGGCTGTTGGCAATTTACATCCCGCCCATCAGCATAACAAGGCTCCCAGTTCTCCATGGCCTGTCCTGCCTTTCTGGATTTTACACTTTTTTCAGATGGCCCTTTTGACCGGGGGGAAGTGAGACTTCATTGTAGTGCAGATTTCCTTTGCAAGCTTCCTTGGTTGGCCAAAAAGGGCGTATGCGTTTTTTCCTGAATATATTCAGGAAAAAACGCATACGCCCTTTTTGGCCAAGTGCATCATTGTGGACGTTCTGCCTCTTTTCCTATGCTTTAAATGCAATTCCAGTCTACCTCCTGAAATCGGTTTCCTGCAATTCTGCCCCGCTTTCAAGTCCTCTTGGCAGCCTTCCTTCAGTATATTTTTGGACGATAGCTGTCATTTATAACTCTGCAGGTTTGTGAATTACAGTGTCCCTGAGCTCCTTTCTTCAACTCGCTTTCTTGTGAGCTGGCCGCAACACCGCAGGATTGCTTCAGGCCCTAATCTGGTTCCGGCACGGCACGCTGAGCCTTTGGTTAATTCCTCTTCCTGGTGGGAAATGAGAGTTAAATTTGCCCGTCCAGACACCTCCAGCTAGTCTCTCATTGGTCCTCCCTATTCCTGTTCATCTTCTGCAGAAATGGCAAACTGGGCCAAACAGGAGGTTAAAGGCACTGACTCTCCAAGTCGGGAGAGGGTTAGTAAAGCGTCTGGAATGTTGCACCCGAGTACCAGGGGACGAGAACTGAGACATATTGGAACACGTCTCCCGATCACACGGTTGATCATACTCTGGGTTCCACGTGCATGTTTTAGCTGAAGGAAGAATCCCTTAAACCTGGAGAGTTGAGACCCGTGGAATGGGTACCATGCAATATGACTTCAAAGGGTCTTCATTTGCTCACCGAACCTCTCCAATCCTATCACTGCTGCGTTTATGCCCCTGTACACACGCTTGATTTTCTTTCAGAGACATAGCAATCCATAGGTTCTAAGATACCTACTGGTCAGGTACATTCTTAGGCGTTTAATATGGGCTGTTGAGTCCATTTCGTTGAGCAAGGAGTAGTTCTTGTCTATTCCATATTTGGCTTAAGGAACTTTATCTGTGCTCATTTCAATCTCTGGTTTTATGCAGCACCCTAACTCACCTTTCCCCTTAAGCAAGCATAAGTTGGTTTTCTAAATTTGAGACCCTGTTCTGTTTTGTAATCCAGTTCCTGTGTAGCCAAGTTTACATTCCGTGTATTAGTGATATCTTATGATGTTTCTTTTTCTGTATGACTTATTTCAGTTAGAATCATCATACCTGAATCCACTCATTATGCTGCTATGGGCCTGATGACATAGATTTCATTGCTGAGTGATATTGCATTGTACGTAAGTACCACAACTTCTTTATCCATTTTTCACTTTCTGCACTGTTGAACTTGTAGCGTAAACCAGGTTCTTGTAAACAGAGCCGTCCCAAACTTTGGGGTGGCTGTGTCTTTTTGATTTTAATTCCCCTAAGCTATAGGACCATAAGTGGAAGTGCCCTAGGCTATGTTGCTTTGTTTTTTAGATGTTTCAGGAATCACCATACACTTCTCCCGAGTGGCTGTTGGCAATTTACATCCCGCCCATCAGCATAACAAGGCTCCCAGTTCTCCATGGCCTGTCCTGCCTTTCTGGATTTTACACTTTTTTCAGATGGCCCTTTTGACCTGGGGGAAGTGAGACTTCATTGTAGTGCAGATTTCCTTTGCAAGCTTGCTTGGTTGGCCAAAAAGGGCGTATGCGTTTTTTCCTGAGGAAAAAACGCATACGCCCTTTTTGGCCAAGTGCATCATTGTGGACGTTCTGCCTCTTTTCCTATGCTTTAAATGCAATTCCAGTCTACCTCCTGAAATCGGTTTCCTGCAATTCTGCCCCGCTTTCAAGTCCTCTTGGCAGCCTTACTTCAGTATAGTTTTGGACGATAGCTGTCATTTATAACTCTGCAGGTTTGTGAATTACAGTGCCCCTGAGCTCCTTTCTTCAACTCGCTTTCTTGTGAGCTGGCCGCAACACCGCAGGATTGCTTCAGGCCCTAATCTGGTTCCGGCACGGCATGCTGAGCCTTTGGTTAATTCCTCTTCCTGGTGGGAAATGAGAGTTAAATTTGCCCGTCCATACACCTCCAGCTAGTCTCTCATTGGTTCTCCCTATTCCTGTTCATCTTCCTCAGAAATTGCAAATGGGCCAAACAGGAGGTTAAAGGCACTGACTCTCCAAGTCGGGAGAGTGTTAGTAAAGCGTCTGGAATGTTGCACCCGAGTACCAGGGGACGAGAACTGAGACATATTGGAACACGTCTCCCGATCACACGGTTGATCATACTCTGGGTTCCACGTGCATGTTTTAGCTGAAGGAAGAATCCCTTAAACCTGGAGAGTTGAGACCCGTGGAATGGGTACCATGCAATATGACTTCAAAGGGTCTTCATTTGCTCACCGACCCTCTCCAATCCTATCACTGCTGCGTTTATGCCCCTGTACACACGCTTGATTTTCTTCCAGAGACATAGCAATCCATAGGTTTTAAGATACTTACTAGTCAGGTACATTCTTAGGCGTTTAATATGGGCTGTTGAGTCCATTTCGTTGAGCAAGGAGTAGTTCTTGTCTATTCCATATTTGGCTTAAGGAACTTTATCTGTGCTCATTTCAATCTCTGGTTTTATGCAGCACCCCAACTCACCTTTCCCCTTAAGCAAGCATAAGTTGGTTTTCTAAATTTGAGACCCTGTTCTGTTTTGTAATCCAGTTCCTGTGTAGCCAAGTTTACATCCCGTGTATTAGTGATATCTTATGATATTTCTTTTTCTGTGTGACTTATTTCAGTTAGAATCATCATACCTGAATCCACTCATTATGCTGCTATGGGCCTGATGACATAGATTTCACTGCTGAGTGATATTGCATTGTACGTAAGTACCACAACTTCTTTATCCATTTTTCACTTTCTGCGCTGTTGAACTTGTACCGTAAACGAGGTTCTTGTAAACAGAGCCGTCCCAAACTTTGGGGTGGCTGTGTCTTTTTGATTTTAATTCCCCTAAGCTATAGGACCATAAGTGGAAGTGCCCTAGGCTCTGTTGCTTTGTTTTTTAGATGTTTCAGGAATCACCATACACTTCTCCCTAGTGGCTGTTGGCAATTTACATCCCGCCCATCAGCATGACAAGGCTCCCAGTTCTCCATGGCCTGTCCTGCCTTTCTGGATTTTACACTTTTTTCAGATGGCCCTTTTGACCTGGGGGAAGTGAGACTTCATTGTAGTGCAGATTTCCTTTGCAAGCTTGCTTGGTTGGCCAAAAAGGGCGTATGCGTTTTTTCCTGAATATATTCAGGAAAAAACGCATACGCCCTTTTTGGCCAAGTGCATCATTGTGGACGTTCTGCCTCTTTTCCTATGCTTTAAATGCAATTCCAGTCTACCTCCTGAAATCGGTTTCCTGCAATTCTGCCCCGCTTTCAAGTCCTCTTGGCAGCCTTCCTTCAGTATATTTTTGGACGATAGCTGTCATTTATAACTCTGCATGTTTGTGAATTACAGTGCCCCTGAGCTCCTTTCTTCAACTCGCTTTCTTGTGAGCTGGCCGCAACACTGCAGGATTGCTTCAGGCCCTAATCTGGTTCCGGCACGGCACGCTGAGCCTTTGGTTAATTCCTCTTCCTGGTGGGAAATGAGAGTTAAATTTGCCCGTCCAGACACCTCCAGCTCGTCTCTCATTGGTCCTCCCTATTCCTGTTCATCTTCTGCAGAAATGGCAAACTGGGCCAAACAGGAGGTTAAAGGCACTGACTCTCCAAGTCGGGAGAGGGTTAGTAAAGCGTCTGGAATGTTGCACCCGAGTACCAGGGGACGAGAACTGAGACATATTGGAACACGTCTCCCGATCACACGGTTGATCATACTCTGGGTTCCACGTGCATGTTTTAGCTGAAGGAAGAATCCCTTAAACCTGGAGAGTTGAGACCCGTGGAATGGGTACCATGCAATATGATTTCAAAGGGTCTTCATTTGCTCACCGAACCTCTCCAGTCCTATCACTGCTGTGTTTATGCCCCTGTACACACGCTTGATTTTCTTTCAGAGACATAGCAATCCATAGGTTTTAAGATACTTACTAGTCAGGTACATTCTTAGGCGTTTAATATGGGGTGTTGAGTCCATTTCGTTGAGCAAGGAGTAGTTCTTCTCTATTCCATATTTGGCTTAAGGAACTCTATCTGTGCTCATTTCAATCTCTGGCTTTATGCCGCACCCCAACTCACCTTTCCCCTTAAGCAAGCATAAGTTGGTTTTCTAAATTTGAGACCCTGTTCTGTTTTGTAATCCAGTTCCTGTGTAGCCAAGTTTACATTCCGTGTATTAGTGACATCTTATGATATTTCTTTTTCTGTGTGACTTATTTCAGTTAGAATCATCATACCTGAATCCACTCATTATGCTGCTACGGGCCTGATGACATAGATTTCATTGCTGAGTGATATTGTATTGTACATAAGTACCACAACTTCTTTATCCATTTTTCACTTTCTGCGATATTGAACTTGTCCCGTAAATGAGGTTCTTGTAAACAGAGCCGTCCCAAACTTTGGGGTGGCTGTGTCTTTTTGACTTCAATTTCCCTAAGCTATAGGACCATAAGTGGAAGTGCCCTAGACTCTGTTGCTTTGTTCTTTAGATGTTTCAGGAAACACCATTCACCTCTCCCGAGTGGCTCTTGGCAATTTACATCCCGCCCATCAGCATAACAAGGCTCCCAGTTCTCCATGGCCTGTCCTGCCTTTCTGGATTTTACACTTTTTTCAGGTGGCCCTTTTGACCGGGGAAGTGAGACTTCATTGTAGTGCAGATTTCCTTTGCAAGCTTGCTTGGTTGGCCAAAAAGGGCGTATGCGTTTTTTCCTGAATATATTCAGGAAAAAACGCATACGCCCTTTTTGGCCAAGTGCATCATTGTGAACGTTCTGCCTCTTTTCCTATGCTTTAAATGCAATTCCAGTCTACATCCTGAAATCGATTTCCTGCAATTCTGCCCCGCTTTCAATCCTCTTGGCAGCCTTACTTCAGTATATTTTTGGATGATAGCTGTCATTTATAACTCTGCAGGTTTGTGAATTACAGTGCCCCTGAGCTCCTTTCTTCAACTCGCTTTCTTGTGAGCTGGCCGCAACACCGCAGGATTGCTTCAGGCCCTAATCTGGTTCCGGCACGGCACGCTGAACCTTTGGTTAATTCCTCTTCCTGGTGGGAAATGAGAGTTAAATTTGCCCGTCCAGACACCTCCAGCTAGTCTCTCATTGGTTCTCCCTATTCCTGTTCATCTTCCGGAGAAATTGCAAACTGGGCCAAACAGGAGGTTAAAGGCACTGACTCTCCAAGTCGGGAGAGTGTTAGTAAAGCGTCTGGAATGTTGCACCCGAGTACCAGGGGACGAGAACTGAGACATATTGGAACACGTCTCCCGATCACACGGTTGATCATACTCTGGGTTCCACGTGCATGTTTTAACTGAAGGAAGAATCCCTTAAAACTGGAGAGTTGAGACCCGAGGAATGGGTACCATGCAATATGACTTCAAAGGGTCTTCATTTGCTCACCGAACCTCTCCAATCCTATCACTGCTGTGTTTATGCCCCTGTACACACGCTTGATTTTCTTTCAGAGACATAGCAATCCATAGGTTTTAAGATATTTACTAGTCAGGTACATTCCTAGGCGTTTAATATGTGCTGTTGAGTCCATTTCGTTGAGCAAGGAGTAGTTCTTGTCTATTCCATATTTGGCTTAAGGAACTTTATCTGTGCTCATTTCAATCTCTGGTTTTATGCAGCACCCCAACTCACCTTTCCCCTTAAGCAAGCATAAGTTGGTTTTCTAAATTTGAGACCCTGTTCTGTTTTGTAATCCAGTTCCTGTGTAGCCAAGTTTACATTCCGTGTATTAGTGATATCTTATGATATTTCTTTTTCTGTGTGACTTATTTCAGTTAGAATCATCATACCTGAATCCACTCATTATGCTGCTACGGGCCTGATGACATAGATTTCATTGCTGAGTGATATTGCATTGTACGTAAGTACCACAACTTCTTTATCCATTTTTCACTTTCTGCGATATTGAACTTGTCCCGTAAACGAGGTTCTTGTAAACAGAGCCGTCCCAAACTTTGGGTTAGCTGTGTCTTTTTGATTTTAATTTCCCTAAGCTATAGGACCATAAGTGGAAGTGCCCTAGACTCTGTTGCTTTGTTTTTAGATGTTTCAGGAAACACAATACACTTCTGCCAAGTGGTTGTTGGCAATTTACATCCCGCCCATCAGCATAACAAGGCTCCCAGTTCTCCATGGCCTGTCCTGCATTTCTGGATTTTACACTTTTAACAGATGACCCTTCTGACAGGGGACAAGTGAGACTTCATTGTAGTGCAGATTTCCTTTGCAAGCTTGCTTGGTTTTCCAAAAAGGGCGTATGCGTTTTTTCCTGAATATATTCAGGAAAAAATGCATACGCCCTTTTTGGCCAAGTGCATCATTGTGGACGTTCTGCCTCTTTTCGTATGCTTTAATTGCAATTCCAGTCCACCTACTGAAATCAGTTTCCTGCAATTCTGTCCCGCTTTCAAGTCCTCTTGGCAGCCTTACTTCAGTATATTTTGGACGATAGCTGTCATTTATAACTCTGCAGGTTTGTGAATTACAGTGCCTCTGAGCTCCTTTCTTCAACTCGCTTTCTTGTGAGCTGGCCGCAACACCGCAGGATTGCTTCAGGCCCTAATCTGGTTCCGGCACGGCACGCTGAGCCTTTGGTTAATTCCTCTTCCTGGTGGGAAATGAGAGTTAAATTTGCCCGTCCAGACACCTCCAGCTAGTCTCTCATTGGTCCTCCCTATTCCTGTTCATCTTCCGCAGAAATGGCAAACTGGGCCAAACAGGAGGTTAAAGGCACTGACTCTCCAAGTCGGGAGAGTGTTAGTAAAGCGTCTGGAATGTTGCACCCGAGTACCAGGGGACGAGAACTGAGACATATTGGAACACATATCCCGATCACAAGGTTGATCATACTCTGGGTTCCACATGCATGTTTTAGCTGAAGGAAGAATTCCTTAAACCTGGAGAGTTGAGACCGGTGGAATGGGTACCATGCAATATGACTTCAAAGGGTCTTCATTTGCTCACCGAACCTCTCCAATCCTATCACTGCTTCGTTTATTGCCCTTTACACACGCTTGATTCTCTTTCGGAGACATAGCAATCCATAGGTTTTAAGATATTTACTAATCAGGTACATTCTTAGGCGTTTAATATGGGGTGTTGAGTCCAACTCGTTGAGCAAGGAGTAGCTCTTGTCTATTCCATATTTGGCTTAAGGAACTTTATCTGTGCTCATTTCAATCTCTGGTTTTATGCAGCACCCCAACTCACCTTTCCCCTTAAGCAAGCATAAGTCGGTTTTCTAAATTTGAGACCCTGTTCTGTTTTGTAATTCAGTTCCTGTGTAGCCAAGTTTACATTCCGTGTATTAGTGATATCTTATGATGTTTCTTTTTCTGTGTGACTTATTTCAGTTAGAATCATCATACCTGAATCCACTCATTATGCTGCAACGGGCCTGATGACATAGATTTCATTGCTGAGTGATATTGCATTGTACGTAAGCACCACAACTTCTTTATCCATTTTTCACTTTCTGCGATATTGAACTTGTACCGTAAACAACGTTCTTGTAAACAGAGCCGTCCCAAACTTTGGGGTGGCTGTGTCTTTTTGATTTTAATTTCCCTAAGCTATAGGACCATAAGTGGAAGTGCCCTAGGCTCTGTTGCTTTGTTTTTAGATGTTTCAGGAAACACCATACACTTCTGCCAAGTGGCTATTGGCAATTTACATCCCGCCCATCAGCATAACAAGGCTCCCAGTTCTCCATGGCCTGTCCTGCCTTTCTGGATTTTACACTTTTTTCAGATGGCCCTTTTGACCGGGGGGAAGTGAGACTTCATTGTAGTGCAGATTTCCTTTGCAAGCTTGCTTGGTTGGCCAAAAAGGGCGTATGCGTTTTTTCCTGAATATATTCAGGAAAAATGCATACGCCCTTTTTGGCCAAGTGCATCATTGTGGACGTTCTGCCTCTTTTCCTATGCTTTAAATGCAATTCCAGTCTACCTCCTGAAATCGGTTTCCTGCAATTCTGCCCCGCTTTCAGTCCTCTTGGCAGCCTTACTTCAGTATATTTTTGGACGATAGCTGTCATTTATAACTCTGCAGGTTTGTGAATTACAGTGCCCCTGAGCTCCTTTCTTCAACTCGCTTTCTTGGGAGCTGGCCGGAACACCGCAGCATTGCTTCAGGCCCTAATCTGGTTCCGGCACGGCACGCTGAGCCTTTGGTTAATTCCTCTTCCTGGTGGGAAATGAGAGTTAAATTTGCCCGTCCAGACACCTCCAGCTAGTCTCTCATTGGTTCTCCCTATTCCTGTTCATCTTCCGCAGAAATTGCAAACTGAGCCAAACAGGAGGTTAAAGGCACTGACTCTCCAAGTCGGGAGAGTGTTAGTAAAGCATCTGGAATGTTGCACCCGAGTACCAGGGGACGAGAACTGAGACATATTGGAACACGTCTCCCGATCACACGGTTGATCATACTCTGGGTTCCACGTGCATGTTTTAGCTGAAGGAAGAATCCCTTAAACCTGGAGAATTGAGACCCGTGGAATGGGTACCATGCAATATGACTTCAAAGGGTCTTCATTTGCTCACCGAACCTCTCCAATCCTATCACTGCTGCGTTTATGCCCCTGTACACACGCTTGATTTTCTTTCAGAGACATAGCAATCCATAGGTTTTAAGATACTTACTAGTCAGGTACATTCTTAGGCGTTTAATATGGGGTGTTGAGTCCATTTCGTTGAGCAAGGAGTAGTTCTTGTCTATTCCATATTTGGCTTAAGGAACTTTATCTGTGCTCATTTCAATCTCTGGTTTTATGCAGCACCCCAACTCACCTTTCCCCTTAAGCAAGCATAAGTTGGTTTTCTAAATTTGAGACCCTGTTCTGTTTTGTAATCCAGTTCCTGTGTAGCCAAGTTTACATTCCGTGTATTAGTGATATCTTATGATGTTTCTTTTTCTGTGTGACTTATTTCAGTTAGAATCATCATACCTGAATCCACTCAATATGGTGCTATGGGCCTGATGACATAGATTTCATTGCTGAGTGATATTGCATTGTACGTAAGTACCACAACTTCTTTATCCATTTTTCACTTTCTGTGATATTGAACTTGTACCATAAACGACGTTCTTGTAAACAGAGCCGTCCCAAACTTTGGGGTGGCTGTGTCTTTTTGATTTTAATTTCCCTAAGGTATAGGACCATAAGTGGAAGTGCCCTAGGCTCTGATGCTTTGTTTTTTAGATGTTTCAGGAAACACCATACACCTCTCCCGAGTGGCTCTTGGCAATTTACATCCCGCCCATCAGCATAACAAGGCTCCCAGTTCTCCATGGCCTGTCCTGCCTTTCTGGATTTTACACTTTTTTCAGATGGCCCTTTTGACCGGGGGGAAGTGAGACTTCATTGTAGTGCAGATTTCCTTTGCAAGCTTGCTTGGTTGGCCAAAAAGGGCGTATGCGTTTTTTCCTGAATATATTCAGGAAAAAACGCATACGCCCTTTTTGGCCAAGTGCATCATTGTGGACGTTCTGCCTCTTTTCCTATGCTTTAAATGCAATTCCAGTCTACCTCCTGAAATCGGTTTCCTGCAATTCTGCCCCGCTTTCAAGTCCTCTTGGCAGCCTTACTTCAGTATAGTTTTGGACGATAGCTGTCATTTATAACTCTGCAGGTTTGTGAATTACAGTGCCCCTGAGCTCCTTTCTTCAACTCGCTTTCTTGTGAGCTGGCCGCAACACCGCAGGATTGCTTCAGGCCCTAATCTGGTTCCAGCACGGCATGCTGAGCCTTTGGTTAATTCCTCTTCCTGGTGGGAAATGAGAGTTAAATTTGCCCGTCCAGACACCTCCAGCTAGTCTCTCATTGGTTCTCCCTATTCCTGTTCATCTTCCTCAGAAATTGCAAATGGGCCAAACAGGAGGTTAAAGGCACTGACTCTCCAAGTCAGGAGAGTGTTAGTAAAGCGTCTGGAATGTTGCACCCGAGTACCAGGGGACGAGAACTGAGACATATTGGAACACATCTCCCGATCACACGGTTGATCATACTCTGGGTTCCACGTGCATGTTTTAGCTGAAGGAAGAATCCCTTAAACCTGGAAAGTTGAGACCCGTGGAATGGGTACCATGCAATATGACTTCAAAGGGTCTTCATTTGCTCACCGAACCTCTCCAATCCTATCACTGCTGCGTTTATGCCCCTGTACACACGCTTGATTTTCTTTCAGAGACATAGCAATCCATAGGTTTTAAGATACTTACTAGTCAGGTACATTCTTAGGCGTTTAATATGGGCTGTTGAGTCCATTTCGTTGAGCAAGGAGTAGTTCTTGTCTATTCCATATTTGGCTTAAGGAACTTTATCTGTGCTCATTTCAATCTCTGGTTTTATGCAGCACCCCAACTCACCTTTCCCCTTAAGCAAGCATAAGTTGGTTTTCTAAATTTGAGACCCTGTTCTGTTTTGTAATCCAGTTCCTGTGTAGCCAAGTTTACATTCCGTGTATTAGTGATATCTTATGATGTTTCTTTTTCTGTATGACTTATTTCAGTTAGAATCATCATACCTGAATCCACTCATTATGCTGCTATGGGCCTGATGACATAGATTTCACTGCTGAGTGATATTGCATTGTACGTAAGTACCACAACTTCTTTATCCATTTTTCACTTTCTGCGCTGTTGAACTTGTACCGTAAACGAGGTTCTTGTAAACAGAGCCGTCCCAAACTTTGGGGTGGCTGTGTCTTTTTGATTTTAATTCCCCTAAGCTATAGGACCATAAGTGGAAGTGCCCTAGGCTCTGTTGCTTTGTTTTTTAGATGTTTCAGGAATCACCATACACTTCTCCCGAGTGGCTGTTGGCAATTTACATCCCGCCCATCAGCATAACAAGGCTCCCAGTTCTCCATGGCCTGTCCTGCCTTTCTGGATTTTACACTTTTTTCAGATGGCCCTTTTGACCGGGGGGAAGTGAGACTTCATTGTAGTGCAGATTTCCTTTGCAAGCTTGCTTGGTTGGCCAAAAAGGGCGTATGCGTTTTTTCCTGAATATATTCAGGAAAAAACGCATACGCCCTTTTTGGCCAAGTGCATCATTGTGGACGTTCTGCCTCTTTTCCTATGCTTTAAATGCAATTCCAGTCTACCTCCTGAAATCGGTTTCCTGCAATTCTGCCCCGCTTTCAGTCCTCTTGGCAGCCTTACTTCAGTATATTTTTGGACGATAGCTGTCATTTATAACTCTGCAGGTTTGTGAATTACAGTGCCCCTGAGCTCCTTTCTTCAACTCGCTTTCTTGGGAGCTGGCCGGAACACCGCAGCACTGCTTCAGGCCCTAATCTGGTTCCGGCACGGCACGCTGAGCCTTTGGTTAATTCCTCTTCCTGGTGGGAAATGAGAGTTAAATTTGCCCGTCCAGACACCTCCAGCTAGTCTCTCATTGGTTCTCCCTATTCCTGTTCATCTTCCGCAGAAATTGCAAACTGAGCCAAACAGGAGGTTAAAGGCACTGACTCTCCAAGTCGGGAGAGTGTTAGTAAAGCATCTGGAATGTTGCACCCGAGTACCAGGGGACGAGAACTGAGACATATTGGAACACGTCTCCCGATCACACGGTTGATCATACTCTGGGTTCCACGTGCATGTTTTAGCTGAAGGAAGAATCCCTTAAACCTGGAGAGTTGAGACCCGTGGAATGGGTACCATGCAATATGACATCAAAGGGTCTTCATTTGCTCACCGAACCTCTCCAATCCTATCACTGCTGCGTTTATGCCCCTGTACACACGCTTGATTTTCTTCCAGAGACATAGCAATCCATAGGTTTTAAGATACTTACAAGTCAGGTACATTCGTAGGCGTTTAATATGGGGTGTTGAGTCCATCTCGTTGAGCAAGGAGTAGTTCTTGTCTATTCCATATTTGGCTTAAGGAACTTTATCTGTGCTCATTTCAATCTCTGGTTTTATGCAGCACCCCAACTCACCTTTCCCCTTAAGCAAGCATAAGTTGGTTTTCTAAATTTGAGACCCTGTGCTGTTTTGTAATCCAGTTCCTGTGTAGCCAAGTTTACATTCCGTGTATTAGTGATATCTTATGATGTTTCTTTTTCTGTGTGACTTATTTCAGTTAGAATCATCATACCTGAATCCACTCATTATGCTGCTACGGGCCTGATGACATAGATTTCATTGCTGAGTGATATTGCATTGAACGTAAGTACCACAACTTCTTTATCCATTTTTCACTTTCTGTGATATTAAACTTGTACCATAAATGACGTTCTTGTAAACAGAGCCGTCCCAAACTTTGGGGTGGCTGTGTCTTTTTGATTTTAATTTCCCTAAGCTATAGGACCATAAGTGGAAGTGCCCTAGGCTCTGTTGCTTTGTTTTTTAGATGTTTCAGGAAACACCATACACCTCTCCCGAGTGGCTGTTGGCAATTTACATCCCGCCCATCAGCATAACAAGGCTCCCAGTTCTCCATGGCCTGTCCTGCCTTTCTGGATTTTACACTTTTTTCAGATGGCCCTTTTGACCGGGGGGAAGTGAGACTTCATTGTAGTGCAGATTTCCTTTGCAAGCTTGCTTGGTTGGCCAAAAAGGGCGTATGCGTTTTTTCCTGAATATATTCAGGAAAAAACGCATACGCCCTTTTTGGCCAAGTGCATCATTGTGGACGTTCTGCCTCTTTTCCTATGCTTTAAATGCAATTCCAGTCTACCTCCTGAAATCGGTTTCCTGCAATTCTGCCCCGCTTTCAAGTCCTCTTGGCAGCCTTACTTCAGTATAGTTTTGGACGATAGCTGTCATTTATAACTCTGCAGGTTTGTGAATTACAGTGCCCCTGAGCTCCTTTCTTCAACTCGCTTTCTTGGGAGCTGGCCGGAACACCGCAGCATTGCTTCAGGCCCTAATCTGGTTCCGGCACGGCACGCTGAGCCTTTGGTTAATTCCTCTTCCTGGTGGGAAATGAGAGTTAAATTTGCCCGTCCAGACACCTCCAGCTAGTCTCTCATTGGTTCTCCCTATTCCTGTTCATCTTCCGCAGAAATTGCAAACTGAGCCAAACAGGAGGTTAAAGGCACTGACTCTCCAAGTCGGGAGAGTGTTAGTAAAGCATCTGGAATGTTGCACCCGAGTACCAGGGGACGAGAACTGAGACATATTGGAACACGTCTCCCGATCACACGGTTGATCATACTCTGGGTTCCACGTGCATGTTTTAGCTGAAGGAAGAATCCCTTAAACCTGGAGAATTGAGACCCGTGGAATGGGTACCATGCAATATGACTTCAAAGGGTCTTCATTTGCTCACCGAACCTCTCCAATCCTATCACTGCTGCGTTTATGCCCCTGTACACACGCTTGATTTTCTTTCAGAGACATAGCAATCCATAGGTTTTAAGATACTTACTAGTCAGGTACATTCTTAGGCGTTTAATATGGGCTGTTGAGTCCATTTCGTTGAGCAAGGAGTAGTTCTTGTCTATTCCATATTTGGCTTAAGGAACTTTATCTGTGCTCATTTCAATCTCTGGTTTTATGCAGCACCCCAACTCACCTTTCCCCTTAAGCAAGCATAAGTTGGTTTTCTAAATTTGAGACCCTGTTCTGTTTTGTAATCCAGTTCCTGTGTAGCCAAGTTTACATTCCGTGTATTAGTGATATCTTATGATGTTTCTTTTTCTGTATGACTTATTTCAGTTAGAATCATCATAACTGAATCCACTCAATATGGTGCTATGGGCCTGATGACATAGATTTCATTGCTGAGTGATATTGCATTGTACGTAAGTACCACAACTTCTTTATCCATTTTTCACTTTCTGTGATATTGAACTTATACCGTAAACGAGGTTCTTGTAAACAGAGCCGTCCCAAACTTTGGGGTGGCTGTGTCTTTTTGATTTTAATTCCCCTAAGCTATAGGACCATAAGTGGAAGTGCCCTAGGCTCTGTTGCTTTGTTTTTTAGATGTTTCAGGAATCACCATACACTTCTCCCGAGTGGCTGTTGGCAATTTACATCCCGCCCATCAGCATAACAAGGCTCCCAGTTCTCCATGGCCTGTCCTGCCTTTCTGGATTTTACACTTTTTTCAGATGGCCCTTTTGACCGGGGGGAAGTGAGACTTCATTGTAGTGCAGATTTCCTTTGCAAGCTTGCTTGGTTGGCCAAAAAGGGCGTATGCGTTTTTTCCTGAATATATTCAGGAAAAAACGCATACGCCCTTTTTGGCCAAGTGCATCATTGTGGACGTTCTGCCTCTTTTCCTATGCTTTAAATGCAATTCCAGTCTACCTCCTGAAATCGGTTTCCTGCAATTCTGCCCCGCTTTCAGTCCTCTTGGCAGCCTTACTTCAGTATATTTTTGGACGATAGCTGTCATTTATAACTCTGCAGGTTTGTGAATTACAGTGCCCCTGAGCTCCTTTCTTCAACTCGCTTTCTTGTGAGCTGGCCGCAACACCGCAGGATTGCTTCAGGCCCTAATCTGGTTCCGGCACGGCACGCTGAGCCTTTGGTTAATTCCTCTTCCTGGTGGGAAATGAGAGTTAAATTTGCCCGTCCAGACACCTCCAGCTAGTCTCTCATTGGTTCTCCCTATTCCTGTTCATCTTCCTCAGAAATTGCAAATGGGCCAAACAGGAGGTTAAAGGCACTGACTCTCCAAGTCGGGAGAGTGTTAGTAAAGCGTCTGGAATGTTGCACCCGAGTACCAGGGGACGAGAACTGAGACATATTGGAACACGTCTCCCGATCACACGGTTGATCATACTCTGGGTTCCACGTGCATGTTTTAGCTGAAGGAAGAATCCCTTAAACCTGGAGAGTTGAGACCCGTGGAATGGGTACCATGCAATATGACATCAAAGGGTCTTCATTTGCTCACCGAACCTCTCCAATCCTATCACTGCTGCGTTTATGCCCCTGTACACACGCTTGATTTTCTTCCAGAGACATAGCAATCCATAGGTTTTAAGATACTTACAAGTCAGGTACATTCGTAGGCGTTTAATATGGGGTGTTGAGTCCATCTCGTTGAGCAAGGAGTAGTTCTTGTCTATTCCATATTTGGCTTAAGGAACTTTATCTGTGCTCATTTCAATCTCTGGTTTTATGCAGCACCCCAACTCACCTTTCCCCTTAAGCAAGCATAAGTTGGTTTTCTAAATTTGAGACCCTGTGCTGTTTTGTAATCCAGTTCCTGTGTAGCCAAGTTTACATTCCGTGTATTAGTGATATCTTATGATGTTTCTTTTTCTGTGTGACTTATTTCAGTTAGAATCATCATACCTGAATCCACTCATTATGCTGCTACGGGCCTGATGACATAGATTTCATTGCTGAGTGATATTGCATTGAACGTAAGTACCACAACTTCTTTATCCATTTTTCACTTTCTGTGATATTAAACTTGTACCATAAACGACGTTCTTGTAAACAGAGCCGTCCCAAACTTTGGGGTGGCTGTGTCTTTTTGATTTTAATTTCCCTAAGCTATAGGACCATAAGTGGAAGTGCCCTAGGCTCTGTTGCTTTGTTTTTTAGATGTTTCAGGAAACACCATACACCTCTCCCGAGTGGCTGTTGGCAATTTACATCCCGCCCATCAGCATAACAAGGCTCCCAGTTCTCCATGGCCTGTCCTGCCTTTCTGGATTTTACACTTTTTTCAGATGGCCCTTTTGACCGGGGGGAAGTGAGACTTCATTGTAGTGCAGATTTCCTTTGCAAGCTTGCTTGGTTGGCCAAAAAGGGCGTATGCGTTTTTTCCTGAATATATTCAGGAAAAAACGCATACGCCCTTTTTGGCCAAGTGCATCATTGTGGACGTTCTGCCTCTTTTCCTATGCTTTAAATGCAATTCCAGTCTACCTCCTGAAATCGGTTTCCTGCAATTCTGCCCCGCTTTCAAGTCCTCTTGGCAGCCTTACTTCAGTATAGTTTTGGACGATAGCTGTCATTTATAACTCTGCAGGTTTGTGAATTACAGTGCCCCTGAGCTCCTTTCTTCAACTCGCTTTCTTGGGAGCTGGCCGGAACACCGCAGCATTGCTTCAGGCCCTAATCTGGTTCCGGCACGGCACGCTGAGCCTTTGGTTAATTCCTCTTCCTGGTGGGAAATGAGAGTTAAATTTGCCCGTCCAGACACCTCCAGCTAGTCTCTCATTGGTTCTCCCTATTCCTGTTCATCTTCCGCAGAAATTGCAAACTGAGCCAAACAGGAGGTTAAAGGCACTGACTCTCCAAGTCGGGAGAGTGTTAGTAAAGCATCTGGAATGTTGCACCCGAGTACCAGGGGACGAGAACTGAGACATATTGGAACACGTCTCCCGATCACACGGTTGATCATACTCTGGGTTCCACGTGCATGTTTTAGCTGAAGGAAGAATCCCTTAAACCTGGAGAATTGAGACCCGTGGAATGGGTACCATGCAATATGACTTCAAAGGGTCTTCATTTGCTCACCGAACCTCTCCAATCCTATCACTGCTGCGTTTATGCCCCTGTACACACGCTTGATTTTCTTTCAGAGACATAGCAATCCATAGGTTTTAAGATACTTACTAGTCAGGTACATTCTTAGGTGTTTAATATGGGCTGTTGAGTCCATTTCGTTGAGCAAGGAGTAGTTCTTGTCTATTCCATATTTGGCTTAAGGAACTTTATCTGTGCTCATTTCAATCTCTGGTTTTATGCAGCACCCCAACTCACCTTTCCCCTTAAGCAAGCATAAGTTGGTTTTCTAAATTTGAGACCCTGTTCTGTTTTGTAATCCAGTTCCTGTGTAGCCAAGTTTACATTCCGTGTATTAGTGATATCTTATGATGTTTCTTTTTCTGTATGACTTATTTCAGTTAGAATCATCATACCTGAATCCACTCAATATGGTGCTATGGGCCTGATGACATAGATTTCATTGCTGAGTGATATTGCATTGTACGTAAGTACCACAACTTCTTTATCCATTTTTCACTTTCTGTGATATTGAACTTATACCGTAAACGAGGTTCTTGTAAACAGAGCCGTCCCAAACTTTGGGGTGGCTGTGTCTTTTTGATTTTAATTCCCCTAAGCTATAGGACCATAAGTGGAAGTGCCCTAGGCTCTGTTGCTTTGTTTTTTAGATGTTTCAGGAATCACCATACACTTCTCCCGAGTGGCTGTTGGCAATTTACATCCCGCCCATCAGCATAACAAGGCTCCCAGTTCTCCATGGCCTGTCCTGCCTTTCTGGATTTTACACTTTTTTCAGATGGCCCTTTTGACCGGGGGGAAGTGAGACTTCATTGTAGTGCAGATTTCCTTTGCAAGCTTGCTTGGTTGGCCAAAAAGGGCGTATGCGTTTTTTCCTGAATATATTCAGGAAAAAACGCATACGCCCTTTTTGGCCAAGTGCATCATTGTGGACGTTCTGCCTCTTTTCCTATGCTTTAAATGCAATTCCAGTCTACCTCCTGAAATCGGTTTCCTGCAATTCTGCCCCGCTTTCAAGTCCTCTTGGCAGCCTTACTTCAGTATAGTTTTGGACGATAGCTGTCATTTATAACTCTGCAGGTTTGTGAATTACAGTGCCCCTGAGCTCCTTTCTTCAACTCGCTTTCTTGGGAGCTGGCCGGAACACCGCAGCATTGCTTCAGGCCCTAATCTGGTTCCGGCACGGCATGCTGAGCCTTTGGTTAATTCCTCTTCCTGGTGGGAAATGAGAGTTAAATTTGCCCGTCCAGACACCTCCAGCTAGTCTCTCATTGGTTCTCCCTATTCCTGTTCATCTTCCGCAGAAATTGCAAACTGAGCCAAACAGGAGGTTAAAGGCACTGACTCTCCAAGTCGGGAGAGTGTTAGTAAAGCGTCTGGAATGTTGCACCCGAGTACCAGGGGACGAGAACTGAGACATATTGGAACACGTCTCCCGATCACACGGTTGATCATACTCTGGGTTCCACGTGCATGTTTTAGCTGAAGGAAGAATCCCTTAAACCTGGAGAATTGAGACCCGTGGAATGGGTACCATGCAATATGACTTCAAAGGGTCTTCATTTGCTCACCGAACCTCTCCAATCCTATCACTGCTGCGTTTATGCCCCTGTACACACGCTTGATTTTCTTTCAGAGACATAGCAATCCATAGGTTTTAAGATACTTACTAGTCAGGTACATTCTTAGGCGTTTAATATGGGCTGTTGAGTCCATTTCGTTGAGCAAGGAGTAGTTCTTGTCTATTCCATATTTGGCTTAAGGAACTTTATCTGTGCTCATTTCAATCTCTGGTTTTATGCAGCACCCCAACTCACCTTTCCCCTTAAGCAAGCATAAGTTGGTTTTCTAAATTTGAGACCCTGTTCTGTTTTGTAATCCAGTTCCTGTGTAGCCAAGTTTACATTCCGTGTATTAGTGATATCTTATGATGTTTCTTTTTCTGTATGACTTATTTCAGTTAGAATCATCATACCTGAATCCACTCAATATGGTGCTATGGGCCTGATGACATAGATTTCATTGCTGAGTGATATTGCATTGTACGTAAGTACCACAACTTCTTTATCCATTTTTCACTTTCTGTGATATTGAACTTGTACCGTAAACGAGGTTCTTGTAAACAGAGCCGTCCCAAACTTTGGGGTGGCTGTGTCTTTTTGATTTTAATTTCCCTAAGGTATAGGACCTTAAGTGGAAGTGCCCTAGGCTCTGATGCTTTGTTTTTTAGATGTTTCAGGAAACACCATACACCTCTCCCGAGTGGCTGTTGGCAATTAACATCCCGCCCATCAGCATAACAAGGCTCCCAGTTCTCCATGGCCTGTCCTGCCTTTCTGGATTTTACACTTTTTTCAGATGGCCCTTTTGACCGGGGGGAAGTGAGACTTCATTGTAGTGCAGATTTCCTTTGCAAGCTTGCTTGGTTGGCCAAAAAGGGCGTATGCGTTTTTTCCTGAATATATTCAGGAAAAAACGCATACGCCCTTTTTGGCCAAGTGCATCATTGTGGACGTTCTGCCTCATTTCCTATGCTTTAAATGCAATTCCAGTCTACCTCCTGAAATCGGTTTCCTGCAATTCTGCCCCGCTTTCAAGTCCTCTTGGCAGCCTTACTTCAGTATATTTTTGGACGATAGCTGTCATTTATAGCTCTGCAGGTTTGTGAATTACAGTGCCCCTGAGCTCCTTTCTTCAACTCGCTTTCTTGTGAGCTGGCCGCAACACCGCAGGATTGCTTCAGGCCCTAATCTGGTTCCGGCACGGCACGCTGAGCCTTTGGTTAATTCCTCTTCCTGGTGGGAAATGAGAGTTAAATTTGCCCGTCCAGACACCTCCAGCTAGTCTCTCATTGGTTCTCCCTATTCCTGTTCATCTTCCTCAGAAATTGCAAATGGGCCAAACAGGAGGTTAAAGGCACTGACTCTCCAAGTCGGGAGAGTGTTAGTAAAGCGTCTGGAATGTTGCACCCGAGTACCAGGGGACGAGAACTGAGACATATTGGAACACGTCTCCCGATCACACGGTTGATCATACTCTGGGTTCCACGTGCATGTTTTAGCTGAAGGAAGAATCCCTTAAACCTGGAGAGTTGAGACCCGTGGAATGGGTACCATGCAATATGACTTCAAAGGGTCTTCATTTGCTCACCGAACCTCTCCAATCCTATCACTGCTGCGTTTATGCCCCTGTACACACGCTTGATTTTCTTTCAGAGACCTAGCAATCCATAGGTTTTAAGATACTTACTAGTCAGGTACATTCTTAGGCGTTTAATATGGGGTGTTGAGTCCATTTCGTTGAGCAAGGAGTAGTTCTTGTCTATTCCATATTTGGCTTAAGGAACTTTATCTGTGCTCATTTCAATCTCTGGTTTTATGCAGCACCCCAACTCACCTTTCCCCTTAAGCAAGCATAAGTTGGTTTTCTAAATTTGAGACCCTGTTCTGTTTTGTAATCCAGTTCCTGTGTAGCCAAGTTTACATTCCGTATATTAGTGATATTTTATGATGTTTCTTTTTCTGTATGACTTATTTCAGTTAGAATCATCATACCTGAATCCACTCATTATGCTGCTATGTGCCTGATGACATAGATTTCACTGCTGAGTGATATTGCATTGTACGTAAGTACCACAACTTCTTTATCCATTTTTCACTTTCTGCGCTGTTGAACTTGTACCGTAAACAAGGTTCTTGTAAACAGAGCCGTCCCAAACTTTGGGGTGGCTGTGTCTTTTTGATTTTAATTCCCCTAAGCTATAGGACCATAAGTGGAAGTGCCCTAGGCTCTGTTGCTTTGTTTTTTAGATGTTTCAGGAATCACCATACACTTCTCCCGAGTGGCTGTTGGCAATTTACATCCCGCCCATCAGCATAACAAGGCTCCCAGTTCTCCATGGCCTGTCCTGCCTTTCTGGATTTTACACTTTTTTCAGATGGCCCTTTTGACCGGGGGGAAGTGAGACTTCATTGTAGTGCAGATTTCCTTTGCAAGCTTGCTTGGTTGGCCAAAAAGGGCGTATGCGTTTTATCCTGAACATATTCAGGAAAAAACGCATACGCACTTTTTAGCCAAGTGCATCATTGTGGACGTTCTGCCTCTTTTCCTATGCTTTAAATGCAATTCCAGTCTACCTCCTGAAATCGGTTTCCTGCAATTCTGCCCCGCTTTCAAGTCCTCTTGGCAGCCTTACTTCAGTATAGTTTTGGATGATAGCTGTCATTTATAACTCTGCAGGTTTGTGAATTACAGTGCCCCTGAGCTCCTTTCTTCAACTCGCTTTCTTGTGAGCTGGCCGCAACAACGCAGGATTGCTTCAGGCCCTAATCTGGTTCCGGCACGGCATGCTGAGCCTTTGGTTAATTCCTCTTCCTGGTGGGAAATGAGAGTTAAATTTGCCCGTCCAGACACCTCCAGCTAGTCTCTCATTGGTTCTCCCTATTCCTGTTCATCTTCCGCAGAAATGGCAAACTGGGCCAAACAGGAGGTTAAAGGCACTGACTCTCCAAGTCGGGAGAGTGTTAGTAAAGCGTCTGGAATGTTGCACCCGAGTACCAGGGGACGAGAACTGAGACATATTGGAACACGTCTCCCGATCACACGGTTGATCATACTCTGGGTTCCACGTGCATGTTTTAGCTGAAGGAAGAATCCCTTAAACCTGGAGAGTTGAGACCCGTGGAATGGGTACCATGCAATATGACTTCAAAGGGTCTTCATTTGCTCACCGAACCTCTCCAATCCTATCACTGCTGCGTTTATGCCCCTGTACACACGCTTGATTTTCTTTCAGAGACATAGCAATCCATAGGTTTTAAGGTACTTACTAGTCAGGTACATTCTTAGGCGTTTAATATGGGCTGTTGAGTCCATTTCGTTGAGCAAGGAGTAGTTCTTGTCTATTCCATATTTGGCTTAAGGAACTTTATCTGTGCTCATTTCAATCTCTGGTTTTATGCAGCACCCCAACTCACCTTTCCCCTTAAGCAAGCATAAGTTGGTTTTCTAAATTTGAGACCCTGTTCTGTTTTGTAATCCAGTTCCTGTGTAGCCAAGTTTACATCCCGTGTATTAGTGATATCTTATGATATTTCTTTTTCTGTGTGACTTATTTCAGTTAGAATCATCATACCTGAATCCACTCATTATGCTGCTATGGGCCTGATGACATAGATTTCACTGCTGAGTGATATTGCATTGTACGTAAGTACCACAACTTCTTTATCCATTTTTCACTTTCTGCGCTGTTGAACTTGTACCGTAAACGAGGTTCTTGTAAACAGAGCCGTCCCAAACTTTGGGGTGGCTGTGTCTTTTTGATTTTAATTCCCCTAAGCTATAGGACCATAAGTGGAAGTGCCCTAGGCTCTGTTGCTTTGTTTTTTAGATGTTTCAGGAATCACCATACACTTCTCCCGAGTGGCTGTTGGCAATTTACATCCCGCCCATCAGCATAACAAGGCTCCCAGTTCTCCATGGCCTGTCCTGCCTTTCTGGATTTTACACTTTTTTCAGATGGCCCTTTTGACCTGGGGGAAGTGAGACTTCATTGTAGTGCAGATTTCCTTTGCAAGCTTGCTTGGTTGGCCAAAAAGGGCGTATGCGTTTTTTCCTGAATATATTCAGGAAAAAACGCATACGCCCTTTTTGGCCAAGTGCATCATTGTGGACGTTCTGCCTCTTTTCCTATGCTTTAAATGCAATTCCAGTCTACCTCCTGAAATCGGTTTCCTGCAATTCTGCCCCGCTTTCAAGTCCTCTTGGCAGCCTTCCTTCAGTATATTTTTGGACGATAGCTGTCATTTATAACTCTGCAGGTTTGTGAATTACAGTGCCCCTGAGCTCCTTTCTTCAACTCGCTTTCTTGTGAGCTGGCCGCAACACCGCAGGATTGCTTCAGGCCCTAATCTGGTTCCTGCACGGCACGCTGAGCCTTTGGTTAATTCCTCTTCCTGGTGGGAAATGAGAGTTAAATTTGCCCGTCCAGACACCTCCAGCTAGTCTCTCATTGGTCCTCCCTATTCCTGTTCATCTTCTGCAGAAATGGCAAACTGGGCCAAACAGGAGGTTAAAGGCACTGACTCTCCAAGTCGGGAGAGGGTTAGTAAAGCGTCTGGAATGTTGCACCCGAGTACCAGGGGACGAGAACTGAGACATATTGGAACACGTCTCCCGATCACACGGTTGATCATACTCTGGGTTCCACGTGCATGTTTTAGCTGAAGGAAGAATCCCTTAAACCTGGAGAGTTGAGACCCGTGGAATGGGTACCATGCAATATGATTTCAAAGGGTCTTCATTTGCTCACCGAACCTCTCCAATCCTATCACTGCTGTGTTTATGCCCCTGTACACACGCTTGATTTTCTTTCAGAGACATAGCAATCCATAGGTTTTAAGATACTTACTATTCAGGTACATTCTTAGGCGTTTAATATGGGGTGTTGAGTCCATTTCGTTGAGCAAGGAGTAGTTCTTCTCTATTCCATATTTGGCTTAAGGAACTCTATCTGTGCTCATTTCAATCTCTGGTTTTATGCAGCACCCCAACTCACCTTTCCCCTTAAGCAAGCATAAGTCGGTTTTCTAAATTTGAGACCCTGTTCTCTTTTGTAATCCAGTTCCTGTGTAGCCAAGTTTACATTCCGTGTATTAGTGATATCTTATGATATATCTTTTTCTGTGTGACTTATTTCAGTTAGAATCATCATACCTGAATCCACTCATTATGCTGCTACGGGCCTGATCACATAGATTTCACTGCTGAGTAATATTGCATTGTACGTATGTACCACAACTTCTTTATCCATTTTTCACTTTCTGCGATATTGAACTTGTACTGTAAACGAGGTTCTTGTAAACAGAGCCATCCCAAACTGTGGGGTGGCTGTGTCTTTTTTATTTTAATTTCCCTAAGCTATAGGACCATAAGTGGAAGTGCCCTAGGCTCTGTTGCTTTGTTTTTTAGATGTTTCAGGAAACACCATACACCTCTCCCGAGTGGCTCTTGGCAATTTACATCCCGCCCATCAGCATAACAAGGCTCCCAGTTCTCCATGGCCTGTCGTGCTTTTCTGGATTTTACACTTTTTTCAGGTGGCCCTTTTAACCGGGGGAAGTGAGACTTCATTGTAGTGCAGATTTCCTTTGCAAGCTTGCTTGGTTGGCCAAAAAGGGCGTATGCGTTTTTTCCTGAATATATTCAGGAAAAAACGCATACGCCCTTTTTGGCCAAGTGCATCATTGTGGACGTTCTGCCTCTTTTCCTATGCTTTAAATGCAATTCCAGTCTACATCCTGAAATCGATTTCCTGCAATTCTGCCCCGCTTTCAAGTCCTCTTGGCAGCCTTACTTCAGTATATTTTTGGATGATAGCTGTCATTTATAACTCTGCAGGTTTGTGAATTACAGTGTCCCTGAGCTCCTTTCTTCAACTCGCTTTCTTGTGAGCTGGCCGCAACACTGCAGGATTGCTTCAGGCCTTAATCTCGTTCCGGCACGGCACGCTGAGCCTTTGGTTAATTCCTCTTCCTGGTGGGAAATGAGAGTTAAATTTGCCCGTCCAGACACCTCCAGCTAGTCTCTCATTGGTTCTCCCTATTCCTGTTCATCTTCCGCAGAAATGGCAAACTGGGCCAAACAGGAGGTTAAAGGCACTGACTCTCCAAGTCGGGAGAGTGTTAGTAAAGCGTCTGGAATGTTACACCCGAGTACCAGGGGACGAGAACTGAGACATATTGGAACACGTCTCCCGATCACATGGTTGATAATACTCTGGGTTCCACGTGCATGTTTTAGCTGAAGGAAGAATCCCTTAAACCTGGAGAGTTGAGACCCGTGGAATGGGTACCATGCAATATGACTTCAAAGGGTCTTCATTTGCTCACCGAACCTCTCCAGTCCTATCACTGCTGTGTTTATGCCCCTGTACACACGCTTGATTTTCTTTCAGAGACATAGCAATCCATAGGTTTTAAGATACTTACTAGTCAGGTACATTCTTAGGCGTTTAATATGGGGTGTTGAGTCCATTTCGTTGAGCAAGGAGTAGTTCTTCTCTATTCCATATTTGGCTTAAGGAACTCTATCTGTGCTCATTTCAATCTCTGGTTTTATGCAGCACCCCAACTCACCTTTCCCCTTAAGCAAGCATAAGTTGGTTTTCTAAATTTGAGACCCTGTTCTGTTTTGTAATCCAGTTCCTGTGTAGCCAAGTTTACATTCCGTGTATTAGTGATATCTTATGATATTTCTTTTTCTGTGTGACTTATTTCAGTTAGAATCATCATACCTGAATCCACTCATTATGCTGCTACGGGCCTGATGACATAGATTTCATTGCTGAGTGATATTGTATTGTACATAAGTACCACAACTTCTTTATCCATTTTTCACTTTCTGCGATATTGAACTTGTCCCGTAAATGAGGTTCTTGTAAACAGAGCCGTCCCAAACTTTGGGGTGGCTGTGTCTTTTTGATTTCAATTTCCCTAAGCTATAGGACCATAAGTGGAAGTGCCCTAGACTCTGTTGCTTTGTTCTTTAGATGTTTCAGGAAACACCGTACAGCTCTCCCGAGTGGCTCTTGGCAATTTACATCCCGCCCATCAGCATAACAAGGCTCCCAGTTCTCCATGGCCTGTCCTGCCTTTCTGGATTTTACACTTTTTTCAGGTGGCCCTTTTGACCGGGGAAGTGAGACTTCATTGTAGTGCAGATTTCCTTTGCAAGCTTGCTTGGTTGGCCAAAAAGGGCGTATGCGTTTTTTCCTGAATATATTCAGGAAAAAACGCATACACACTTTTTGGCCAAGTGCATCATTGTGGACGTTCTGCCTCTTTTCCTATGCTTTAAATGCAATTCCAGTCTACCTCCTGAAATCGGTTTCCTGCAATTCTGCCCCGCTTTCAAGTCCTCTTGGCAGCCTTACTTCAGTATAGTTTTGGACAATAGCTGTCATTTATAACTGTGCAGGTTTGTGAATTACAGTGCCCCTGAGCTCCTTTCTTCAACTCGCTTTCTTGTGAGCTGGCCGCAACACCGCAGGATTGCTTCAGGCCCTAATCTGGTTCCGGCACGGCACGCTGAACCTTTGGTTAATTCCTCTTCCTGGTGGGAAATGAGAGTTAAATTTGCCCGTCCAGACACCTCCAGCTAGTCTCTCATTGGTTCTCCCTATTCCTGTTCATCTTCCGGAGAAATTGCAAACTGGGCCAAACAGGAGGTTAAAGGCACTGACTCTCCAAGTCGGGAGAGTGTTAGTAAAGCGTCTGGAATGTTGCACCCGAGTACCAGGGGACGAGAACTGAGACATATTGGAACACGTCTCCCGATCACACGGTTGATCATACTCTGGGTTCCACGTGCATGTTTTAACTGAAGGAAGAATCCCTTAAAACTGGAGAGTTGAGACCCGAGGAATGGGTACCATGCAATATGACTTCAAAGAGTCTTCATTTGCTCACCGAACCTCTCCAATCCTATCACTGCTGTGTTTATGCCCCTGTACACACGCTTGATTTTCTTTCAGAGACATAGCAATCCATAGGTTTTAAGATATTTACTAGTCAGGTACATTCCTAGGCGTTTAATATGTGCTGTTGAGTCCATTTCGTTGAGCAAGGAGTAGTTCTTGTCTATTCCATATTTGGCTTAAGGAACTTTATCTGTGCTCATTTCAATCTCTGGTTTTATGCAGCACCCCAACTCACCTTTCCCCTTAAGCAAGCATAAGTTGGTTTTCTAAATTTGAGACACTGTTCTGTTTTGTAATCCAGTTCCTGTGTAGCCAAGTTTACATTCCGTGTATTAGTGATATCTTATGATATTTCTTTTTCTGTGTGACTTATTTCAGTTAGAATCATCATACCTGAATCCACTCATTATGCTGCTACGGGCCTGATGACATAGATTTCATTGCTGAGTGATATTGCATTGTACGTAAGTACCACAACTTCTTTATCCATTTTTCACTTTCTGCGATATTGAACTTGTCCCGTAAACGAGGTTCTTGTAAACAGAGCCGTCCCAAACTTTGGGTTGGCTGTGTCTTTTTGATTTTAATTTCCCTAAGCTATAGGACCATAAGTGGAAGTGCCCTAGACTCTGTTGCTTTGTTTTTAGATGTTTCAGGAAACACAATACACTTCTGCCAAGTGGTTGTTGGCAATTTACATCCCGCCCATCAGCATAACAAGGCTCCCAGTTCTCCATGGCCTGTCCTGCATTTCTGGATTTTACACTTTTAACAGATGACCCTTCTGACCGGGGACAAGTGAGACTTCATTGTAGTGCAGATTTCCTTTGCAAGCTTGCTTGGTTTTCCAAAAAGGGCGTATGCGTTTTTTCCTGAATATATTCAGGAAAAAATGCATACGCCCTTTTTGGCCAAGTGCATCATTGTGGACGTTCTGCCTCTTTTCCTATGCTTTAATTGCAATTCCAGTCCACCTACTGAAATCAGTTTCCTGCAATTCTGTCCCGCTTTCAAGTCCTCTTGGCAGCCTTACTTCAGTATATTTTGGACGATAGCTGTCATTTATAACTCTGCAGGTTTGTGAATTACAGTGCCCCTGAGCTCCTTTCTTCAACTCGCTTTCTTGTGAGCTGGCCGCAACACCGCAGGATTGCTTCAGGCCCTAATCTGGTTCCGGCACGGCACGCTGAGCCTTTGGTTAATTCCTCTTCCTGGTGGGAAATGAGAGTTAAATTTGCCCGTCCAGACACCTCCAGCTAGTCTCTCATTGGTCCTCCCTATTCCTGTTCATCTTCCGCAGAAATGGCAAACTGGGCCAAACAGGAGGTTAAAGGCACTGACTCTCCAAGTCGGGAGAGTGTTAGTAAAGCGTCTGGAATGTTACACCCGAGTACCAGGGGACGAGAACTGAGACATATTGGAACACATATCCCGATCACAAGGTTGATCATACTCTGGGTTCCACATGCATGTTTTAGCTGAAGGAAGAATTCCTTAATCCTGGAGAGTTGAGACCCGTGGAATGGGTACCATGCAATATGACTTCAAAGGGTCTTCATTTGCTCACCGAACCTCTCCAATCCTATCACTGCTTCGTTTATTGCCCTTTACACACGCTTGATTCTCTTTCGGAGACATAGCAATCCATAGGTTTTAAGATATTTACTAATCAGGTACATTCTTAGGCGTTTAATATGGGGTGTTGAGTCCATCTCGTTGAGCAAGGAGTAGCTCTTGTCTATTCCATATTTGGCTTAAGGAACTTTATCTGTGCTCATTTCAATCTCTGGTTTTATGCAGCACCCCAACTCACCTTTCCCCTTAAGCAAGCATAAGTCGGTTTTCTAAATTTGAGACCCTGTTCTGTTTTGTAATTCAGTTCCTGTGTAGCCAAGTTTACATTCCGTGTATTAGTGATATCTTATGATGTTTCTTTTTCTGTGTGACTTATTTCAGTTAGAATCATCATACCTGAATCCACTCATTATGCTGCTACGGGCCTGATGACATAGATTTCATTGCTGAGTGATATTGCATTGTACGTAAGCACCACAACTTCTTTATCCATTTTTCACTTTCTGCGATATTGAACTTGTACCGTAAACGACGTTCTTGTAAACAGAGCCGTCCCAAACTTTGGGGTGGCTGTGTCTTTTTTATTTTAATTTCCCTAAGCTATAGGACCATAAGTGGAAGTGCCCTAGGCTCTGTTGCTTTGTTTTTAGATGTTTCAGGAAACACCATACACTTCTGCCAAGTGGCTATTGGCAATTTACATCCCGCCCATCAGCATAACAAGGCTCCCAGTTCTCCATGGCCTGTCCTGCCTTTCTGGATTTTACACTTTTTTCAGATGGCCCTTTTGACCGGGGGGAAGTGAGACTTCATTGTAGTGCAGATTTCCTTTGCAAGCTTGCTTGGTTGGCCAAAAAGGGCGTATGCGTTTTTTCCTGAATATATTCAGGAAAAAACGCATACGCCCTTTTTGGCCAAGTGCATCATTGTGGACGTTCTGCCTCTTTTCCTATGCTTTAAATGCAATTCCAGTCTACCTCCTGAAATCGGTTTCCTGCAATTCTGCCCCGCTTTCAAGTCCTCTTGGCAGCCTTACTTCAGTATATTTTTGGACGATAGCTGTCATTTATAACTCTGCAGGTTTGTGAATTACAGTGCCCCTGAGCTCCTTTCTTCAACTCGCTTTCTTGTGAGCTGGCCGCAACACCGCAGGATTGCTTCAGGCCCTAATCTGGTTCCGGCACGGCATGCTGAGCCTTTGGTTAATTCCTCTTCCTGGTGGGAAATGAGAGTTAAATTTGCCCGTCCAGACACCTCCAGCTAGTCTCTCATTGGTTCTCCCTATTCCTGTTCATCTTCCTCAGAAATTGCAAATGGGCCAAACAGGAGGTTAAAGGCACTGACTCTCCAAGTCGGGAGAGTGTTAGTAAAGCGTCTGGAATGTTGCACCCGAGTACCAGGGGACGAGAACTGAGACATATTGGAACACGTCTCCCGATCACACGGTTGATCATACTCTGGGTTCCACGTGCATGTTTTAGCTGAAGGAAGAATCCCTTAAACCTGGAGAGTTGAGACCCGTGGAATGGGTACCATGCAATATGACTTCAAAGGGTCTTCATTTGCTCACCGAACCTCTCCAATCCTATCACTGCTGCGTTTATGCCCCTGTACACACGCTTGATTCTCTTTCGGAGACATAGCAATCCATAGGTTTTAAGATATTTACTAATCAGGTACATTCTTAGGCGTTTAATATGGGGTGTTGAGTCCATCTCGTTGAGCAAGGAGTAGCTCTTGTCTATTCCATATTTGGCTTAAGGAACTTTATCTGTGCTCATTTCAATCTCTGGTTTTATGCAGCACCCCAACTCACCTTTCCACTTAAGCAAGCATAAGTCGGTTTTCTAAATTTGAGACCCTGTTCTGTTTTGTAATTCAGTTCCTGTGTAGCCAAGTTTACATTCCGTGTATTAGTGATATCTTATGATGTTTCTTTTTCTGTGTGACTTATTTCAGTTAGAATCATCATACCTGAATCCACTCATTATGCTGCTACGGGCCTGATGACATAGATTTCATTGCTGAGTGATATTGCATTGTACGTAAGCACTACAACTTCTTTATCCATTTTTCACTTTCTGCGATATTGAACTTGTACCGTAAACGACGTTCTTGTAAACAGAGCCGTCCCAAACTTTGGGGTGGCTGTGTCTTTTTTATTTTAATTTCCCTAAGCTATAGGACCATAAGTGGAAGTGCCCTAGGCTCTGTTGCTTTGTTTTTAGATGTTTCAGGAAACACCATACACTTCTGCCAAGTGGCTATTGGCAATTTACATCCCGCCCATCAGCATAACAAGGCTCCCAGTTCTCCATGGCCTGTCCTGCCTTTCTGGATTTTACACTTTTTTCAGATGGCCCTTTTGACCGGGGGGAAGTGAGACTTCATTGTAGTGCAGATTTCCTTTGCAAGCTTGCTTGGTTGGCCAAAAAGGGCGTATGCGTTTTTTCCTGAATATATTCAGGAAAAAACGCATACGCCCTTTTTGGCCAAGTGCATCATTGTGGACGTTCTGCCTCTTTTCCTATGCTTTAAATGCAATTCCAGTCTACCTCCTGAAATCGGTTTCCTGCAATTCTGCCCCGCTTTCAAGTCCTCTTGGCAGCCTTACTTCAGTATATTTTTGGACGATAGCTGTCATTTATAACTCTGCAGGTTTGTGAATTACAGTGCCCCTGAGCTCCTTTCTTCAACTCGCTTTCTTGTGAGCTGGCCGCAACACCGCAGGATTGCTTCAGGCCCTAATCTGGTTCCGGCACGGCATGCTGAGCCTTTGGTTAATTCCTCTTCCTGGTGGGAAATGAGAGTTAAATTTGCCCGTCCAGACACCTCCAGCTAGTCTCTCATTGGTTCTCCCTATTCCTGTTCATCTTCCTCAGAAATTGCAAATGGGCCAAACAGGAGGTTAAAGGCACTGACTCTCCAAGTCGGGAGAGTGTTAGTAAAGCGTCTGGAATGTTGCACCCGAGTACCAGGGGACGAGAACTGAGACATATTGGAACACGTCTCCCGATCACACGGTTGATCATACTCTGGGTTCCACGTGCATGTTTTAGCTGAAGGAAGAATCCCTTAAACCTGGAGAGTTGAGACCCGTGGAATGGGTACCATGCAATATGACTTCAAAGGGTCTTCATTTGCTCACCGAACCTCTCCAATCCTATCACTGCTGCGTTTATGCCCCTGTACACACGCTTGATTTTCTTTCAGAGACATAGCAATCCATAGGTTTTAAGGTACTTACTAGTCAGGTACATTCTTAGGCGTTTAATATGGGCTGTTGAGTCCATTTCGTTGAGCAAGGAGTAGTTCTTGTCTATTCCATATTTGGCTTAAGGAACTTTATCTGTGCTCATTTCAATCTCTGGTTTTATGCAGCACCCCAACTCACCTTTCCCCTTAAGCAAGCATAAGTTGGTTTTCTAAATTTGAGACCCTGTTCTGTTTTGTAATCCAGTTCCTGTGTAGCCAAGTTTACATTCCGTGTATTAGTGATATCTTATGATGTTTCTTTTTCTGTATGACTTATTTCAGTTAGAATCATCATACCTGAATCCACTCATTATGCTGCTATGGGCCTGATGACATAGATTTCACTGCTGAGTGATATTGCATTGTACGTAAGTACCACAACTTCTTTATCCATTTTTCACTTTCTGTGATATTGAACTTGTACTGTAAACGACGTTCTTGTAAACAGAGCCGTCCCAAACTTTGGGGTGGCTGTGTCTTTTTGATTTTAATTTCCCTAAGCTATAGGACCATAAGTGGAAGTGCCCTAGGCTCTGATGCTTTGTTTTTTAGATGTTTCAGGAAACACCATACACCTCTCCCGAGTGGCTCTTGGCAATTTACATCCCGCCCATCAGCATAACAAGTCTCCCAGTTCTCCATGGCCTGTCCTGCCTTTCTGGATTTTACACTTTTTTCAGGTGGCCCTTTTGACCGGGGGAAGTGAGACTT
The DNA here is from genome assembly GCF_964270905.1 of Leucopleurus acutus. Lineage (NCBI taxonomy): Eukaryota > Metazoa > Chordata > Mammalia > Artiodactyla > Delphinidae > Leucopleurus > Leucopleurus acutus. Next base: position 743,891 of record NW_028139201.1, read on the forward strand.
CATTGTAGTGCAGATTTCCTTTGCAAGCTTGCTTGGTTGGCCAAAAAGGGCGTATGCGTTTTTTCCTGAATATATTCAGTAAAAAACGCATACGCCCTTTTTGGCCAAGTGCATCATTGTGGACGTTCTGCCTCTTTTCCTATGCTTTAAATGCAATTCCAGTCTACCTCCTGAAATCGGTTTCCTGCAATTCTGCCCCGCTTTCAAGTCCTCTTGGCAGCCTTCCTTCAGTATATTTTTGGACGATAGCTGTCATTTATAACTCTGCAGGTTTGTGAATTACAGTGCCCCTGAGCTCCTTTCTTCAACTCGCTTTCTTGTGAGCTGGCCGCAACACCGCAGGATTGCTTCAGGCCCTAATCTGGTTCCGGCACGGCACGCTGAGCCTTTGGTTAATTCCTCTTCCTGGTGGGAAATGAGAGTTAAATTTGCCCGTCCAGACACCTCCAGCTAGTCTCTCATTGGTCCTCCCTATTCCTGTTCATCTTCTGCAGAAATGGCAAACTGGGCCAAACAGGAGGTTAAAGGCACTGACTCTCCAAGTCGGGAGAGGGTTAGTAAAGCGTCTGGAATGTTGCACCCGAGTACCAGGGGACGAGAACTGAGACATATTGGAACACGTCTCCCGATCACACGGTTGATCATACTCTGGGTTCCACGTGCATGTTTTAGCTGAAGGAAGAATCCCTTAAACCTGGAGAGTTGAGACCCGTGGAATGGGTACCATGCAATATGACTTCAAAGGGTCTTCATTTGCTCACCGAACCTCTCCAATCCTATCACTGCTGCGTTTATGCCCCTGTACACACGCTTGATTTTCTTTCAGAGACATAGCAATCCATAGGTTCTAAGATACCTACTGGTCAGGTACATTCATAGGCGTTTAATATGGGCTGTTGAGTCCATTTCGTTGAGCAAGGAGTAGTTCTTGTCTATTCCATATTTGGCTTAAGGAACTTTATCTGTGCTCATTTCAATCTCTGGTTTTATGCAGCACCCCAACTCACCTTTCCCCTTAAGCAAGCATAAGTTGGTTTTCTAAATTTGAGACCCTGTTCTGTTTTGTAATCCAGTTCCTGTGTAGCCAAGTTTACATTCCGTGTATTAGTGATATCTTATGATGTTTCTTTTTCTGTATGACTTATTTCAGTTAGAATCATCATACCTGAATCCACTCATTATGCTGCTATGGGCCTGATGACATAGATTTCATTGCTGAGTGATATTGCATTGTACGTAAGTACCACAACTTCTTTATCCATTTTTCACTTTCTGCACTGTTGAACTTGTAGCGTAAACCAGGTTCTTGTTAACAGAGCCGTCCCAAACTTTGGGGTGGCTGTGTCTTTTTTATTTTAATTCCCCTAAGCTATAGGACCATAAGTGGAAGTGCCCTAGGCTATGTTGCTTTGTTTTTTAGATGTTTCAGGAATCACCATACACTTCTCCCGAGTGGCTGTTGGCAATTTACATCCTGCCCATCAGCATAACAAGGCTCCCAGTTCTCCATGGCCTGTCCTGCCTTTCTGGATTTTACACTTTTTTCAGATGGCCCTTTTGACCTGGGGGAAGTGAGACTTCATTGTAGTGCAGATTTCCTTTGCAAGCTTGCTTGGTTGGCCAAAAAGGGCGTATGCGTTTTTTCCTGAATATATTCAGGAAAATACGCATACGCCCTTTTTGGCCAAGTGCATCATTGTGGACGTTCTGCCTCTTTTCCTATGCTTTAAATGCAATTCCAGTCTACCTCCTGAAATCGGTTTCCTGCAATTCTGCCCCGCTTTCAAGTCCTCTTGGCAGCCTTACTTCAGTATAGTTTTGGACGATAGCTGTCATTTATAACTCTGCAGGTTTGTGAATTACAGTGCCCCTGAGCTCCTTTCTTCAACTCGCTTTCTTGTGAGCTGGCCGCAACACCGCAGGATTGCTTCAGGCCCTAATCTGGTTCCGGCACGGCATGCTGAGCCTTTGGTTAATTCCTCTTCCTGGTGGGAAATGAGAGTTAAATTTGCCCGTCCAGACACCTCCAGCTAGTCTCTCATTGGTTCTCCCTATTCCTGTTCATCTTCCTCAGAAATTGCAAATGGGCCAAACAGGAGGTTAAAGGCACTGACTCTCCAAGTCGGGAGAGTGTTAGTAAAGCGTCTGGAATGTTGCACCCGAGTACCAGGGGACGAGAACTGAGACATATTGGAACACGTCTCCCGATCACACGGTTGATCATACTCTGGGTTCCACGTGCATGTTTTAGCTGAAGGAAGAATCCCTTAAACCTGGAGAGTTGAGACCCGTGGAATGGGTACCATGCAATATGACTTCAAAGGGTCTTCATTTGCTCACCGAACCTCTCCAATCCTATCACTGCTGCGTTTATGCCCCTGTACACACGCTTGATTTTCTTCCAGAGACATAGCAATCCATAGGTTTTAAGATACTTACTAGTCAGGTACATTCTTAGGCGTTTAATATGGGCTGTTGAGTCCATTTCGTTGAGCAAGGAGTAGTTCTTGTCTATTCCATATTTGGCTTAAGGAACTTTATCTGTGCTCATTTCAATCTCTGGTTTTATGCAGCACCCCAACTCACCTTTCCCCTTAAGCAAGCATAAGTTGCTTTTCTAAATTTGAGACCCTGTTCTGTTTTGTAATCCAGTTCCTGTGTAGCCAAGTTTACATCCCGTGTATTAGTGATATCTTATGATATTTCTTTTTCTGTGTGACTTATTTCAGTTAGAATCATCATACCTGAATCCACTCATTATGCTGCTATGGGCCTGATGACATAGATTTCACTGCTGAGTGATATTGCATTGTACGTAAGTACCACAACTTCTTTATCCATTTTTCACTTTCTGCGCTGTTGAACTTGTACCGTAAACGAGGTTCTTGTAAACAGAGCCGTCCCAAACTTTGGGGTGGCTGTGTCTTTTTGATTTTAATTCCCCTAAGCTATAGGACCATAAGTGGAAGTGCCCTAGGCTCTGTTGCTTTGTTTTTTAGATGTTTCAGGAATCACCATACACTTCTCCCGAGTGGCTGTTGGCAATTTACATCCCGCCCATCAGCATAACAAGGCTCCCAGTTCTCCATGGCCTGTCCTGCCTTTCTGGATTTTACACTTTTTTCAGATGGCCCTTTTGACCTGGGGGAAGTGAGACTTCATTGTAGTGCAGATTTCCTTTGCAAGCTTGCTTGGTTGGCCAAAAAGGGCGTATGCGTTTTTTCCTGAATATATTCAGGAAAAAATGCATACGCCCTTTTTGGCCAAGTGCATCATTGTGGACGTTCTGCCTCTTTTCCTATGCTTTAAATGCAATTCCAGTCTACCTCCTGAAATCGGTTTCCTGCAATTCTGCCCCGCTTTCAAGTCCTCTTGGCAGCCTTCCTTCAGTATATTTTTGGACGATAGCTGTCATTTATAACTCTGCAGGTTTGTGAATTACAGTGCCCCTGAGCTCCTTTCTTCAACTCGCTTTCTTGTGAGCTGGCCGCAACACTGCAGGATTGCTTCAGGCCTTAATCTGGTTCCGGCACGGCACGCTGAGCCTTTGATTAATTCCTCTTCCTGGTGGGAAATGAGAGTTAAATTTGCCCGTCCAGACACCTCCAGCTAGTCTCTCATTGGTCCTCCCTATTCCTGTTCATCTTCCGCAGAAATGGCAAACTGGGCCAAACAGGAGGTTAAAGGCACTGACTCTCCAAGTCGGGAGAGTGTTAGTAAAGCGTCTGGAATGTTGCACCCGAGTACCAGGGGACGAGAACTGAGACATATTGGAACACATATCCCGATCACAAGGTTGATCATACTCTGGGTTCCACATGCATGTTTTAGCTGAAGGAAGAATTCCTTAAACCTGGAGAGTTGAGACCCGTGGAATGGGTACCATGCAATATGACTTCAAAGGGTCTTCATTTGCTCACCGAACCTCTCCAATCCTATCACTGCTTCGTTTATTGCCCTTTACACACGCTTGATTCCCTTTCGGAGACATAGCAATCCATAGGTTTTAAGATATTTACTAATCAGGTACATTCTTAGGAGTTTAATATGGGGTGTTGAGTCCATCTCGTTGAGCAAGGAGTAGCTCTTGTCTATTCCATATTTGGCTTAAGGAACTTTATCTGTGCTCATTTCAATCTCTGGTTTTATGCAGCACCCCAACTCACCTTTCCCCTTAAGCAAGCATAAGTCGGTTTTCTAAATTTGAGACCCTGTTCTGTTTTGTAATTCAGTTCCTCTGTAGCCAAGTTTACATTCCGTGTATTAGTGATATCTTATGATATTTCTTTTTCTGTGTGACTTATTTCAGTTAGAATCATCATACCTGAATCCACTCATTATGCTGCTACGGGCCTGATGACATAGATTTCATTGCTGAGTGATATTGCATTGTACGTAAGCACCACAACTTCTTTATCCATTTTTCACTTTCTGCGATATTGAACTTGTACCGTAAACGACGTTCTTGTAAACAGAGCCGTCCCAAACTTTGGGGTGGCTGTGTCTTTTTGATTTTAATTTCCCTAAGCTATAGGACCATAAGTGGAAGTGCCCTAGGCTCTGTTGCTTTGTTTTTAGATGTTTCAGGAAACACCATACACTTCTGCCAAGTGGCTATTGGCAATTTACATCCCGCCCATCAGCATAACAAGGCTCCCAGTTCTCCATGGCCTGTCCTGCCTTTCTGGATTTTACACTTTTTTCAGATGGCCCTTTTGACCGGGGGGAAGTGAGACTTCATTGTAGTGCAGATTTCCTTTGCAAGCTTGCTTGGTTGGCCAAAAAGGGCGTATGCGTTTTTTCCTGAATATATTCAGGAAAAAACGCATACGCCCTTTTTGGCCAAGTGCATCATTGTGGACGTTCTGCCTCTTTTCCTATGCTTTAAATGCAATTCCAGTCTACCTCCTGAAATCGGTTTCCTGCAATTCTGCCCCGCTTTCAAGTCCTCTTGGCAGCCTTACTTCAGTATATTTTTGGACGATAGCTGTCATTTATAACTCTGCAGGTTTGTGAATTACAGTGCCCCTGAGCTCCTTTCTTCAACTCGCTTTCTTGTGAGCTGGCCGCAACACCGCAGGATTGCTTCAGGCCCTAATCTGGTTCCGGCACGGCATGCTGAGCCTTTGGTTAATTCCTCTTCCTGGTGGGAAATGAGAGTTAAATTTGCCCGTCCAGACACCTCCAGCTAGTCTCTCATTGGTTCTCCCTATTCCTGTTCATCTTCCTCAGAAATTGCAAATGGGCCAAACAGGAGGTTAAAGGCACTGCCTCTCCAAGTCGGGAGAGTGTTAGTAAAGCGTCTGGAATGTTGCACCCGAGTACCAGGGGACGAGAACTGAGACATATTGGAACACGTCTCCCGATCACACGGTTGATCATACTCTGGGTTCCACGTGCATGTTTTAGCTGAAGGAAGAATCCCTTAAACCTGGAGAGTTGAGACCCGTGGAATGGGTACCATGCAATATGACTTCAAAGGGTCTTCATTTGCTCACCGAACCTCTCCAATCCTATCACTGCTGCGTTTATGCCCCTGTACACACGCTTGATTTTCTTTCAGAGACATAGCAATCCATAGGTTTTAAGGTACTTACTAGTCAGGTACATTCTTAGGCGTTTAATATGGGCTGTTGAGTCCATTTCGTTGAGCAAGGAGTAGTTCTTGTCTATTCCATATTTGGCTTAAGGAACTTTATCTGTGCTCATTTCAATCTCTGGTTTTATGCAGCACCCCAACTCACCTTTCCCCTTAAGCAAGCATAAGTTGGTTTTCTAAATTTGAGACCCTGTTCTGTTTTGTAATCCAGTTCCTGTGTAGCCAAGTTTACATTCCGTGTATTAGTGATATCTTATGATGTTTCTTTTTCTGTATGACTTATTTCAGTTAGAATCATCATACCTGAATCCACTCATTATGCTGCTATGGGCCTGATGACATAGATTTCACTGCTGAGTGATATTGCATTGTACGTAAGTACCACAACTTCTTTATCCATTTTTCACTTTCTGTGATATTGAACTTGTACCGTAAACAACGTTCTTGTAAACAGAGCCGTCCCAAACTTTGGGGTGGCTGTGTCTTTTTGATTTTAATTTCCCTAAGCTATAGGACCATAAGTGGAAGTGCCCTAGGCTCTGATGCTTTGTTTTTTAGATGTTTCAGGAAACACCATACACCTCTCCCGAGTGGCTCTTGGCAATTTACATCCCGCCCATCAGCATAACAAGTCTCCCAGTTCTCCATGGCCTGTCCTGCCTTTCTGGATTTTACACTTTTTTCAGATGGCCCTTTTGACCGGGGGGAAGTGAGACTTCATTGTAGTGCAGATTTCCTTTGCAAGCTTGCTTGGTTGGCCAAAAAGGGCGTATGCGTTTTTTCCTGAATATATTCAGGAAAAAACGCATACGCCCTTTTTGGCCAAGTGCATCATTGTGGACGTTCTGCCTCTTTTCCTATGCTTTAAATGCAATTCCAGTCTACCTCCTGAAATCGGTTTCCTGCAATTCTGCCCCGCTTTCAAGTCCTCTTGGCAGCCTTACTTCAGTATATTTTTGGACGATAGCTGTCATTTATAACTCTGCAGGTTTGTGAATTACAGTGCCCCTGAGCTCCTTTCTTCAACTCGCTTTCTTGTGAGCTGGCCGCAACACCGCAGGATTGCTTCAGGCCCTAATTTGGTTCCGGCACGGCACGCTGAGCCTTTGGTTAATTCCTCTTCCTGGTGGGAAATGAGAGTTAAATTTGCCCGTCCAGATACCTCCAGCTAGTCTCTCATTGGTCCTCCCTATTCCTGTTCATCTTCTGCAGAAATGGCAAACTGGGCCAAACAGGAGGTTAAAGGCACTGACTCTCCAAGTCGGGAGAGTGTTAGTAAAGCGTCTGGAATGTTGCACCCGAGTACCAGGGGACGAGAACTGAGACATATTGGAACACGTCTCCCGATCACACGGTTGATCATACTCTGGGTTCCACGTGCATGTTTTAGCTGAAGGAAGAATCCCTTAAACCTGGACAGTTGAGACCCGTGGAATGGGTACCATGCAATATGACTTCAAAGGGTCTTCATTTGCTCACCGAACCTCTCCAATCCTATCACTGCTGCGTTTATGCCCCTGTACACACGCTTGATTTTCTTTCAGAGACATAGCAATCCATAGGTTCTAAGATACCTACTGGTCAGGTACATTCTTAGGCGTTTAATATGGGCTGTTGAGTCCATTTCGTTGAGCAAGGAGTAGTTCTTGTCTATTCCATATTTGGCTTAAGGAACTTTATCTGTGCTCATTTCAATCTCTGGTTTTATGCAGCACCCCAACTCACCTTTCCCCTTAAGCAAGCATAAGTTGGTTTTCTAAATTTGAGACCCTGTTCTGTTTTGTAATCCAGTTCCTGTGTAGCCAAGTTTACATTCCGTGTATTAGTGATATCTTATGATATTTCTTTTTCTGTGTGACTTATTTCAGTTAGAATCATCATACCTGAATCCACTCATTATGCTGCTACGGGCCTGATGACATAGATTTCATTGCTGAGTGATATTGCATTGTACGTAAGTACCACAACTTCTTTATCCATTTTTCACTTTCTGCGATATTGAACTTGTCCCGTAAACGAGGTTCTTGTAAACAGAGCCGTCCCAAACTTTGGGTTGGCTGTGTCTTTTTGATTTTAATTTCCCTAAGCTATAGGACCATAAGTGGAAGTGCCCTAGACTCTGTTGCTTTGTTTTTAGATGTTTCAGGAAACACAATACACTTCTGCCAAGTGGTTGTTGGCAATTTACATCCCGCCCATCAGCATAACAAGGCTCCCAGTTCTCCATGGCCTGTCCTGCATTTCTGGATTTTACACTTTTAACAGATGACCCTTCTGACCGGGGACAAGTGAGACTTCATTGTAGTGCAGATTTCCTTTGCAAGCTTGCTTGGTTTTCCAAAAAGGGCGTATGCGTTTTTTCCTGAATATATTCAGGAAAAAACGCATACGCCCTTTTTGGCCAAGTGCATCATTGTGGACGTTCTGCCTCTTTTCCTATGCTTTAATTGCAATTCCAGTCCACCTACTGAAATCAGTTTCCTGCAATTCTGTCCCGCTTTCAAGTCCTCTTGGCAGCCTTACTTCAGTATATTTTGGACGATAGCTGTCATTTATAACTCTGCAGGTTTGTGAATTACAGTGCCCCTGAGCTCCTTTCTTCAACTCGCTTTCTTGTGAGCTGGCCGCAACACCGCAGGATTGCTTCAGGCCCTAATCTGGTTCCGGCACGGCACGCTGAGCCTTTGGTTAATTCCTCTTCCTGGTGGGAAATGAGAGTTAAATTTGCCCGTCCAGACACCTCCAGCTAGTCTCTCATTGGTCCTCCCTATTCCTGTTCATCTTCCGCAGAAATGGCAAACTGGGCCAAACAGGAGGTTAAAGGCACTGACTCTCCAAGTCGGGAGAGTGTTAGTAAAGCGTCTGGAATGTTGCACCCGAGTACCAGGGGACGAGAACTGAGACATATTGGAACACATATCCCGATCACAAGGTTGATCATACTCTGGGTTCCACATGCATGTTTTAGCTGAAGGAAGAATTCCTTAAACCTGGAGAGTTGAGACCCGTGGAATGGGTACCATGCAATATGACTTCAAAGGGTCTTCATTTGCTCACCGAACCTCTCCAATCCTATCACTGCTTCGTTTATTGCCCTTTACACACGCTTGATTCTCTTTCGGAGACATAGCAATCCATAGGTTTTAAGATATTTACTAATCAGGTACATTCTTAGGCGTTTAATATGGGGTGTTGAGTCCATCTCGTTGAGCAAGGAGTAGCTCTTGTCTATTCCATATTTGGCTTAAGGAACTTTATCTGTGCTCATTTCAATCTCTGGTTTTATGCAGCACCCCAACTCACCTTTCCCCTTAAGCAAGCATAAGTTGGTTTTCTAAATTTGAGACCCTGTTCTGTTTTGTAATCCAGTTCCTGTGTAGCCAAGTTTACATTCCGTGTATTAGTGATATCTTATGATGTTTCTTTTTCTGTATGACTTATTTCAGTTAGAATCATCATACCTGAATCCACTCATTATGCTGCTATGGGCCTGATGACATAGATTTCACTGCTGAGTGATATTGCATTGTACGTAAGTACCACAACTTCTTTATCCATTTTTCACTTTCTGTGATATTGAACTTGTACCGTAAACGACGTTCTTGTAAACAGAGCCGTCCCAAACTTTGGGGTGGCTGTGTCTTTTTGATTTCAATTTCCCTAAGCTATAGGACCATAAGTGGAAGTGCCCTAGGCTCTGATGCTTTGTTTTTTAGATGTTTCAGGAAACACCATACACCTCTCCCGAGTGGCTCTTGGCAATTTACATCCCGCCCATCAGCATAACAAGTCTCCCAGTTCTCCATGGCCTGTCCTGCCTTTCTGGATTTTACACTTTTTTCAGATGGCCCTTTTGACCGGGGGGAAGTGAGACTTCATTGTAGTGCAGATTTCCTTTGCAAGCTTGCTTGGTTGGCCAAAAAGGGCGTATGCGTTTTTTCCTGAATATATTCAGGAAAAAACGCATACGCCCTTTTTGGCCAAGTGCATCATTGTGGACGTTCTGCCTCTTTTCCTATGCTTTAAATGCAATTCCAGTCTACCTCCTGAAATCGGTTTCCTGCAATTCTGCCCCGCTTTCAAGTCCTCTTGGCAGCCTTACTTCAGTATATTTTTGGACGATAGCTGTCATTTATAACTCTGCAGGTTTGTGAATTACAGTGCCCCTGAGCTCCTTTCTTCAACTCGCTTTCTTGTGAGCTGGCCGCAACACCGCAGGATTGCTTCAGGCCCTAATCTGGTTCCGGCACGGCATGCTGAGCCTTTGGTTAATTCCTCTTCCTGGTGGGAAATGAGAGTTAAATTTGCCCGTCCAGACACCTCCAGCTAGTCTCTCATTGGTTCTCCCTATTCCTGTTCATCTTCCTCAGAAATTGCAAATGGGCCAAACAGGAGGTTAAAGGCACTGCCTCTCCAAGTCGGGAGAGTGTTAGTAAAGCGTCTGGAATGTTGCACCCGAGTACCAGGGGACGAGAACTGAGACATATTGGAACACGTCTCCCGATCACACGGTTGATCATACTCTGGGTTCCACGTGCATGTTTTAGCTGAAGGAAGAATCCCTTAAACCTGGAGAGTTGAGACCCGTGGAATGGGTACCATGCAATATGACTTCAAAGGGTCTTCATTTGCTCACCGAACCTCTCCAATCCTATCACTGCTGCGTTTATGCCCCTGTACACACGCTTGATTTTCTTTCAGAGACATAGCAATCCATAGGTTTTAAGGTACTTACTAGTCAGGTACATTCTTAGGCGTTTAATATGGGCTGTTGAGTCCATTTCGTTGAGCAAGGAGTAGTTCTTGTCTATTCCATATTTGGCTTAAGGAACTTTATCTGTGCTCATTTCAATCTCTGGTTTTATGCAGCACCCCAACTCACCTTTCCCCTTAAGCAAGCATAAGTTGGTTTTCTAAATTTGAGACCCTGTTCTGTTTTGTAATCCAGTTCCTGTGTAGCCAAGTTTACATTCCGTGTATTAGTGATATCTTATGATGTTTCTTTTTCTGTATGACTTATTTCAGTTAGAATCATCATACCTGAATCCACTCATTATGCTGCTATGGGCCTGATGACATAGATTTCACTGCTGAGTGATATTGCATTGTACGTAAGTACCACAACTTCTTTATCCATTTTTCACTTTCTGTGATATTGAACTTGTACCGTAAACAACGTTCTTGTAAACAGAGCCGTCCCAAACTTTGGGGTGGCTGTGTCTTTTTGATTTTAATTTCCCTAAGCTATAGGACCATAAGTGGAAGTGCCCTAGGCTCTGATGCTTTGTTTTTTAGATGTTTCAGGAAACACCATACACCTCTCCCGAGTGGCTCTTGGCAATTTACATCCCGCCCATCAGCATAACAAGTCTCCCAGTTCTCCATGGCCTGTCCTGCCTTTCTGGATTTTACACTTTTTTCAGGTGGCCCTTTTGACCGGGGGGAAGTGAGACTTCATTGTAGTGCAGATTTCCTTTGCAAGCTTGCTTGGTTGGCCAAAAAGGGCGTATGCGTTTTTTCCTGAATATATTCAGGAAAAAACGCATACGCCCTTTTTGGCCAAGTGCATCATTGTGGACGTTCTGCCTCTTTTCCTATGCTTTAAATGCAATTCCAGTCTACCTCCTGAAATCGGTTTCCTGCAATTCTGCCCCGCTTTCAAGTCCTCTTGGCAGCCTTACTTCAGTATATTTTTGGACGATAGCTGTCATTTATAACTCTGCAGGTTTGTGAATTACAGTGCCCCTGAGCTCCTTTCTTCAACTCGCTTTCTTGTGAGCTGGCCGCAACACCGCAGGATTGCTTCAGGCCCTAATTTGGTTCCGGCACGGCACGCTGAGCCTTTGGTTAATTCCTCTTCCTGGTGGGAAATGAGAGTTAAATTTGCCCGTCCAGATACCTCCAGCTAGTCTCTCATTGGTCCTCCCTATTCCTGTTCATCTTCTGCAGAAATGGCAAACTGGGCCAAACAGGAGGTTAAAGGCACTGACTCTCCAAGTCGGGAGAGTGTTAGTAAAGCGTCTGGAATGTTGCACCCGAGTACCAGGGGACGAGAACTGAGACATATTGGAACACGTCTCCCGATCACACGGTTGATCATACTCTGGGTTCCACGTGCATGTTTTAGCTGAAGGAAGAATCCCTTAAACCTGGACAGTTGAGACCCGTGGAATGGGTACCATGCAATATGACTTCAAAGGGTCTTCATTTGCTCACCGAACCTCTCCAATCCTATCACTGCTGCGTTTATGCCCCTGTACACACGCTTGATTTTCTTTCAGAGACATAGCAATCCATAGGTTCTAAGATACCTACTGGTCAGGTACATTCTTAGGCGTTTAATATGGGCTGTTGAGTCCATTTCGTTGAGCAAGGAGTAGTTCTTGTCTATTCCATATTTGGCTTAAGGAACTTTATCTGTGCTCATTTCAATCTCTGGTTTTATGCAGCACCCCAACTCACCTTTCCCCTTAAGCAAGCATAAGTTGGTTTTCTAAATTTGAGACCCTGTTCTGTTTTGTAATCCAGTTCCTGTGTAGCCAAGTTTACATTCCGTGTATTAGTGATATCTTATGATATTTCTTTTTCTGTGTGACTTATTTCAGTTAGAATCATCATACCTGAATCCACTCATTATGCTGCTACGGGCCTGATGACATAGATTTCATTGCTGAGTGATATTGCATTGTACGTAAGTACCACAACTTCTTTATCCATTTTTCACTTTCTGCGATATTGAACTTGTCCCGTAAACGAGGTTCTTGTAAACAGAGCCGTCCCAAACTTTGGGTTGGCTGTGTCTTTTTGATTTTAATTTCCCTAAGCTATAGGACCATAAGTGGAAGTGCCCTAGACTCTGTTGCTTTGTTTTTAGATGTTTCAGGAAACACAATACACTTCTGCCAAGTGGTTGTTGGCAATTTACATCCCGCCCATCAGCATAACAAGGCTCCCAGTTCTCCATGGCCTGTCCTGCATTTCTGGATTTTACACTTTTAACAGATGACCCTTCTGACCGGGGACAAGTGAGACTTCATTGTAGTGCAGATTTCCTTTGCAAGCTTGCTTGGTTTTCCAAAAAGGGCGTATGCGTTTTTTCCTGAATATATTCAGGAAAAAACGCATACGCCCTTTTTGGCCAAGTGCATCATTGTGGACGTTCTGCCTCTTTTCCTATGCTTTAATTGCAATTCCAGTCCACCTACTGAAATCAGTTTCCTGCAATTCTGTCCCGCTTTCAAGTCCTCTTGGCAGCCTTACTTCAGTATATTTTGGACGATAGCTGTCATTTATAACTCTGCAGGTTTGTGAATTACAGTGCCCCTGAGCTCCTTTCTTCAACTCGCTTTCTTGTGAGCTGGCCGCAACACCGCAGGATTGCTTCAGGCCCTAATCTGGTTCCGGCACGGCACGCTGAGCCTTTGGTTAATTCCTCTTCCTGGTGGGAAATGAGAGTTAAATTTGCCCGTCCAGACACCTCCAGCTAGTCTCTCATTGGTCCTCCCTATTCCTGTTCATCTTCCGCAGAAATGGCAAACTGGGCCAAACAGGAGGTTAAAGGCACTGACTCTCCAAGTCGGGAGAGTGTTAGTAAAGCGTCTGGAATGTTGCACCCGAGTACCAGGGGACGAGAACTGAGACATATTGGAACACATATCCCGATCACAAGGTTGATCATACTCTGGGTTCCACATGCATGTTTTAGCTGAAGGAAGAATTCCTTAAACCTGGAGAGTTGAGACCCGTGGAATGGGTACCATGCAATATGACTTCAAAGGGTCTTCATTTGCTCACCGAACCTCTCCAATCCTATCACTGCTTCGTTTATTGCCCTTTACACACGCTTGATTCTCTTTCGGAGACATAGCAATCCATAGGTTTTAAGATATTTACTAATCAGGTACATTCTTAGGCGTTTAATATGGGGTGTTGAGTCCATCTCGTTGAGCAAGGAGTAGCTCTTGTCTATTCCATATTTGGCTTAAGGAACTTTATCTGTGCTCATTTCAATCTCTGGTTTTATGCAGCACCCCAACTCACCTTTCCCCTTAAGCAAGCATAAGTTGGTTTTCTAAATTTGAGACCCTGTTCTGTTTTGTAATCCAGTTCCTGTGTAGCCAAGTTTACATTCCGTGTATTAGTGATATCTTATGATGTTTCTTTTTCTGTATGACTTATTTCAGTTAGAATCATCATACCTGAATCCACTCATTATGCTGCTATGGGCCTGATGACATAGATTTCACTGCTGAGTGATATTGCATTGTACGTAAGTACCACAACTTCTTTATCCATTTTTCACTTTCTGTGATATTGAACTTGTACCGTAAACGACGTTCTTGTAAACAGAGCCGTCCCAAACTTTGGGGTGGCTGTGTCTTTTTGATTTCAATTTCCCTAAGCTATAGGACCATAAGTGGAAGTGCCCTAGGCTCTGATGCTTTGTTTTTTAGATGTTTCAGGAAACACCATACACCTCTCCCGAGTGGCTCTTGGCAATTTACATCCCGCCCATCAGCATAACAAGTCTCCCAGTTCTCCATGGCCTGTCCTGCCTTTCTGGATTTTACACTTTTTTCAGATGGCCCTTTTGACCGGGGGGAAGTGAGACTTCATTGTAGTGCAGATTTCCTTTGCAAGCTTGCTTGGTTGGCCAAAAAGGGCGTATGCGTTTTTTCCTGAATATATTCAGGAAAAAACGCATACGCCCTTTTTGGCCAAGTGCATCATTGTGGACGTTCTGCCTCTTTTCCTATGCTTTAAATGCAATTCCAGTCTACCTCCTGAAATCGGTTTCCTGCAATTCTGCCCCGCTTTCAAGTCCTCTTGGCAGCCTTCCTTCAGTATATTTTTGGACGATAGCTGTCATTTATAACTCTGCAGGTTTGTGAATTACAGTGTCCCTGAGCTCCTTTCTTCAACTCGCTTTCTTGTGAGCTGGCCGCAACACCGCAGGATTGCTTCAGGCCCTAATCTGGTTCCGGCACGGCACGCTGAGCCTTTGGTTAATTCCTCTTCCTGGTGGGAAATGAGAGTTAAATTTGCCCGTCCAGACACCTCCAGCTAGTCTCTCATTGGTCCTCCCTATTCCTGTTCATCTTCTGCAGAAATGGCAAACTGGGCCAAACAGGAGGTTAAAGGCACTGACTCTCCAAGTCGGGAGAGGGTTAGTAAAGCGTCTGGAATGTTGCACCCGAGTACCAGGGGACGAGAACTGAGACATATTGGAACACATATCCCGATCACAAGGTTGATCATACTCTGGGTTCCACATGCATGTTTTAGCTGAAGGAAGAATTCCTTAAACCTGGAGAGTTGAGACCCGTGGAATGGGTACCATGCAATATGACTTCAAAGGGTCTTCATTTGCTCACCGAACCTCTCCAATCCTATCACTGCTTCGTTTATTGCCCTTTACACACGCTTGATTCTCTTTCGGAGACATAGCAATCCATAGGTTTTAAGATATTTACTAATCAGGTACATTCTTAGGCGTTTAATATGGGGTGTTGAGTCCAACTCGTTGAGCAAGGAGTAGTTCTTGTCTATTCCATATTTGGCTTAAGGAACTTTATCTGTGCTCATTTCAATCTCTGGTTTTATGCAGCACCCCAACTCACCTTTCCCCTTAAGCAAGCATAAGTCGGTTTTCTAAATTTGAGACCCTGTTCTGTTTTGTAATTCAGTTCCTGTGTAGCCAAGTTTACATTCCGTGTATTAGTGATATCTTATGATGTTTCTTTTTCTGTGTGACTTATTTCAGTTAGAATCATCATACCTGAATCCACTCATTATGCTGCTACGGGCCTGATGACATAGATTTCATTGCTGAGTGATATTGCATTGTACGTAAGCACCACAACTTCTTTATCCATTTTTCACTTTCTGCGCTGTTGAACTTGTACCGTAAACAACGTTCTTGTAAACAGAGCCGTCCCAAACTTTGGGGTGGCTGTGTCTTTTTGATTTTAATTTCCCTAAGCTATAGGACCATAAGTAGAAGTGCCCTAGGCTATGTTGCTTTGTTTTTTAGATGTTTCAGGAATCACCATACACTTCTCCCGAGTGGCTGTTGGCAATTTACATCCCGCCCATCGGCATAACAAGGCTCCCAGTTCTCCATGGCCTGTCCTGCCTTTCTGGATTTTACACTTTTTTCAGGTGGCCCTTTTGACCGGGGGGAAGTGAGACTTCATTGTAGTGCAGATTTCCTTTGCAAGCTTGCTTGGTTGGCCAAAAAGGGCGTATGCGTTTTTTCCTGAATATATTCAGGAAAAAACGCATACGCCCTTTTTGGCCAAGTGCATCATTGTGGACGTTCTGCCTCTTTTCCTATGCTTTAAATGCAATTCCAGTCTACCTCCTGAAATCGGTTTCCTGCAATTCTGCCCCGCTTTCAAGTCCTCTTGGCAGCCTTCCTTCAGTATATTTTTGGACGATAGCTGTCATTTATAACTCTGCAGGTTTGTGAATTACAGTGCCCCTGAGCT
Source organism: Leucopleurus acutus (assembly GCF_964270905.1). Classification (NCBI taxonomy): domain Eukaryota; kingdom Metazoa; phylum Chordata; class Mammalia; order Artiodactyla; family Delphinidae; genus Leucopleurus; species Leucopleurus acutus. Next base: position 759,980 of record NW_028139201.1, read on the forward strand.
CCTTTCTTCAACTCGCTTTCTTGTGAGCTGGCCGCAACACTGCAGGATTGCTTCAGGCCTTAATCTGGTTCCGGCACGGCACGCTGAGCCTTTGATTAATTCCTCTTCCTGGTGGGAAATGAGAGTTAAATTTGCCCGTCCAGACACCTCCAGCTAGTCTCTCATTGGTCCTCCCTATTCCTGTTCATCTTCCGCAGAAATGGCAAACTGGGCCAAACAGGAGGTTAAAGGCACTGACTCTCCAAGTCGGGAGAGTGTTAGTAAAGCGTCTGGAATGTTGCACCCGAGTACCAGGGGACGAGAACTGAGACATATTGGAACACATATCCCGATCACAAGGTTGATCATACTCTGGGTTCCACATGCATGTTTTAGCTGAAGGAAGAATTCCTTAAACCTGGAGAGTTGAGACCCGTGGAATGGGTACCATGCAATATGACTTCAAAGGGTCTTCATTTGCTCACCGAACCTCTCCAATCCTATCACTGCTTCGTTTATTGCCCTTTACACACGCTTGATTCCCTTTCGGAGACATAGCAATCCATAGGTTTTAAGATATTTACTAATCAGGTACATTCTTAGGAGTTTAATATGGGGTGTTGAGTCCATCTCGTTGAGCAAGGAGTAGCTCTTGTCTATTCCATATTTGGCTTAAGGAACTTTATCTGTGCTCATTTCAATCTCTGGTTTTATGCAGCACCCCAACTCACCTTTCCCCTTAAGCAAGCATAAGTCGGTTTTCTAAATTTGAGACCCTGTTCTGTTTTGTAATTCAGTTCCTGTGTAGCCAAGTTTACATTCCGTGTTTTAGTGATATCTTATGATATTTCTTTTTCTGTGTGACTTATTTCAGTTAGAATCATCATACCTGAATCCACTCATTATGCTGCTACGGGCCTGATGACATAGATTTCATTGCTGAGTGATATTGCATTGTACGTAAGCACCACAACTTCTTTATCCATTTTTCACTTTCTGCGATATTGAACTTGTACCGTAAACGACGTTCTTGTAAACAGAGCCGTCCCAAACTTTGGGGTGGCTGTGTCTTTTTGATTTTAATTTCCCTAAGCTATAGGACCATAAGTGGAAGTGCCCTAGGCTCTGTTGCTTTGTTTTTAGATGTTTCAGGAAACACCATACACTTCTGCCAAGTGGCTATTGGCAATTTACATCCCGCCCATCAGCATAACAAGGCTCCCAGTTCTCCATGGCCTGTCCTGCCTTTCTGGATTTTACACTTTTTTCAGATGGCCCTTTTGACCGGGGGGAAGTGAGACTTCATTGTAGTGCAGATTTCCTTTGCAAGCTTGCTTGGTTGGCCAAAAAGGGCGTATGCGTTTTTTCCTGAATATATTCAGGAAAAAACGCATACGCCCTTTTTGGCCAAGTGCATCATTGTGGACGTTCTGCCTCTTTTCCTATGCTTTAAATGCAATTCCAGTCTACCTCCTGAAATCGGTTTCCTGCAATTCTGCCCCGCTTTCAAGTCCTCTTGGCAGCCTTACTTCAGTATATTTTTGGACGATAGCTGTCATTTATAACTCTGCAGGTTTGTGAATTACAGTGCCCCTGAGCTCCTTTCTTCAACTCGCTTTCTTGTGAGCTGGCCGCAACACCGCAGGATTGCTTCAGGCCCTAATCTGGTTCCGGCACGGCATGCTGAGCCTTTGGTTAATTCCTCTTCCTGGTGGGAAATGAGAGTTAAATTTGCCCGTCCAGACACCTCCAGCTAGTCTCTCATTGGTTCTCCCTATTCCTGTTCATCTTCCTCAGAAATTGCAAATGGGCCAAACAGGAGGTTAAAGGCACTGCCTCTCCAAGTCGGGAGAGTGTTAGTAAAGCGTCTGGAATGTTGCACCCGAGTACCAGGGGACGAGAACTGAGACATATTGGAACACGTCTCCCGATCACACGGTTGATCATACTCTGGGTTCCACGTGCATGTTTTAGCTGAAGGAAGAATCCCTTAAACCTGGAGAGTTGAGACCCGTGGAATGGGTACCATGCAATATGACTTCAAAGGGTCTTCATTTGCTCACCGAACCTCTCCAATCCTATCACTGCTGCGTTTATGCCCCTGTACACACGCTTGATTTTCTTTCAGAGACATAGCAATCCATAGGTTTTAAGGTACTTACTAGTCAGGTACATTCTTAGGCGTTTAATATGGGCTGTTGAGTCCATTTCGTTGAGCAAGGAGTAGTTCTTGTCTATTCCATATTTGGCTTAAGGAACTTTATCTGTGCTCATTTCAATCTCTGGTTTTATGCAGCACCCCAACTCACCTTTCCCCTTAAGCAAGCATAAGTTGGTTTTCTAAATTTGAGACCCTGTTCTGTTTTGTAATCCAGTTCCTGTGTAGCCAAGTTTACATTCCGTGTATTAGTGATATCTTATGATGTTTCTTTTTCTGTATGACTTATTTCAGTTAGAATCATCATACCTGAATCCACTCATTATGCTGCTATGGGCCTGATGACATAGATTTCACTGCTGAGTGATATTGCATTGTACGTAAGTACCACAACTTCTTTATCCATTTTTCACTTTCTGTGATATTGAACTTGTACCGTAAACGACGTTCTTGTAAACAGAGCCGTCCCAAACTTTGGGGTGGCTGTGTCTTTTTGATTTTAATTTCCCTAAGCTATAGGACCATAAGTGGAAGTGCCCTAGGCTCTGATGCTTTGTTTTTTAGATGTTTCAGGAAACACCATACACCTCTCCCGAGTGGCTCTTGGCAATTTACATCCCGCCCATCAGCATAACAAGTCTCCCAGTTCTCCATGGCCTGTCCTGCCTTTCTGGATTTTACACTTTTTTCAGATGGCCCTTTTGACCGGGGGGAAGTGAGACTTCATTGTAGTGCAGATTTCCTTTGCAAGCTTGCTTGGTTGGCCAAAAAGGGCGTATGCGTTTTTTCCTGAATATATTCAGGAAAAAACGCATACGCCCTTTTTGGCCAAGTGCATCATTGTGGACGTTCTGCCTCTTTTCCTATGCTTTAAATGCAATTCCAGTCTACCTCCTGAAATCGGTTTCCTGCAATTCTGCCCCGCTTTCAAGTCCTCTTGGCAGCCTTACTTCAGTATATTTTTGGACGATAGCTGTCATTTATAACTCTGCAGGTTTGTGAATTACAGTGCCCCTGAGCTCCTTTCTTCAACTCGCTTTCTTGTGAGCTGGCCGCAACACCGCAGGATTGCTTCAGGCCCTAATTTGGTTCCGGCACGGCACGCTGAGCCTTTGGTTAATTCCTCTTCCTGGTGGGAAATGAGAGTTAAATTTGCCCGTCCAGATACCTCCAGCTAGTCTCTCATTGGTCCTCCCTATTCCTGTTCATCTTCTGCAGAAATGGCAAACTGGGCCAAACAGGAGGTTAAAGGCACTGACTCTCCAAGTCGGGAGAGTGTTAGTAAAGCGTCTGGAATGTTGCACCCGAGTACCAGGGGACGAGAACTGAGACATATTGGAACACGTCTCCCGATCACACGGTTGATCATACTCTGGGTTCCACGTGCATGTTTTAGCTGAAGGAAGAATCCCTTAAACCTGGACAGTTGAGACCCGTGGAATGGGTACCATGCAATATGACTTCAAAGGGTCTTCATTTGCTCACCGAACCTCTCCAATCCTATCACTGCTGCGTTTATGCCCCTGTACACACGCTTGATTTTCTTTCAGAGACATAGCAATCCATAGGTTCTAAGATACCTACTGGTCAGGTACATTCTTAGGCGTTTAATATGGGCTGTTGAGTCCATTTCGTTGAGCAAGGAGTAGTTCTTGTCTATTCCATATTTGGCTTAAGGAACTTTATCTGTGCTCATTTCAATCTCTGGTTTTATGCAGCACCCCAACTCACCTTTCCCCTTAAGCAAGCATAAGTTGGTTTTCTAAATTTGAGACCCTGTTCTGTTTTGTAATCCAGTTCCTGTGTAGCCAAGTTTACATTCCGTGTATTAGTGATATCTTATGATATTTCTTTTTCTGTGTGACTTATTTCAGTTAGAATCATCATACCTGAATCCACTCATTATGCTGCTACGGGCCTGATGACATAGATTTCATTGCTGAGTGATATTGCATTGTACGTAAGTACCACAACTTCTTTATCCATTTTTCACTTTCTGCGATATTGAACTTGTCCCGTAAACGAGGTTCTTGTAAACAGAGCCGTCCCAAACTTTGGGTTGGCTGTGTCTTTTTGATTTTAATTTCCCTAAGCTATAGGACCATAAGTGGAAGTGCCCTAGACTCTGTTGCTTTGTTTTTAGATGTTTCAGGAAACACAATACACTTCTGCCAAGTGGTTGTTGGCAATTTACATCCCGCCCATCAGCATAACAAGGCTCCCAGTTCTCCATGGCCTGTCCTGCATTTCTGGATTTTACACTTTTAACAGATGACCCTTCTGACCGGGGACAAGTGAGACTTCATTGTAGTGCAGATTTCCTTTGCAAGCTTGCTTGGTTTTCCAAAAAGGGCGTATGCGTTTTTTCCTGAATATATTCAGGAAAAAACGCATACGCCCTTTTTGGCCAAGTGCATCATTGTGGACGTTCTGCCTCTTTTCCTATGCTTTAATTGCAATTCCAGTCCACCTACTGAAATCAGTTTCCTGCAATTCTGTCCCGCTTTCAAGTCCTCTTGGCAGCCTTACTTCAGTATATTTTGGACGATAGCTGTCATTTATAACTCTGCAGGTTTGTGAATTACAGTGCCCCTGAGCTCCTTTCTTCAACTCGCTTTCTTGTGAGCTGGCCGCAACACCGCAGGATTGCTTCAGGCCCTAATCTGGTTCCGGCACGGCACGCTGAGCCTTTGGTTAATTCCTCTTCCTGGTGGGAAATGAGAGTTAAATTTGCCCGTCCAGACACCTCCAGCTAGTCTCTCATTGGTCCTCCCTATTCCTGTTCATCTTCCGCAGAAATGGCAAACTGGGCCAAACAGGAGGTTAAAGGCACTGACTCTCCAAGTCGGGAGAGTGTTAGTAAAGCGTCTGGAATGTTGCACCCGAGTACCAGGGGACGAGAACTGAGACATATTGGAACACATATCCCGATCACAAGGTTGATCATACTCTGGGTTCCACATGCATGTTTTAGCTGAAGGAAGAATTCCTTAAACCTGGAGAGTTGAGACCCGTGGAATGGGTACCATGCAATATGACTTCAAAGGGTCTTCATTTGCTCACCGAACCTCTCCAATCCTATCACTGCTTCGTTTATTGCCCTTTACACACGCTTGATTCTCTTTCGGAGACATAGCAATCCATAGGTTTTAAGATATTTACTAATCAGGTACATTCTTAGGCGTTTAATATGGGGTGTTGAGTCCATCTCGTTGAGCAAGGAGTAGCTCTTGTCTATTCCATATTTGGCTTAAGGAACTTTATCTGTGCTCATTTCAATCTCTGGTTTTATGCAGCACCCCAACTCACCTTTCCCCTTAAGCAAGCATAAGTTGGTTTTCTAAATTTGAGACCCTGTTCTGTTTTGTAATCCAGTTCCTGTGTAGCCAAGTTTACATTCCGTGTATTAGTGATATCTTATGATGTTTCTTTTTCTGTATGACTTATTTCAGTTAGAATCATCATACCTGAATCCACTCATTATGCTGCTATGGGCCTGATGACATAGATTTCACTGCTGAGTGATATTGCATTGTACGTAAGTACCACAACTTCTTTATCCATTTTTCACTTTCTGTGATATTGAACTTGTACCGTAAACGACGTTCTTGTAAACAGAGCCGTCCCAAACTTTGGGGTGGCTGTGTCTTTTTGATTTCAATTTCCCTAAGCTATAGGACCATAAGTGGAAGTGCCCTAGGCTCTGATGCTTTGTTTTTTAGATGTTTCAGGAAACACCATACACCTCTCCCGAGTGGCTCTTGGCAATTTACATCCCGCCCATCAGCATAACAAGTCTCCCAGTTCTCCATGGCCTGTCCTGCCTTTCTGGATTTTACACTTTTTTCAGATGGCCCTTTTGACCGGGGGGAAGTGAGACTTCATTGTAGTGCAGATTTCCTTTGCAAGCTTGCTTGGTTGGCCAAAAAGGGCGTATGCGTTTTTTCCTGAATATATTCAGGAAAAAACGCATACGCCCTTTTTGGCCAAGTGCATCATTGTGGACGTTCTGCCTCTTTTCCTATGCTTTAAATGCAATTCCAGTCTACCTCCTGAAATCGGTTTCCTGCAATTCTGCCCCGCTTTCAAGTCCTCTTGGCAGCCTTCCTTCAGTATATTTTTGGACGATAGCTGTCATTTATAACTCTGCAGGTTTGTGAATTACAGTGTCCCTGAGCTCCTTTCTTCAACTCGCTTTCTTGTGAGCTGGCCGCAACACCGCAGGATTGCTTCAGGCCCTAATCTGGTTCCGGCACGGCACGCTGAGCCTTTGGTTAATTCCTCTTCCTGGTGGGAAATGAGAGTTAAATTTGCCCGTCCAGACACCTCCAGCTAGTCTCTCATTGGTCCTCCCTATTCCTGTTCATCTTCTGCAGAAATGGCAAACTGGGCCAAACAGGAGGTTAAAGGCACTGACTCTCCAAGTCGGGAGAGGGTTAGTAAAGCGTCTGGAATGTTGCACCCGAGTACCAGGGGACGAGAACTGAGACATATTGGAACACATATCCCGATCACAAGGTTGATCATACTCTGGGTTCCACATGCATGTTTTAGCTGAAGGAAGAATTCCTTAAACCTGGAGAGTTGAGACCCGTGGAATGGGTACCATGCAATATGACTTCAAAGGGTCTTCATTTGCTCACCGAACCTCTCCAATCCTATCACTGCTTCGTTTATTGCCCTTTACACACGCTTGATTCTCTTTCGGAGACATAGCAATCCATAGGTTTTAAGATATTTACTAATCAGGTACATTCTTAGGCGTTTAATATGGGGTGTTGAGTCCAACTCGTTGAGCAAGGAGTAGCTCTTGTCTATTCCATATTTGGCTTAAGGAACTTTATCTGTGCTCATTTCAATCTCTGGTTTTATGCAGCACCCCAACTCACCTTTCCCCTTAAGCAAGCATAAGTCGGTTTTCTAAATTTGAGACCCTGTTCTGTTTTGTAATTCAGTTCCTGTGTAGCCAAGTTTACATTCCGTGTATTAGTGATATCTTATGATATTTCTTTTTCTGTGTGACTTATTTCAGTTAGAATCATCATACCTGAATCCACTCATTATGCTGCTACGGGCCTGATGACATAGATTTCATTGCTGAGTGATATTGCATTGTACGTAAGCACCACAACTTCTTTATCCATTTTTCACTTTCTGCGATATTGAACTTGTACCGTAAACGACGTTCTTGTAAACAGAGCCGTCCCAAACTTTGGGGTGGCTGTGTCTTTTTGATTTTAATTTCCCTAAGCTATAGGACCATAAGTGGAAGTGCCCTAGGCTCTGTTGCTTTGTTTTTAGATGTTTCAGGAAACACCATACACTTCTGCCAAGTGGCTATTGGCAATTTACATCCCGCCCATCAGCATAACAAGGCTCCCAGTTCTCCATGGCCTGTCCTGCCTTTCTGGATTTTACACTTTTTTCAGATGGCCCTTTTGACCGGGGGGAAGTGAGACTTCATTGTAGTGCAGATTTCCTTTGCAAGCTTGCTTGGTTGGCCAAAAAGGGCGTATGCGTTTTTTCCTGAATATATTCAGGAAAAAACGCATACGCCCTTTTTGGCCAAGTGCATCATTGTGGACGTTCTGCCTCTTTTCCTATGCTTTAAATGCAATTCCAGTCTACCTCCTGAAATCGGTTTCCTGCAATTCTGCCCCGCTTTCAAGTCCTCTTGGCAGCCTTACTTCAGTATATTTTTGGACGATAGCTGTCATTTATAACTCTGCAGGTTTGTGAATTACAGTGCCCCTGAGCTCCTTTCTTCAACTCGCTTTCTTGTGAGCTGGCCGCAACACCGCAGGATTGCTTCAGGCCCTAATCTGGTTCCGGCACGGCATGCTGAGCCTTTGGTTAATTCCTCTTCCTGGTGGGAAATGAGAGTTAAATTTGCCCGTCCAGACACCTCCAGCTAGTCTCTCATTGGTTCTCCCTATTCCTGTTCATCTTCCTCAGAAATTGCAAATGGGCCAAACAGGAGGTTAAAGGCACTGCCTCTCCAAGTCGGGAGAGTGTTAGTAAAGCGTCTGGAATGTTGCACCCGAGTACCAGGGGACGAGAACTGAGACATATTGGAACACGTCTCCCGATCACACGGTTGATCATACTCTGGGTTCCACGTGCATGTTTTAGCTGAAGGAAGAATCCCTTAAACCTGGAGAGTTGAGACCCGTGGAATGGGTACCATGCAATATGACTTCAAAGGGTCTTCATTTGCTCACCGAACCTCTCCAATCCTATCACTGCTGCGTTTATGCCCCTGTACACACGCTTGATTTTCTTTCAGAGACATAGCAATCCATAGGTTTTAAGGTACTTACTAGTCAGGTACATTCTTAGGCGTTTAATATGGGCTGTTGAGTCCATTTCGTTGAGCAAGGAGTAGTTCTTGTCTATTCCATATTTGGCTTAAGGAACTTTATCTGTGCTCATTTCAATCTCTGGTTTTATGCAGCACCCCAACTCACCTTTCCCCTTAAGCAAGCATAAGTTGGTTTTCTAAATTTGAGACCCTGTTCTGTTTTGTAATCCAGTTCCTGTGTAGCCAAGTTTACATTCCGTGTATTAGTGATATCTTATGATGTTTCTTTTTCTGTATGACTTATTTCAGTTAGAATCATCATACCTGAATCCACTCATTATGCTGCTATGGGCCTGATGACATAGATTTCACTGCTGAGTGATATTGCATTGTACGTAAGTACCACAACTTCTTTATCCATTTTTCACTTTCTGTGATATTGAACTTGTACCGTAAACGACGTTCTTGTAAACAGAGCCGTCCCAAACTTTGGGGTGGCTGTGTCTTTTTGATTTTAATTTCCCTAAGCTATAGGACCATAAGTGGAAGTGCCCTAGGCTCTGATGCTTTGTTTTTTAGATGTTTCAGGAAACACCATACACCTCTCCCGAGTGGCTCTTGGCAATTTACATCCCGCCCATCAGCATAACAAGGCTCCCAGTTCTCCATGGCCTGTCCTGCCTTTCTGGATTTTACACTTTTTTCAGATGGCCCTTTTGACCGGGGGGAAGTGAGACTTCATTGTAGTGCAGATTTCCTTTGCAAGCTTGCTTGGTTGGCCAAAAAGGGCGTATGCGTTTTTTCCTGAATATATTCAGGAAAAAACGCATACGCCCTTTTTGGCCAAGTGCATCATTGTGGACGTTCTGCCTCTTTTCCTATGCTTTAAATGCAATTCCAGTCTACCTCCTGAAATCGGTTTCCTGCAATTCTGCCCCGCTTTCAAGTCCTCTTGGCAGCCTTACTTCAGTATATTTTTGGACGATAGCTGTCATTTATAACTCTGCAGGTTTGTGAATTACAGTGCCCCTGAGCTCCTTTCTTCAACTCGCTTTCTTGTGAGCTGGCCGCAACACCGCAGGATTGCTTCAGGCCCTAATTTGGTTCCGGCACGGCACGCTGAGCCTTTGGTTAATTCCTCTTCCTGGTGGGAAATGAGAGTTAAATTTGCCCGTCCAGATACCTCCAGCTAGTCTCTCATTGGTCCTCCCTATTCCTGTTCATCTTCTGCAGAAATGGCAAACTGGGCCAAACAGGAGGTTAAAGGCACTGACTCTCCAAGTCGGGAGAGTGTTAGTAAAGCGTCTGGAATGTTGCACCCGAGTACCAGGGGACGAGAACTGAGACATATTGGAACACGTCTCCCGATCACACGGTTGATCATACTCTGGGTTCCACGTGCATGTTTTAGCTGAAGGAAGAATCCCTTAAACCTGGACAGTTGAGACCCGTGGAATGGGTACCATGCAATATGACTTCAAAGGGTCTTCATTTGCTCACCGAACCTCTCCAATCCTATCACTGCTGCGTTTATGCCCCTGTACACACGCTTGATTTTCTTTCAGAGACATAGCAATCCATAGGTTCTAAGATACCTACTGGTCAGGTACATTCTTAGGCGTTTAATATGGGCTGTTGAGTCCATTTCGTTGAGCAAGGAGTAGTTCTTGTCTATTCCATATTTGGCTTAAGGAACTTTATCTGTGCTCATTTCAATCTCTGGTTTTATGCAGCACCCCAACTCACCTTTCCCCTTAAGCAAGCATAAGTTGGTTTTCTAAATTTGAGACCCTGTTCTGTTTTGTAATCCAGTTCCTGTGTAGCCAAGTTTACATTCCGTGTATTAGTGATATCTTATGATATTTCTTTTTCTGTGTGACTTATTTCAGTTAGAATCATCATACCTGAATCCACTCATTATGCTGCTACGGGCCTGATGACATAGATTTCATTGCTGAGTGATATTGCATTGTACGTAAGTACCACAACTTCTTTATCCATTTTTCACTTTCTGCGATATTGAACTTGTCCCGTAAACGAGGTTCTTGTAAACAGAGCCGTCCCAAACTTTGGGTTGGCTGTGTCTTTTTGATTTTAATTTCCCTAAGCTATAGGACCATAAGTGGAAGTGCCCTAGACTCTGTTGCTTTGTTTTTAGATGTTTCAGGAAACACAATACACTTCTGCCAAGTGGTTGTTGGCAATTTACATCCCGCCCATCAGCATAACAAGGCTCCCAGTTCTCCATGGCCTGTCCTGCATTTCTGGATTTTACACTTTTAACAGATGACCCTTCTGACCGGGGACAAGTGAGACTTCATTGTAGTGCAGATTTCCTTTGCAAGCTTGCTTGGTTTTCCAAAAAGGGCGTATGCGTTTTTTCCTGAATATATTCAGGAAAAAACGCATACGCCCTTTTTGGCCAAGTGCATCATTGTGGACGTTCTGCCTCTTTTCCTATGCTTTAATTGCAATTCCAGTCCACCTACTGAAATCAGTTTCCTGCAATTCTGTCCCGCTTTCAAGTCCTCTTGGCAGCCTTACTTCAGTATATTTTGGACGATAGCTGTCATTTATAACTCTGCAGGTTTGTGAATTACAGTGCCCCTGAGCTCCTTTCTTCAACTCGCTTTCTTGTGAGCTGGCCGCAACACCGCAGGATTGCTTCAGGCCCTAATCTGGTTCCGGCACGGCACGCTGAGCCTTTGGTTAATTCCTCTTCCTGGTGGGAAATGAGAGTTAAATTTGCCCGTCCAGACACCTCCAGCTAGTCTCTCATTGGTCCTCCCTATTCCTGTTCATCTTCCGCAGAAATGGCAAACTGGGCCAAACAGGAGGTTAAAGGCACTGACTCTCCAAGTCGGGAGAGTGTTAGTAAAGCGTCTGGAATGTTGCACCCGAGTACCAGGGGACGAGAACTGAGACATATTGGAACACATATCCCGATCACAAGGTTGATCATACTCTGGGTTCCACATGCATGTTTTAGCTGAAGGAAGAATTCCTTAAACCTGGAGAGTTGAGACCCGTGGAATGGGTACCATGCAATATGACTTCAAAGGGTCTTCATTTGCTCACCGAACCTCTCCAATCCTATCACTGCTTCGTTTATTGCCCTTTACACACGCTTGATTCTCTTTCGGAGACATAGCAATCCATAGGTTTTAAGATATTTACTAATCAGGTACATTCTTAGGCGTTTAATATGGGGTGTTGAGTCCATCTCGTTGAGCAAGGAGTAGCTCTTGTCTATTCCATATTTGGCTTAAGGAACTTTATCTGTGCTCATTTCAATCTCTGGTTTTATGCAGCACCCCAACTCACCTTTCCCCTTAAGCAAGCATAAGTTGGTTTTCTAAATTTGAGACCCTGTTCTGTTTTGTAATCCAGTTCCTGTGTAGCCAAGTTTACATTCCGTGTATTAGTGATATCTTATGATGTTTCTTTTTCTGTATGACTTATTTCAGTTAGAATCATCATACCTGAATCCACTCATTATGCTGCTATGGGCCTGATGACATAGATTTCACTGCTGAGTGATATTGCATTGTACGTAAGTACCACAACTTCTTTATCCATTTTTCACTTTCTGTGATATTGAACTTGTACCGTAAACGACGTTCTTGTAAACAGAGCCGTCCCAAACTTTGGGGTGGCTGTGTCTTTTTGATTTCAATTTCCCTAAGCTATAGGACCATAAGTGGAAGTGCCCTAGGCTCTGATGCTTTGTTTTTTAGATGTTTCAGGAAACACCATACACCTCTCCCGAGTGGCTCTTGGCAATTTACATCCCGCCCATCAGCATAACAAGTCTCCCAGTTCTCCATGGCCTGTCCTGCCTTTCTGGATTTTACACTTTTTTCAGATGGCCCTTTTGACCGGGGGGAAGTGAGACTTCATTGTAGTGCAGATTTCCTTTGCAAGCTTGCTTGGTTGGCCAAAAAGGGCGTATGCGTTTTTTCCTGAATATATTCAGGAAAAAACGCATACGCCCTTTTTGGCCAAGTGCATCATTGTGGACGTTCTGCCTCTTTTCCTATGCTTTAAATGCAATTCCAGTCTACCTCCTGAAATCGGTTTCCTGCAATTCTGCCCCGCTTTCAAGTCCTCTTGGCAGCCTTCCTTCAGTATATTTTTGGACGATAGCTGTCATTTATAACTCTGCAGGTTTGTGAATTACAGTGTCCCTGAGCTCCTTTCTTCAACTCGCTTTCTTGTGAGCTGGCCGCAACACCGCAGGATTGCTTCAGGCCCTAATCTGGTTCCGGCACGGCACGCTGAGCCTTTGGTTAATTCCTCTTCCTGGTGGGAAATGAGAGTTAAATTTGCCCGTCCAGACACCTCCAGCTAGTCTCTCATTGGTCCTCCCTATTCCTGTTCATCTTCTGCAGAAATGGCAAACTGGGCCAAACAGGAGGTTAAAGGCACTGACTCTCCAAGTCGGGAGAGGGTTAGTAAAGCGTCTGGAATGTTGCACCCGAGTACCAGGGGACGAGAACTGAGACATATTGGAACACATATCCCGATCACAAGGTTGATCATACTCTGGGTTCCACATGCATGTTTTAGCTGAAGGAAGAATTCCTTAAACCTGGAGAGTTGAGACCCGTGGAATGGGTACCATGCAATATGACTTCAAAGGGTCTTCATTTGCTCACCGAACCTCTCCAATCCTATCACTGCTTCGTTTATTGCCCTTTACACACGCTTGATTCTCTTTCGGAGACATAGCAATCCATAGGTTTTAAGATATTTACTAATCAGGTACATTCTTAGGCGTTTAATATGGGGTGTTGAGTCCAACTCGTTGAGCAAGGAGTAGCTCTTGTCTATTCCATATTTGGCTTAAGGAACTTTATCTGTGCTCATTTCAATCTCTGGTTTTATGCAGCACCCCAACTCACCTTTCCCCTTAAGCAAGCATAAGTCGGTTTTCTAAATTTGAGACCCTGTTCTGTTTTGTAATTCAGTTCCTGTGTAGCCAAGTTTACATTCCGTGTATTAGTGATATCTTATGATGTTTCTTTTTCTGTGTGACTTATTTCAGTTAGAATCATCATACCTGAATCCACTCATTATGCTGCTACGGGCCTGATGACATAGATTTCATTGCTGAGTGATATTGCATTGTACGTAAGCACCACAACTTCTTTATCCATTTTTCACTTTCTGCGCTGTTGAACTTGTACCGTAAACAACGTTCTTGTAAACAGAGCCGTCCCAAACTTTGGGGTGGCTGTGTCTTTTTGATTTTAATTTCCCTAAGCTATAGGACCATAAGTAGAAGTGCCCTAGGCTATGTTGCTTTGTTTTTTAGATGTTTCAGGAATCACCATACACTTCTCCCGAGTGGCTGTTGGCAATTTACATCCCGCCCATCGGCATAACAAGGCTCCCAGTTCTCCATGGCCTGTCCTGCCTTTCTGGATTTTACACTTTTTTCAGGTGGCCCTTTTGACCGGGGGGAAGTGAGACTTCATTGTAGTGCAGATTTCCTTTGCAAGCTTGCTTGGTTGGCCAAAAAGGGCGTATGCGTTTTTTCCTGAATATATTCAGGAAAAAACGCATACGCCCTTTTTGGCCAAGTGCATCATTGTGGACGTTCTGCCTCTTTTCCTATGCTTTAAATGCAATTCCAGTCTACCTCCTGAAATCGGTTTCCTGCAATTCTGCCCCGCTTTCAAGTCCTCTTGGCAGCCTTCCTTCAGTATATTTTTGGACGATAGCTGTCATTTATAACTCTGCAGGTTTGTGAATTACAGTGCCCCTGAGCTCCTTTCTTCAACTCGCTTTCTTGTGAGCTGGCCGCAACACTGCAGGATTGCTTCAGGCCTTAATCTGGTTCCGGCACGGCACGCTGAGCCTTTGATTAATTCCTCTTCCTGGTGGGAAATGAGAGTTAAATTTGCCCGTCCAGACACCTCCAGCTAGTCTCTCATTGGTCCTCCCTATTCCTGTTCATCTTCCGCAGAAATGGCAAACTGGGCCAAACAGGAGGTTAAAGGCACTGACTCTCCAAGTCGGGAGAGTGTTAGTAAAGCGTCTGGAATGTTGCACCCGAGTACCAGGGGACGAGAACTGAGACATATTGGAACACATATCCCGATCACAAGGTTGATCATACTCTGGGTTCCACATGCATGTTTTAGCTGAAGGAAGAATTCCTTAAACCTGGAGAGTTGAGACCCGTGGAATGGGTACCATGCAATATGACTTCAAAGGGTCTTCATTTGCTCACCGAACCTCTCCAATCCTATCACTGCTTCGTTTATTGCCCTTTACACACGCTTGATTCCCTTTCGGAGACATAGCAATCCATAGGTTTTAAGATATTTACTAATCAGGTACATTCTTAGGAGTTTAATATGGGGTGTTGAGTCCATCTCGTTGAGCAAGGAGTAGCTCTTGTCTATTCCATATTTGGCTTAAGGAACTTTATCTGTGCTCATTTCAATCTCTGGTTTTATGCAGCACCCCAACTCACCTTTCCCCTTAAGCAAGCATAAGTCGGTTTTCTAAATTTGAGACCCTGTTCTGTTTTGTAATTCAGTTCCTGTGTAGCCAAGTTTACATTCCGTGTATTAGTGATATCTTATGATATTTCTTTTTCTGTGTGACTTATTTCAGTTAGAATCATCATACCTGAATCCACTCATTATGCTGCTACGGGCCTGATGACATAGATTTCATTGCTGAGTGATATTGCATTGTACGTAAGCACCACAACTTCTTTATCCATTTTTCACTTTCTGCGATATTGAACTTGTACCGTAAACGACGTTCTTGTAAACAGAGCCGTCCCAAACTTTGGGGTGGCTGTGTCTTTTTGATTTTAATTTCCCTAAGCTATAGGACCATAAGTGGAAGTGCCCTAGGCTCTGTTGCTTTGTTTTTAGATGTTTCAGGAAACACCATACACTTCTGCCAAGTGGCTATTGGCAATTTACATCCCGCCCATCAGCATAACAAGGCTCCCAGTTCTCCATGGCCTGTCCTGCCTTTCTGGATTTTACACTTTTTTCAGATGGCCCTTTTGACCGGGGGGAAGTGAGACTTCATTGTAGTGCAGATTTCCTTTGCAAGCTTGCTTGGTTGGCCAAAAAGGGCGTATGCGTTTTTTCCTGAATATATTCAGGAAAAAACGCATACGCCCTTTTTGGCCAAGTGCATCATTGTGGACGTTCTGCCTCTTTTCCTATGCTTTAAATGCAATTCCAGTCTACCTCCTGAAATCGGTTTCCTGCAATTCTGCCCCGCTTTCAAGTCCTCTTGGCAGCCTTACTTCAGTATATTTTTGGACGATAGCTGTCATTTATAACTCTGCAGGTTTGTGAATTACAGTGCCCCTGAGCTCCTTTCTTCAACTCGCTTTCTTGTGAGCTGGCCGCAACACCGCAGGATTGCTTCAGGCCCTAATCTGGTTCCGGCACGGCATGCTGAGCCTTTGGTTAATTCCTCTTCCTGGTGGGAAATGAGAGTTAAATTTGCCCGTCCAGACACCTCCAGCTAGTCTCTCATTGGTTCTCCCTATTCCTGTTCATCTTCCTCAGAAATTGCAAATGGGCCAAACAGGAGGTTAAAGGCACTGCCTCTCCAAGTCGGGAGAGTGTTAGTAAAGCGTCTGGAATGTTGCACCCGAGTACCAGGGGACGAGAACTGAGACATATTGGAACACGTCTCCCGATCACACGGTTGATCATACTCTGGGTTCCACGTGCATGTTTTAGCTGAAGGAAGAATCCCTTAAACCTGGAGAGTTGAGACCCGTGGAATGGGTACCATGCAATATGACTTCAAAGGGTCTTCATTTGCTCACCGAACCTCTCCAATCCTATCACTGCTGCGTTTATGCCCCTGTACACACGCTTGATTTTCTTTCAGAGACATAGCAATCCATAGGTTTTAAGGTACTTACTAGTCAGGTACATTCTTAGGCGTTTAATATGGGCTGTTGAGTCCATTTCGTTGAGCAAGGAGTAGTTCTTGTCTATTCCATATTTGGCTTAAGGAACTTTATCTGTGCTCATTTCAATCTCTGGTTTTATGCAGCACCCCAACTCACCTTTCCCCTTAAGCAAGCATAAGTTGGTTTTCTAAATTTGAGACCCTGTTCTGTTTTGTAATCCAGTTCCTGTGTAGCCAAGTTTACATTCCGTGTATTAGTGATATCTTATGATGTTTCTTTTTCTGTATGACTTATTTCAGTTAGAATCATCATACCTGAATCCACTCATTATGCTGCTATGGGCCTGATGACATAGATTTCACTGCTGAGTGATATTGCATTGTACGTAAGTACCACAACTTCTTTATCCATTTTTCACTTTCTGTGATATTGAACTTGTACCGTAAACGACGTTCTTGTAAACAGAGCCGTCCCAAACTTTGGGGTGGCTGTGTCTTTTTGATTTTAATTTCCCTAAGCTATAGGACCATAAGTGGAAGTGCCCTAGGCTCTGATGCTTTGTTTTTTAGATGTTTCAGGAAACACCATACACCTCTCCCGAGTGGCTCTTGGCAATTTACATCCCGCCCATCAGCATAACAAGTCTCCCAGTTCTCCATGGCCTGTCCTGCCTTTCTGGATTTTACACTTTTTTCAGATGGCCCTTTTGACCGGGGGGAAGTGAGACTTCATTGTAGTGCAGATTTCCTTTGCAAGCTTGCTTGGTTGGCCAAAAAGGGCGTATGCGTTTTTTCCTGAATATATTCAGGAAAAAACGCATACGCCCTTTTTGGCCAAGTGCATCATTGTGGACGTTCTGCCTCTTTTCCTATGCTTTAAATGCAATTCCAGTCTACCTCCTGAAATCGGTTTCCTGCAATTCTGCCCCGCTTTCAAGTCCTCTTGGCAGCCTTACTTCAGTATATTTTTGGACGATAGCTGTCATTTATAACTCTGCAGGTTTGTGAATTACAGTGCCCCTGAGCTCCTTTCTTCAACTCGCTTTCTTGTGAGCTGGCCGCAACACCGCAGGATTGCTTCAGGCCCTAATTTGGTTCCGGCACGGCACGCTGAGCCTTTGGTTAATTCCTCTTCCTGGTGGGAAATGAGAGTTAAATTTGCCCGTCCAGATACCTCCAGCTAGTCTCTCATTGGTCCTCCCTATTCCTGTTCATCTTCTGCAGAAATGGCAAACTGGGCCAAACAGGAGGTTAAAGGCACTGACTCTCCAAGTCGGGAGAGTGTTAGTAAAGCGTCTGGAATGTTGCACCCGAGTACCAGGGGACGAGAACTGAGACATATTGGAACACGTCTCCCGATCACACGGTTGATCATACTCTGGGTTCCACGTGCATGTTTTAGCTGAAGGAAGAATCCCTTAAACCTGGACAGTTGAGACCCGTGGAATGGGTACCATGCAATATGACTTCAAAGGGTCTTCATTTGCTCACCGAACCTCTCCAATCCTATCACTGCTGCGTTTATGCCCCTGTACACACGCTTGATTTTCTTTCAGAGACATAGCAATCCATAGGTTCTAAGATACCTACTGGTCAGGTACATTCTTAGGCGTTTAATATGGGCTGTTGAGTCCATTTCGTTGAGCAAGGAGTAGTTCTTGTCTATTCCATATTTGGCTTAAGGAACTTTATCTGTGCTCATTTCAATCTCTGGTTTTATGCAGCACCCCAACTCACCTTTCCCCTTAAGCAAGCATAAGTTGGTTTTCTAAATTTGAGACCCTGTTCTGTTTTGTAATCCAGTTCCTGTGTAGCCAAGTTTACATTCCGTGTATTAGTGATATCTTATGATATTTCTTTTTCTGTGTGACTTATTTCAGTTAGAATCATCATACCTGAATCCACTCATTATGCTGCTACGGGCCTGATGACATAGATTTCATTGCTGAGTGATATTGCATTGTACGTAAGTACCACAACTTCTTTATCCATTTTTCACTTTCTGCGATATTGAACTTGTCCCGTAAACGAGGTTCTTGTAAACAGAGCCGTCCCAAACTTTGGGTTGGCTGTGTCTTTTTGATTTTAATTTCCCTAAGCTATAGGACCATAAGTGGAAGTGCCCTAGACTCTGTTGCTTTGTTTTTAGATGTTTCAGGAAACACAATACACTTCTGCCAAGTGGTTGTTGGCAATTTACATCCCGCCCATCAGCATAACAAGGCTCCCAGTTCTCCATGGCCTGTCCTGCATTTCTGGATTTTACACTTTTAACAGATGACCCTTCTGACCGGGGACAAGTGAGACTTCATTGTAGTGCAGATTTCCTTTGCAAGCTTGCTTGGTTTTCCAAAAAGGGCGTATGCGTTTTTTCCTGAATATATTCAGGAAAAAACGCATACGCCCTTTTTGGCCAAGTGCATCATTGTGGACGTTCTGCCTCTTTTCCTATGCTTTAATTGCAATTCCAGTCCACCTACTGAAATCAGTTTCCTGCAATTCTGTCCCGCTTTCAAGTCCTCTTGGCAGCCTTACTTCAGTATATTTTGGACGATAGCTGTCATTTATAACTCTGCAGGTTTGTGAATTACAGTGCCCCTGAGCTCCTTTCTTCAACTCGCTTTCTTGTGAGCTGGCCGCAACACCGCAGGATTGCTTCAGGCCCTAATCTGGTTCCGGCACGGCACGCTGAGCCTTTGGTTAATTCCTCTTCCTGGTGGGAAATGAGAGTTAAATTTGCCCGTCCAGACACCTCCAGCTAGTCTCTCATTGGTCCTCCCTATTCCTGTTCATCTTCCGCAGAAATGGCAAACTGGGCCAAACAGGAGGTTAAAGGCACTGACTCTCCAAGTCGGGAGAGTGTTAGTAAAGCGTCTGGAATGTTGCACCCGAGTACCAGGGGACGAGAACTGAGACATATTGGAACACATATCCCGATCACAAGGTTGATCATACTCTGGGTTCCACATGCATGTTTTAGCTGAAGGAAGAATTCCTTAAACCTGGAGAGTTGAGACCCGTGGAATGGGTACCATGCAATATGACTTCAAAGGGTCTTCATTTGCTCACCGAACCTCTCCAATCCTATCACTGCTTCGTTTATTGCCCTTTACACACGCTTGATTCTCTTTCGGAGACATAGCAATCCATAGGTTTTAAGATATTTACTAATCAGGTACATTCTTAGGCGTTTAATATGGGGTGTTGAGTCCATCTCGTTGAGCAAGGAGTAGCTCTTGTCTATTCCATATTTGGCTTAAGGAACTTTATCTGTGCTCATTTCAATCTCTGGTTTTATGCAGCACCCCAACTCACCTTTCCCCTTAAGCAAGCATAAGTTGGTTTTCTAAATTTGAGACCCTGTTCTGTTTTGTAATCCAGTTCCTGTGTAGCCAAGTTTACATTCCGTGTATTAGTGATATCTTATGATGTTTCTTTTTCTGTATGACTTATTTCAGTTAGAATCATCATACCTGAATCCACTCATTATGCTGCTATGGGCCTGATGACATAGATTTCACTGCTGAGTGATATTGCATTGTACGTAAGTACCACAACTTCTTTATCCATTTTTCACTTTCTGTGATATTGAACTTGTACCGTAAACGACGTTCTTGTAAACAGAGCCGTCCCAAACTTTGGGGTGGCTGTGTCTTTTTGATTTCAATTTCCCTAAGCTATAGGACCATAAGTGGAAGTGCCCTAGGCTCTGATGCTTTGTTTTTTAGATGTTTCAGGAAACACCATACACCTCTCCCGAGTGGCTCTTGGCAATTTACATCCCGCCCATCAGCATAACAAGTCTCCCAGTTCTCCATGGCCTGTCCTGCCTTTCTGGATTTTACACTTTTTTCAGATGGCCCTTTTGACCGGGGGGAAGTGAGACTTCATTGTAGTGCAGATTTCCTTTGCAAGCTTGCTTGGTTGGCCAAAAAGGGCGTATGCGTTTTTTCCTGAATATATTCAGGAAAAAACGCATACGCCCTTTTTGGCCAAGTGCATCATTGTGGACGTTCTGCCTCTTTTCCTATGCTTTAAATGCAATTCCAGTCTACCTCCTGAAATCGGTTTCCTGCAATTCTGCCCCGCTTTCAAGTCCTCTTGGCAGCCTTCCTTCAGTATATTTTTGGACGATAGCTGTCATTTATAACTCTGCAGGTTTGTGAATTACAGTGTCCCTGAGCTCCTTTCTTCAACTCGCTTTCTTGTGAGCTGGCCGCAACACCGCAGGATTGCTTCAGGCCCTAATCTGGTTCCGGCACGGCACGCTGAGCCTTTGGTTAATTCCTCTTCCTGGTGGGAAATGAGAGTTAAATTTGCCCGTCCAGACACCTCCAGCTAGTCTCTCATTGGTCCTCCCTATTCCTGTTCATCTTCTGCAGAAATGGCAAACTGGGCCAAACAGGAGGTTAAAGGCACTGACTCTCCAAGTCGGGAGAGGGTTAGTAAAGCGTCTGGAATGTTGCACCCGAGTACCAGGGGACGAGAACTGAGACATATTGGAACACATATCCCGATCACAAGGTTGATCATACTCTGGGTTCCACATGCATGTTTTAGCTGAAGGAAGAATTCCTTAAACCTGGAGAGTTGAGACCCGTGGAATGGGTACCATGCAATATGACTTCAAAGGGTCTTCATTTGCTCACCGAACCTCTCCAATCCTATCACTGCTTCGTTTATTGCCCTTTACACAC
Source organism: Leucopleurus acutus (assembly GCF_964270905.1). Taxonomy (NCBI): domain Eukaryota; kingdom Metazoa; phylum Chordata; class Mammalia; order Artiodactyla; family Delphinidae; genus Leucopleurus; species Leucopleurus acutus. Next base: position 781,020 of record NW_028139201.1, read on the forward strand.
GCTTGATTCTCTTTCGGAGACATAGCAATCCATAGGTTTTAAGATATTTACTAATCAGGTACATTCTTAGGCGTTTAATATGGGGTGTTGAGTCCAACTCGTTGAGCAAGGAGTAGCTCTTGTCTATTCCATATTTGGCTTAAGGAACTTTATCTGTGCTCATTTCAATCTCTGGTTTTATGCAGCACCCCAACTCACCTTTCCCCTTAAGCAAGCATAAGTCGGTTTTCTAAATTTGAGACCCTGTTCTGTTTTGTAATTCAGTTCCTGTGTAGCCAAGTTTACATTCCGTGTATTAGTGATATCTTATGATGTTTCTTTTTCTGTGTGACTTATTTCAGTTAGAATCATCATACCTGAATCCACTCATTATGCTGCTACGGGCCTGATGACATAGATTTCATTGCTGAGTGATATTGCATTGTACGTAAGCACCACAACTTCTTTATCCATTTTTCACTTTCTGCGCTGTTGAACTTGTACCGTAAACAACGTTCTTGTAAACAGAGCCGTCCCAAACTTTGGGGTGGCTGTGTCTTTTTGATTTTAATTTCCCTAAGCTATAGGACCATAAGTAGAAGTGCCCTAGGCTATGTTGCTTTGTTTTTTAGATGTTTCAGGAATCACCATACACTTCTCCCGAGTGGCTGTTGGCAATTTACATCCCGCCCATCGGCATAACAAGGCTCCCAGTTCTCCATGGCCTGTCCTGCCTTTCTGGATTTTACACTTTTTTCAGGTGGCCCTTTTGACCGGGGGGAAGTGAGACTTCATTGTAGTGCAGATTTCCTTTGCAAGCTTGCTTGGTTGGCCAAAAAGGGCGTATGCGTTTTTTCCTGAATATATTCAGGAAAAAACGCATACGCGCTTTTTGGCCAAGTGCATCATTGTGGACGTTCTGCCTCTTTTCCTATGCTTTAAATGCAATTCCAGTCTACCTCCTGAAATCGGTTTCCTGCAATTCTGCCCCGCTTTCAAGTCCTCTTGGCAGCCTTACTTCAGTATAGTTTTGGACGATAGCTGTCATTTATAACTCTGCAGGTTTGTGAATTACAGTGCCCCTGAGCTCCTTTCTTCAACTCGCTTTCTTGTGAGCTGGCCGCAACACCGCAGGATTGCTTCAGGCCCTAATCTGGTTCCGGCACGGCATGCTGAGCCTTTCGTTAATTCCTCTTCCTGGTGGGAAATGAGAGTTAAATTTGCCCGTCCAGACACCTCCAGCTAGTCTCTCATTGGTTCTCCCTATTCCTGTTCATCTTCCTCAGAAATTGCAAATGGGCCAAACAGGAGGTTAAAGGCACTGACTCTCCAAGTCGGGAGAGTGTTAGTAAAGCGTCTGGAATGTTGCACCCGAGTACCAGGGGACGAGAACTGAGACATATTGGAACACGTCTCCCGATCACACGGTTGATCATACTCTGGGTTCCACGTGCATGTTTTAGCTGAAGGAAGAATCCCTTAAACCTGGAGAGTTGAGACCCGTGGAATGGGTACCATGCAATATGACTTCAAAGGGTCTTCATTTGCTCACCGAACCTCTCCAATCCTATCACTGCTGCCTTTATGCCCCTGTACACACGCTTGATTTTCTTTCAGAGACATAGCAATCCATAGGTTTTAAGATACTTACTAGTCAGGTACATTCTTAGGCGTTTAATATAGGGTGTTGAGTCCATTTCGTTGAGCAAGGAGTAGTTCTTGTCTATTCCATATTTGGCTTAAGGAACTTTATCTGTGCTCATTTCAATCTCTGGTTTTATGCAGCACCCCAACTCACCTTTCCCCTTAAGCAAGCATAAGTTGGTTTTCTAAATTTGAGACCCTGTTCTGTTTTGTAATCCAGTTCCTGTGTAGCCAAGTTTACATCCCGTGTATTAGTGATACCTTATGATATTTCTTTTTCTGTGTGACTTATTTCAGTTAGAATCATCATACCTGAATCCACTCATTATGCTGCTATGGGCCTGATGACATAGATTTCACTGCTGAGTGATATTGCATTGTACGTAAGTACCACAACTTCTTTATCCATTTTTCACTTTCTGCGCTGTTGAACTTGTACCGTAAACGAGGTTCTTGTAAACAGAGCCGCCCCAAACTTTGGGGTGGCTGTGTCTTTTTGATTTTAATTCCCCTAAGCTATAGGACCATAAGTGGAAGTGCCCTAGGCTCTGTTGCTTTGTTTTTTAGATGTTTCAGGAATCACCATACACGTCTCCCGAGTGGCTGTTGGCAATTTACATCCCGCCCATCAGCATGACAAGGCTCCCAGTTCTCCATGGCCTGTCCTGCCTTTCTGGATTTTACACTTTTTTCAGATGGCCCTTTTGACCTGGGGGAAGTGAGACTTCATTGTAGTGCAGATTTCCTTTGCAAGCTTGCTTGGTTGGCCAAAAAGGGCGTATGCGTTTTTTCCTGAATATATTCAGGAAAAAACGCATACGCCCTTTTTGGCCAAGTGCATCATTGTGGACGTTCTGCCTCTTTTCCTATGCTTTAAATGCAATTCCAGTCTACCTCCTGAAATCGGTTTCCTGCAATTCTGCCCCGCTTTCAAGTCCTCTTGGCAGCCTTCCTTCAGTATATTTTTGGACGATAGCTGTCATTTATAACTCTGCAGGTTTGTGAATTACAGTGCCCCTGAGCTCCTTTCTTCAACTCGCTTTCTTGTGAGCTGGCCGCAACACTGCAGGATTGCTTCAGGCCCTAATCTGGTTCCGGCACGGCACGCTGAGCCTTTGGTTAATTCCTCTTCCTGGTGGGAAATGAGAGTTAAATTTGCCCGTCCAGACACCTCCAGCTAGTCTCTCATTGGTTCTCCCTATTCCTGTTCATCTTCCGCAGAAATGGCAAACTGGGCCAAACAGGAGGTTTAAGGCACTGACTCTCCAAGTCGGGAGAGTGTTAGTAAAGCGGCTGGAATGTTACACCCGAGTACCAGGGGACGAGAACTGAGACATATTGGAACACGTCTCCCGATCACATGGTTGATAATACTCTGGGTTCCACGTGCATGTTTTAGCTGAAGGAAGAATCCCTTAAACCTGGAGAGTTGAGACCCGTGGAATGGGTACCATGCAATATGACTTCAAAGGGTCTTCATTTGCTCACCGAACCTCTCCAGTCCTATCACTGCTGTGTTTATGCCCCTGTACACACGCTTGATTTTCTTTCAGAGACATAGCAATCCATAGGTTTTAAGATACTTACTAGTCAGGTACATTCTTAGGCGTTTAATATGGGGTTTTGAGTCCATTTCGTTGAGCAAGGAGTAGTTCTTCTCTATTCCATATTTGGCTTAAGGAACACTATCTGTGCTCATTTCAATCTCTGGCTTTATGCAGCACCCCAACTCACCTTTCCCCTTAAGCAAGCATAAGTTGGTTTTCTAAATTTGAGACCCTGTTCTGTTTTGTAATCCAGTTCCTGTGTAGCCAAGTTTACATTCCGTGTATTAGTGATATCTTATGATATTTCTTTTTCTGTGTGACTTATTTCAGTTAGAATCATCATACCTGAATCCACTCATTATGCTGCTACGGGCCTGATGACATAGATTTCATTGCTGAGTGATATTGTATTGTACATAAGTACCACAACTTCTTTATCCATTTTTCACTTTCTGCGATATTGAACTTGTCCCGTAAATGAGGTTCTTGTAAACAGAGCCGTCCCAAACTTTGGGGTGGCTGTGTCTTTTTGATTTCAATTTCCCTAAGCTATAGGACCATAAGTGGAAGTGCCCTAGACTCTGTTGCTTTGTTCTTTAGATGTTTCAGGAAACACCATTCACCTCTCCCAAGTGGCTCTTGGCAATTTACATCCCGCCCATCAGCATAACAAGGCTCCCAGTTCTCCATGGCCTGTCCTGCCTTTCTGGATTTTACACTTTTTTCAGGTGGCCCTTTTTACCGGGGAAGTGAGACTTCATTGTAGTGCAGATTTCCTTTGCAAGCTTGCTTGGTTGGCCAAAAAGGGCGTATGCGTTTTTTCCTGAATATATTCAGGAAAAAACGCATACGCACGTTTTAGCCAAGTGCATCATTGTGGACGTTCTGCCTCTTTTCCTATGCTTTAAATGCAATTCCAGTCTACCTCCTGAAATCGGTTTCCTGCAATTCTGCCCCGCTTTCAAGTCCTCTTGGCAGCCTTACTTCAGTATATTTTTGGACAATAGCTGTCATTTATAACTCTGCAGGTTTGTGAATTACAGTGCCCCTGAGCTCCTTTCTTCAACTCGCTTTCTTGTGAGCTGGCCGCAACACCGCAGGATTGCTTCAGGCCCTAATCTGGTTCCGGCACGGCACGTTGAACCTTTGGTTAATTCCTCTTCCTGGTGGGAAATGAGAGTTAAATTTGCCCGTCCAGACACCTCCAGCTAGTCTCTCATTGGTTCTCCCTATTCCTGTTCATCTTCCGGAGAAATTGCAAACTGGGCCAAACAGGAGGTTAAAGGCACTGACTCTCCAAGTCGGGAGAGTGTTAGTAAAGCGTCTGGAATGTTGCACCCGAGTACCAGGGGACGAGAACTGAGACATATTGGAACACGTCTCCCGATCACACGGTGGATCATACTCTGGGTTCCACGTGCATGTTTTAACTGAAGGAAGAATCCCTTAAAACTGGAGAGTTGAGACCCGAGGAATGGGTACCATGCAATATGACTTCAAAGGGTCTTCATTTGCTCACCGAACCTCTCCAATCCTATCACTGCTGTGTTTATGCCCCTGTACACACGCTTGATTTTCTTTCAGAGACATAGCAATCCATAGGTTTTAAGATATTTACTAGTCAGGTACATTCCTAGGCGTTTAATATGTGCTGTTGAGTCCATTTCGTTGAGCAAGGAGTAGTTCTTGTCTATTCCATATTTGGCTTAAGGAACTTTATCTGTGCTCATTTCAATCTCTGGTTTTATGCAGCACCCCAACTCACCTTTCCCCTTAAGCAAGCATAAGTTGGTTTTCTAAATTTGAGACCCTGTTCTGTTTTGTAATCCAGTTCCTGTGTAGCCAAGTTTACATTCCGTGTATTAGTGATATCTTATGATATTTCTTTTTCTGTGTGACTTATTTCAGTTAGAATCATCATACCTGAATCCACTCATTATGCTGCTACGGGCCTGATGACATAGATTTCATTCCTGAGTGATATTGCATTGTACGTAAGTACCACAAATTCTTTATCCATTTTTCACTTTCTGCGATATTGAACTTGTCCCGTAAACGAGGTTCTTGTAAACAGAGCCGTCCCAAACTTTGGGTTGGCTGTGTCTTTTTGATTTTAATTTCCCTAAGCTATAGGACCATAAGTGGAAGTGCCCTAGACTCTGTTGCTTTGTTTTTAGATGTTTCAGGAAACACAATACACTTCTGCCAAGTGGTTGTTGGCAATTTACATCCCGCCCATCAGCATAACAAGGCTCCCAGTTCTCCATGGCCTGTCCTGCATTTCTGGATTTTACACTTTTAACAGATGACCCTTCTGACCGAGGACAAGTGAGACTTCATTGTAGTGCAGATTTCCTTTGCAAGCTTGCTTGGTTTTCCAAAAAGGGCGTATGCGTTTTTTCCTGAATATATTCAGGAAAAAATGCATACGCCCTTTTTGGCCAAGTGCATCATTGTGGACGTTCTGCCTCTTTTCCTATGCTTTAATTGCAATTCCAGTCCACCTACTGAAATCAGTTTCCTGCAATTCTGTCCCGCTTTCAAGTCCTCTTGGCAGCCTTACTTCAGTATATTTTGGACGATAGCTGTCATTTATAACTCTGCAGGTTTGTGAATTACAGTGCCCCTGAGCTCCTTTCTTCAACTCGCTTTCTTGTGAGCTGGCCGCAACACCGCAGGATTGCTTCAGGCCCTAATCTGGTTCCGGCACGGCACGCTGAGCCTTTGGTTAATTCCTCTTCCTGGTGGGAAATGAGAGTTAAATTTGCCCGTCCAGACACCTCCAGCTAGTCTCTCATTGGTCCTCCCTATTCCTGTTCATCTTCCGCAGAAATGGCAAACTGGGCCAAACAGGAGGTTAAAGGCACTGACTCTCCAAGTCGGGAGAGTGTTAGTAAAGCGTCTGGAATGTTGCACCCGAGTACCAGGGGACGAGAACTGAGACATATTTGAACACATATCCCGATCACAAGGTTGATCATACTCTGGGTTCCACATGCATGTTTTAGCTGAAGGAAGAATTCCTTAAACCTGGAGAGTTGAGACCCGTGGAATGGGTACCATGCAATATGACTTCAAAGGGTCTTCATTTGCTCACCGAACCTCTCCAATCCTATCACTGCTGCGTTTATTGCCCTTTACACACGCTTGATTCTCTTTCGGAGACATAGCAATCCATAGGTTTTAAGATATTTACTAATCAGGTACATTCTTAGGCGTTTAATATGGGGTGTTGAGTCCATCTCGTTGAGCAAGGAGTAGCTCTTGTCTATTCAATATTTGGCTTAAGGAACTTTATCTGTGCTCATTTCAATCTCTGGTTTTATGCAGCACCCCAACTCACCTTTCCCCTTAAGCAAGCATAAGTCGGTTTTCTAAATTTGAGACCCTGTTCTGTTTTGTAATTCAGTTCCTGTGTAGCCAAGTTTACATTCCGTGTATTAGTGATATCTTATGATGTTTCTTTTTCTGTGTGACTTATTTCAGTTAGAATCATCATACCTGAATCCACTCATTATGCTGCTACGGGCCTGATGACATAGATTTCATTGCTGAGTGATATTGCATTGTACGTAAGCACCACAACTTCTTTATCCATTTTTCACTTTCTGCGATATTGAACTTGTCCCGTAAACGACGTTCTTGTAAACAGAGCCGTCCCAAACTTTGGGGTGGCTGTGTCTTTTTGATTTTAATTTCCCTAAGCTATAGGACCATAAGTGGAAGTGCCCTAGGCTCTGTTGCTTTGTTTTTAGATGTTTCAGGAAACACCATACACTTCTCCCAAGTGGCTATTGGCAATTTACATCCCGCCCATCAGCATAACAAGGCTCCCAGTTCTCCATGGCCTGTCCTGCATTTCTGGATTTTACACTTTTTACAGATGGCCCTTCTGACAGGGGAGAAGTGAGACTTCATTGTAGTGCAGATTTCCTTTGCAAGCTTGCTTGGTTTTCCAAATTAGGCGTATGTATTTTTTCCTGAATATATTCAGGAAAAAACGCATACGCCCTTTTAGGCCAAGTGCATCATTGTGGACGTTCTGCCTCTTTTCCTATGCTTTAAATGCAATTCCAGTCTACCTCCTGAAATCGGTTTCCTGCAATTCTGCCTTGCTTTCAATGCCTCTTCATAGCCTTTCCTCAATATACTTTTTGAAAATAGTTGGACTTTATAATTCTGCACGTTTTTGAATTGCAGTTGCCCTTAGCTCCATTTTTCAGCTCTTATTTTTGTGATATTCCCTCATAACCACAGGATTCCTTCAGGCCCTATACCTCTTCTGGTACGCCTTGCTGTGCCTTTGGTTAATTCTGCTTACTGATGTTAAATTAGAGTGACATGTGCCCATTGAAACCGCTACAGCTAGGTTCTCACTGGTTCCCCCTATTCCCATTCATCCTCCGCACTAACTGCAGACTGTGCGATACCGGAACTTAAAGGCATTGACTCTCCATGTGGGGTTTTTGTTAGTAAAGCGGAATGAATGTCGATCCGGAGCCCCAGGAGAGGAACAATGAGGTGCGTTTTAGAAACCTTTCCCGATCATATGGTATACCTGTCGCTGGGTTTCCCAAGCATGGTTTAGCTGTAGGAAGATTCCCTTCAACCTGGAGTGTTGGGACCCTTGGAATGAGTAGCATGAAGTATTGCATTAAACTTTCGGCAGTTGCTCACCAAAGCTCACCAATCCTCTCAGCCCCAAGTGTCCAGCCTTATGTCTTATCCAGCTGTGGGTTTATATGTGGTCAATCCAGGTTGCATCACAGCCCCTGAGCGAATATTGTAAGAATTTTTCTCTCTTTCATTGTTTCTGCGTTTTGTTTTTAAAATTTATTTCTATAATGGGGTTTAGCTCATTTTCACTGCTGTGTTTGTGCTGCTCTGCACACACTTGATTCCCTTATGAAGATATGTCAATACATGGGTCTTAAGATTCTTATTACTCAGATTTATTTCTGTGCAGTGTATTGGGTGTGTTGAGGCCAGTTCATTGAGCAAGGTGTAGATCTTGTCTAATACTTATTTGGTTTATTGAACGGTATCTGTGCTAATTTCAAACTCTGGTTTTATGCATCACCCCACCTCTCCTTTCCCCTTAAGCTGACATAAGTGTGTTTTCTAAATGTGAGACACTGTTCTGTTATGTAATTCATTTTTTGTGCAGCCATATTTACCCTCCCTCTATAAGTGATATCTTATGATATGTTTCTTTTTCTGTTTGACTAATTTCAAGTAGTATTATCGGACCTAAATCCACTCTTTATCCTTCTACTAGCCTTATTACATTGATTTCATGGTGAAGAGATATTCCATTGTACATAAGTGCCACATCTTCTTTATCCATTGTTCTCTTTCCTGGGATATTTAAGGTGTACTGAAGTTGAGGTTCTTGTAAACAGAGTAGCCCTAAACTGTGGTGTGCTTGTGTCTTGTTGATTTTTAGACTTCCCTAGATATACTCCCATGATTGGAAGTGTCCTATGCTCTGTAGCTCTGTTTTTTAGATGATTTAGGAACCACCATACACTTCTCCAGAGTGGCTCTCGGCAGTTCACACACTGCCCATCAGCGTATAAAGGCTCCCTGTTCTCCATGGCCTGTCCTGCATTTCTGGTTTTTACAATTGTTTAGGATGGCCCTTTTGACTGGTGGGAAATGAGACTTCTTTGTTGTGCACATTTGCATTGCTTGCTTGCTTCATTGCCCATAAATTGTGTATGCATTTTTTCCTGGATATAATCAGGAAAAAACGCATACGCCCTTTTGGGCCAACTGCATCATTGTCGAAATTCTGCCGCTTTTCATGTGCTTTAAAGACGAGTCCAATCTATCTCTTGAAATCTGTTTCTTGCAATTCTGTCTTGCATTCAGATCCTCTTCTTTGCCTTACCTCAACATATTTTTGGACGTTAGTTTTCATTTATAACTCTGCAGGTTTGTGAATTGCAGTGACCCTGAGCTCCATTTTTTAAGTTGCTCTTTTGTGAGCTGGCCTCAAACCCGCAGGATTGCTTCAGGCCCTATTTTGGCTCGGGCGAGGCGGGCTGAGCCTTTTTGCAATTCTTATTCTTAATGGGAAATTAGAGTGATATGTGCCCGTCCAAACCCCTACAACTATTCTCTCATTGGTTCCCCCTCTTCCCGTTCATCCTCCTCACAATTTGCAAAATGTGTGAAACAGAAGTTGAAATGTGCTGATTCTCCAAGTGGGGAGATTCTAAGTAACGTGGCTGGAATGGTGAACAGGAGCACCAGGAGAGGATAAATGAGCTGCATTTTAGACACATCTCCCGATCACATGGTGTACAGTCCTCTGGGTTTTCCATGCATGTTTTAGCTGTAGGAAGATCCCTTGAACCTGCAGATTTGGGACCCATTGAATGGGTACCAGGTAGTATTACTTTAAAGGGTGTGCATTTCCTCACCCAACCTCACATTTCTCTTAGTGCAAACAGTTTCCAGCCTTATGTCTCATCCTGCTGTGGGTCTAGACGTGTTCAATCCATGTTGCATCACCGTCCCTGAGGAAAAGTTGTAAGAGGTTTTCTCTGTCTCTCTGTCGTTTATTTTTTTCAATTTATTACTATATTGGTTACAGCTGATTTTCAAAGCTCTGTTTCTTGCTGCTGTACATCCACTTGATTCACGTACAGAGAGACATCAGTAAATTCTTTTTCAGATTCTTACCAGTCGTATATATTCTTTTCCGGTGACTTGAGTGTGCTGAGTGCAGTTCTTTTAGCTACCGTGTAGGCCTTGTTGATTATCAGTTTGGTATTTGGAATGGTATCTTTGCTAATTTCAACCTCTTGGATGATGTCTCACCCCTCCCCACCTTTCCCGTTTAGCAGCCTTATGCGTGTTTTCTACATATTTGACTATGTTTTTGTTTTGTAATTTATTTCATGTGTAGCTATTTTGGATTCCACCTTTAAGTGATATCTTATGATATGTGTCTTTTTCTTTTTGAATTATGTCACTTAGAATGATCATACGTAACTCCTCTGGAGTTGTTACAACTGGCCATATTTCATTGATTTCCAGGCTGAGTAATATTCCACTCTACATAAGTACCACATCTCTATCCATGTTTTCCCTCCAGAGACATTTAAGTTATATCCTAGTCGAGGATCTTTTAAACAGAGAGGCGGTAAACATTGGGGTGCCTGTGTCCTCTCGATTTTTGTTTTTCCCAAGATATACGCCCATGAGTGCAAGTGCCCTATGCTCTGTAGCTCATTTTTTAGATGCTTTAGTAAACACAATACACTTCTCCAGAATGGCCGTTGGCAATATACAGTTCCACTATAAGTCTCACAGGGCTCCCTCTTCTCCTTGCCCTGTCCTGCATTTCTGTTGTTTACGCTTTATGAGGATGGCTCTTCTGACTGATCTGAAGTGATATCTTTTGTAGTATTGATTTCCAGTGCCCACCTGTTTGGTTGGCTAAAAAAGTGTATGCCCTTTTCTTGAATATATACAGAAAAAAACGCATACACCCTTTTTGGCCAACTGCAATGTTGGCAATGTTCAGCCCCTTTTCTTGTGCTTAATGGTGAGTCCTTTCTACCTCCTCAAATCCCTTTCCTGCCATTCTCCCTTGCTTACAAGTCCTTTTCTCTGACTTTCCTCAAGACATTTTTCAGTGATAGATATTTTCAACTCTGCAGTTTCGTGAATTTTACTGCCCCTGAGTTCCATTGTTCAACTTGTGTTTATGGGAACTGGCCACAAAGCAGCGGGATTTCCTCAAGCCCTATACTGTTTCCATGGGCAACCCTAGCCTTTGGTCAATTCGTCTTCCTGATTGGAAATTAGAGTGACATGTGCCTGTCTGAACACCTAGGACTTGTCTCTCATTGTTCCTCATCCTTCCGCTTCATCCTCTGGACAAATTCCAAACTGTACGCAACAGGATGTTGACAGTGCTGCCATCTCCAAGTGGGGAGACTGTTAGTAAAGACGCTGGAGGGGTGAACCCGAGCACCAGGAGATGAGGAGATGAGATGCCTTTTCCAAACTCTTCCCGATCAGACGGTATACCATCCTCTGGGTGTGACAGACATGTTTTAGCAGTAGGAAGAGTCCCATTCATGTAAGGAGAACACCAGGGCTTTTTCAAAATCAGTGTCTCCCCGAAACCCAAACTGGGGAATTTTTTAAGCTACGGCTACACATATGTTCATTAAGGGCCTTGGGAAGTAGGCAGAGTCCAAACTTTAGATGATTGAAGTCTTCAGGGTCAGAAGCACTCACCACCAGCTTCCCTTAGGTTACACTTTAACTGTCATTGATAGATGATGTCAATAAAAATATCTATTCTTTTTCAGATTATTTCCCCTTATAGGTTATTGCAAAATGTTGAGTGTAGTTCCCTGTGCTATACAGTAGTTCCTTGTTGATGATCTATTTTATACATAGCAGTGTGTATGTGTTAATCCCAAACTGTTAGTTTATCCCTCCTCCCACCTTTCCCCTTTGGTAATAATAAATTATAAGATTTTATACTTCTCAGAAATGGGAGAGCTGAAAGAGAGGTATCATTTTCAATGGAAAAGCATTTAAAACAAGATTGAAGCTTTAACCAAGATTATTAGATGTACATCTTTGGAAAGAAATCACTTCGTTTCTCTAATATTGACCTGACAAATAAGACAAACCTTTTCACTGAACTTGCTTATAATAAAGTGATGGAAATATCAAATGGAAGTGTTAGAAACATCTTATTTTACCCGAGCCTTATACACTGTTCTATGTTAACTACAGTTTGGCTCACACATCTGTTCATTGAGGTTACAATAGTCTCAATTTCTGTTACTGATCCTCCAGAGTGGACCCCAACAAGTGTCCCCCTGCCCAGTGTCATTGGGGCCAACAGATCGAGGCTGAGTTTGGTTCACAAGCAAAGGAAACTTTATATTTTGATCAGAGAATGGAGAGGTGAGAGCATGCACTACCCCGTGGGCTGTGGGCTGGGCTGCTGTGTAGAGATCCTGTCAGAGTCAGTGGGAGGGAGGGGGCGGAGCTCTGGAGGGCCGGGTTGGCTGCAGCTCAGGCTCTATATCGCGGAGTCTGCACTGGGCCCCAGGAGCTGAGGTGTCGACCCAGCCATTCTGCACTAGGAAATCTGGTCTGAAGTGCCGGGTGTGGAACCTCTGCATGCGAGACCCTAGGAGTATGTGAAATTAGACAAAGCACAAAGGATAAAAAAGGTCAGACTTGACTTTATTGCCCAGATTCCATTTTTATCTCCCAGGGATTTTTAATGGGCTTTGCTGGGGACAAACCCCTCCTCTGCCTTTTGTCCCATTCCTCATTCTTGGAGTTCTGAGGGTGCAGACCCTTCTTCTGTAACTGCTGAGTGCTGAGTTGGGAGCCCTCATACCCAGGGACGAGGGTCAGAACTTCTCCCCAGCAGCCTCCAGGTGACGTTGATTGTCCCCAGGCCCCCTGCCTCCTTGCTCGTCCGCCTGAGCACCAGCATTGGAAGTGTTATAGATTCTAATGACCTTTAAGGGTCCAGGAAAGAGATGTGCAGAGACGCTGTGGGGGCCGGTTTCACCCCGCCCCACATTTGTTCGGCCACCTTAGGCTGACCGTTTCTGCCAGCCTAGATGCTCTGACCAGTAGTCTGCACTTTCTTCAATTAGGCCCCTGAATTAACGTACAAACAGCACCAGGTGTCAGAGCCCTGCCCGCTCAACTCCCAGACAGTCCAGGGTCAGTGGTGATCAAGGACCATGATGGCCACTGAGTCAGCAGCCTTTTGAAGTAAACAGGAGTCCAGCCAGTCTTATTGGCCACCATCAGCATGGTGTCTGTAGGCTTTTCTATGGTGACAGTATGATATACGGTTCCCCCACCAAGATTATTAGCTCCCCTCTGGGTGCAGTAAGTCCTGCAAGCAGTAGTCTACTCTTTTGGGACACACTCTTGTTGTTTTATGAGAGAAACTCCAGGTCAAGTGATGTTCACACGAGTCGTCATGGTGCCCTGTTGCTCCCGGTTATCTCTCTGGATGTTGGAGTTGGAGGGCCTCCTCACTCGAGGTTGGTGTGCCCACGGAGCGAACCCTGCAACTTCAGGGTATGGTTGGTGGTAGGATCACCACGTGGGGTCCTTTTCCCTTAGGAGGGAGGTGGCCTTTTGGGCTGCTGATTTCCAGGTTTTTAGATACCGCCAGTATCTTGGCCAGATGCGGCAGTAGGCCAAGCCCCTTGGTGACCGTAGTTTATCCTACCTGGATGGCATTCTTGCATTGTTCCATTTCAAGTGGTCCCAGTTTTTGCACTAATTCTCCAATGACGATTCACCTTTCACCAGGAATGTAAAGATCAAAGGGTTTAGCTAAATTAGGGAGTTCCAGGGCAAGGGTCTGAATTGACTGCTCTTTCCATTCTTGAAAGGCCACTTCTGGATTCTATTCAAAAGGATCATCATCTTTTCCTTTCAGTGTTTCATATAGAGGCCCAGCTAGTAGACTGTAGTTAGGGATCCAGAAGCAGCAAACCCTGGCCTCCCCAGGAACCCCTAAGCTGTCTTCTAGTTTTAGAAACGGGTAAGGCTGAAAATGGTTTCTTCCCTTTCCTGGGATGGGCTTCTCCGACCTTCTGTGAGAATGAAGCCCAGGCAGGTCACCGCAGTCTGTGATATTTGAGCTTTTTCTTGGACAACTTCTATCCTTTATTGGCTTGGTAGTTCAGAGGCCTCCTTAGTAGGGCTGGTGATCAGAATGTCGTCTGCGTACTGAAGGAGGGTTTCCTTTTCCAGAGGTAGAACTTTTAGGTCTTTAGCTAAGCTTTCCCCAAAGATGGTGTGGGAATTTTTGCACCCTTGGGGCAAGACGGCCCGGAAGTATTGTTTTAGTTGTATGTTGAGTCCTGCCACTCACAAGCCAAAATTTCTTGTGACTCTGGGACTAATGGAATACAAAAGAAGGCATCATTGAAGACTAATACAGAATACCATGTCCTGGTGGTTGGTAGAATGACAAGCAAGGTGTAGGAATTAGGAGCAACTGGAGGTATATCCTCGGTGGCTTCACTGACTGTCCTGACATCCTTTACCAGGTCCCCAGCAGCCCATGGGGCTCTCGTGGTCAGACCAATCCCAGAATATGGAGCTCACCTGGGCAGGTACCCCACCCCCACCCCAGCCCACGGGGCTCTCGTGGTCAGGCCCCTCCCAGGATACAGAGCTACCCTTGCAGGTACTGTGGCAGGGCTGGGCACACAGGAACCATGCACATAGCCCTCATTGCAGAGCACCCCCAGCTCACCTGTCGCTCAGAGCTGACACAGAGCACCTCAGAGCAGGACTTGAACTAACAAACAGCAGCTGTGACAGGTCTGTGACCCTGGGCATCACTCTGTGCGGCCTCCCTCCACCTGGTCTTCCAGAGACTTCCACTGCACCCGGGACACCAGGCCTCTGTCTCCAACCACCACCCACCCCTCCTCTCCCTGACTCCTGGGTTCCTCTCATTAGGAGAGGGTTTTCTTGAAGTTGTCTCCCACTCATGGGCCAGATAAAATGATTAGAAAACAAGCCAAAGCTGCAGCCCCTTGTCTATCCTGACTCTCAGGAGCCCACACCTGTTCCTTGGACCTGGCCGGTTCAGCAAGTTCCATTTTCTGCAACTGTGAGCCCCTGAGGGGTGATGATTGGCTGAGCTGGGCAGCCTTACCGTGCCAGCCTGCCCTCCCCAGGTGTGCCTGGGTTGAGATCAATATAAATACCACTCCAGGCAGCAAGAGTCCCTGCAGCCGTGCCTGACGCCATTTTCTCTGCCCTGTCAGCAGTCTCGGGGCTGGGCTGGTGGGAGGGAGTGAGAGGCCACGGCTTTGTGGGTGGCCCAGTGTGAGTGGGGCTCTGCTAGACTTTCTGCAGCAGTTGCCAGGCTGCCACCTGCTAAAGAAGAGGATGTGTCACCCATACCTGCTGCTGGAATTTCTCCCTGGGCAGAGGTGAGGAAGGAAAAAAGCAGTGGGGGCAGGGACAGGACGGGTATCTCAGGCAGGGAAATGGAAATCTTCCAGAAGAGCACCCAGGGCCAGGACCATCCTGGCTGGCCTGCAGGCACCAAGTCGGCCAGCATGCTGTCACTCGTGTGGCTCTATGGCCCTTCCTCTAGGCTTTCAAGTCCTTGTATATATTCAGGTGTTTTACCTGGGACGGGTGGGAACAGTTCAGCAGCAGCTGGCCTGGGGCTCATCTCACGTTTACTCACAGATGCCTCGGCACGGTCCCCCAGGCTTGTAATGAGGACACTCCTTGCGGGGTGGCTGCTGGCTGCATGCGAGCGGAATCCCCACCTCTGACCAACTTCAGAATTGTCTATCACTGGAGCAAGTGCCCTGATTGGGTTTTCATCTGTATAACTGGTGGGTTCTGTTTTGTTTTTTTCTTTTTTGTTTCAAGGTAGGTTTTATTCCTCTTTTTTGTACTTATGGATGTAAGCATGGAAATAATTCATTCATATAAATACATGTATGTGAAGGGAATAACATTTTTCCGTTTTTTAAAAAATTTTATTTTTCATTTTATTTTATTTATTTTTTATACAGCAGGTTCTTATTGGTTATCTATTTTATACATATAAATGTATACATGTCAATCCCAATCTCCCAACTCCTCCCACCACCCCCCCCATGGCTTTCCCCTCTTTGTGTCCATACATTTGTTCTCTACATCTGTGTCTCTATTTCTTCCCTTCAAACCGGTTAATCTGTACAGTTTTTCTAGGTTCCACATATATGCGTTAATATACAATATTTGTTTTTCTCTTTCTGACTTACTTCACTCTGTATGACAGTCTCTAGATCCATCGACGTCTCTACAAATGACCCAATTTCATTCCTTTTTATGGCTAATAGTCCATTTTATATATGTACCACATCTTTATCCATTTGTCTGTCTGTGGGCATTTAGGTTGCTTCCATTACCTGGCTATTGTAAATAGTGCTGCAATGAACATTGTGGTGAATGTGTCTTTTTGATTTATGGTTTTCTCTGGGTATATGCCCAGTAGTGGGTTGCTGGATCATATGGTAATTCTATTTTTAGTTTTTTAAGGAACCTCCATACTGTTCTCCATAGTGACTATCAATTTACATTCCCACCAATCGTGGAAGAGGGTTCCTTTTCTCCACACCCTCTCCAGCATTTGTTGTTTGTAGATTTTCTGATGATGCCCATTCTAACAGGTGTGAGGTGATACCACATTGTAGTTTTGATTTGCATTTCTCTAATAATTAGTGATGTAGAGCAGCTTTTCATGTGCTCCTTGGCCATCTCTACGTCTTTTTGGAAGAAATGTCTATTTAGATCTTCTGCCCATTTTTGTATTGGGTTGTTTGTTTTTTTAATATTGAGCTGCATCAGCTGTTTATATATATTGGAGATTAATCCTTTGTCCATTGATTCAGTTGCAAATATATTCTCCCATTCTGAGGGTTGTCCTTTTGTGTTTGTAGTTTCCATTGCTTTGCAAAAGCTTTTACGTTTCATTAGGTCCCATTTGTTTAGTTTTCTTTTTTATGTCATTACTCTAGGAGGTGGATCAAAAAAGATCTTGCTGTGATTTATGTTAGAGTATTCTTCCTATGTTTTCCTCTAAGAGTTTTATACTGTCCGGTCTTACATTAAGGTCTCTAATCCATTTTGAATTTATTTTTGTGTATGGTGTTAGGGGGTGTTCTAATCTCATTCTTTTACATGTAGCTGTCCATTTTTCCCAGCACCACTGATTGAAGACACTGTCTTTTCTCCATTGTATAGTCTTGCCTACTTTGTCATAGATTAGTTGACCATAGGTGTGTAGGTTTATCTCTGGGCTTCTTTCTTTTTTATTTTCCTTTTACACCTTTATTGGAGTATAATTGCTTTACAATGGAGTGTCAGTTTCTGCTGTATAACAAAGTGAATCAATTATACATATACATATATCACCATATCCCCTCCCTCTTACATCTCCCTCCCACCCTCCACATCCCACCCCTTTAGGTGGTCGCAAAGCACCGAGTTGATCTCCCTGTGCTATGTGGCTGCTTCCCAGTAGCTATCGATGTTACATTTGGTAATGTATATATGTCCATGGCACTCTCTCACTTCGTCCCAGCTTACCCTTCCCCCTCCCCGTGTCCTCAAGTCCTTTCTCTATGTCTGTGTCCTTAATCCTGTCCTGCCCCTAGGTTCTTCATAAACTTTTTTCTTTAGATTCCATATATCTCTGTTAGCACACGGTATTTATTTTTCTCTTTCTGACTCACTTCACTGTGTAGGACAGACTCTAAGTCCATCCCCCTCACTACAAATAACTCAGTTTTGTTTCTTTTTATGGCTGAGTAATATTCCATTTATATATGTGCCAGATATTCTTTATCCATTCATCTGTCGATGGACACTTAGGTTGCTTCCATGTCCTGGCTATTGTAAGTAGAACTGCAACGAACATTGTTGTATATAACTCTTTTTGAATTATGGTTTTCTCAGGGCAAATGCCCAGTAGTTGGATTGCTGGGTCGTATGGTACTTCTATTTTTAGTTTTTTAAGGAACCTCTATACTGTTATCCCTAGTGGGTATAGCAATTTACATTCCCAGCAACAGTGCAAGAACGTTCCCTTTTCTCCAGTAAATGCCTCTCCAGCATTTATTGTTTGTAGATTTTTTGATGATTGCCATTCTGACTGCTGGGAGGTGATAACTCACTGTAGTTTTGATTTGCATTTCTCTAATGATTAGTGATGTTCAGCATCCTTTCATGTGTTTATTGGCAATCTGTATATCTCCTTTGGAGAAATGTCTATTTAGGTCTTCTGCCCATTTTTGGATTGTGTTGTTTGTTTTTGTGATATTGAGCTACACGAGCTGCTTGTAAATTTTGGAGATTAATTTTTTGTCATTTGCTTCATTTGAAAACATTTTCTCCCATTCTGAGGGTTGTATTTTCGTCTTGTTTATGTTTTCCTTTGTTGTGCAAAAGCTTTGAAGTTTCATTAGGTCCCATTTGTTTATTTTTGTTTTTATTTCCACTTCTCTAGGAGGTGGGTCAAAAAGGATCTTGCTGTGATTTATGTCATAGAGTGTTCTGCCTATGTTTTCCTCTAATAATTTTATAGTGTCTGGTCTAACATTTAGATCTCTAATTAATTTTGAGTTTATTTTTGTGTATGGTGTTATGGAGCGTTCTAATTTCATTCTTTCACGTGTGGTTGTCCAGTTTTCCCAGCACCACTTACTGAAGAGACTGTCTTTTCTTCATTGTATATCTTTGCCTCCTTTGTCATAGATGAGTTAGCCATAGGTACGTAGGTTTATCTCTGGGCTTTCTATCTTGTTCAATTGATCTATATTTCTGTTTTTGTGCCAGTACCATATAGTCTTGATTAATGTAGCTTTGTAGTATAGTCTGAAGTTAGGAAGTCTGATTCCTCCAGCTCTTTTAATTTCCCTCAAGATTGCTTTGGCTATTCGGGGTCTTTTGTGTCTCCATACAAATGTTAAGATTTTTTTTGTTCTAGTTCTGTAGAAAATGCCAGTGGTATTTGATAGGGATTGCATTGAATCTGTAGCTTGCTTTGGGTACTATAGTCATTTACACAATATTGATTCTTCTAATCCAAGAACATGGTTTATACCTCCATATGTTTATATCATCTTTGATTTCTTTCAGCAGTGTCTTATAGTTTTCTGAGTACAGGTCTTTTACCTCCTTATGTAGGTTCATTCCTCCGTATTTTATTCTTTTTGTTGCAATGGTGAATGAGATTGTTTCCTTAATTTCTCTTTCTGATCTTTCATTATTAGTGTATAGGAATGCAAGAGATTTCTGTGCATTAATTTTGTATCCTGCAACTTTACCAAATTCATTGATTAGCTCTAGTAGTTTTCTGGTGGCATCTTTAGGATTCACTATGTGTAGTATCGTGTCATTTGCAAACAGTGACAATTTTACTTCTTCTTTTCCAATTTGTATTCCTTTTATTTCTTTTTCTTCTCTGATTACTGTGTCTAGGACTTCCAAAACTATGTTGAGTAATAGTGGTGAGAGTGGACATCCTTGTCTTGTTCCTGATCTTAGAGGAAATGCTTTTAGTTTTTCACTATTGAGAATGATGTTTGCTGTGGGTTTGTCATATACTGCCTTTATTATGTTGAGGTAGATTCCCTCTATGCCCACTTTTTGGAGACTTTTAATCATAAATTGGTGTTGAATTTTGTCGAAAGCTTTTCCTGCATCTATTGGGATGATCATATTTTTATTCTACAATTTGTTAATGTGGTGTATCACATTGATTGATTTGTGTATATTGAAGAATTCTTGCATCCCTGGGATAAACCCCACCTGATCATGGTGCATGATCCTTTTAATGTGTTGTTCAATTCTGTTTCCTAGTATTTTGTTGAGGATTTTTACATCTATATTAATCAGTGATATTGGTCTCTAATTTTCTTTTTCTGTAGTATCTTTGTCTGGTTTTGGTATCAGGGTGATGGTGGCCTCATATAATGAGTTTGGGACTGTTCCTTCCCCTGAAAAGTTCTGAAGAGTTTGAGAAGATTGGGTGTTAGCTCTTGTCTAAATGTTTGATAGAATTCACCTCTGATGCCATCTAGTTCTGGACTTTTGTTTGTTGGAAGATTTTTAATCACACTTTCAATTTCATTACTTGTGATAGGTCTGTTCATATTTTCTATTTCTTCCCGGTTCAGTCTTGGAAGGTTATACCTTTCTAAGAATTTGTCCATTTCTTCCAGGTTGTCCATTTTATTGGCATAGAGTTGTTTGTAGAGGTCTCTTAGGATGCTTTGTATTTCTGTGGTGTCTGTTACAACTTCTCCTTTTTCATTTCTAATTTTATTGATTTGAGTCCTCTCCCTCTTTTACTTGAGTCTGGCTACAGGTTTATCATTTTTGTTTATCTTCTCAAAGAACCAGCTTTTAGTTTTATTGATCTTTGCTATTGTTTTTATTTCATTTATTTCTGCTCTGATCTTTATGATTTCTTTCCTTCTATTAACTTTGGGTTTTGTTCTTCGTTCTCTAGTTCCTTTAGGTGTAGGGTTAGATTGTTTATTTGAGATTTTTCTGGTTTCTTGAGGTAGGCTTTTATTGCTATAAACTTCCCTCTTAGAACTGTTTTTGCTGCATCCCATAGGTTTTCAATCATCGTGTTTTTGTTGTCATTTGTCTCTAGGTAGTTTTTGATTTCCTCTTTTATTTCTTCAGTGATCTCTTGGTTATTTAGAAACGTATTGTTTAGCCTCCATGTGTTTGTTTTTTACGTTATTTTCCCTGTAATTGAGTTCTAATCTCATAGCATTGTGGTCGGAACAGCTGCTTGATATGATTTCAGTTTTGTTAAATTTACTGAGGCTTTATTTGTGACCCAAGATGTGATCTATCCCGGAGAATGTTCCGTGTACCATTGAGAAGAACTTGTAGTCTGCTGTTTTTGGATGGAATGTCCTATAAATATCCATTAAATCTATCTGGTCTATTGTGTCATTTAAAGCTTGTGTTTCCTTATTAATTTTCTGTCTGGATGATCTCCATTGGTGTAAGTGAGGTGTTAAAGTCCCTTGCTATTATTATGTTACTGTTGATTTCCTCTTTTATAGCTGTTAGCAGTTGCCTTATATATTGAGGTGTTCCTGTGTTGGGTACATATATATTTATAATTGTTATATCTTGGATTGATCCCTTGATCATTATGTAGTGTCCTTCCTTGTCTCTTGTAACATTCTTTATTTTAAAATCTATTTTATCTGATATGAGTATTGCTACTCCAGCTTTCTTTTGATTTTCATTTGCATGGAATATATTTTCCATCCCCTCACTTTCAGTCTGTATGTGTCCCTAGGTTTGAAATGGGTCTCTTGTAGACAGCATATATATGGATCTTGTTTTTCTATCCATTCAGTAAGCCTGTGTCATTTGGTTGGAGCATTTAATCCATTCATGTTTAAGGTAATTATCAATATGTATGTTCCTATTACTATTTTCTTAATTGTTATGGGTTTGTCTTAGTGGGTCCTTTTCTTCTCTTGTGTTTCCCACTTAGAGAAGTTCCTTTAGCATTTGTTGTAGAGCTGGTTTCATGGTGCTGAATTCTCTTAGCTTTTGCTTGTCTGTAAAGCTTTTGATTTCTCCATCAAATCTGAATGAGATACTTGCTGGGTGGAGTACTCTTGGTGGTAGGTTCTTCCTTTTCATCACGTTAAATTTATCATGCCACTCCCTTCTGGCTTGTAGATTTTCTGCTGAGAAATCAGCTGTTAACCTTATGGGAGTTCCGTTGTATGTTGTCATTTTTCCCTTGTTGCTTTCAATAATTTTTCTTTGTCTTTAATTTTTTCAATTTGATTACTGTGTGTCTCGGCATTTTTCTCCTTTGGTTTATCCTGCCTGGGACTCTCTGCGCTTCGTGGACTTCGGTGGCTATTTCTTTTCCCATGCTAGGGAAGTTTTCAACTATAATCTCTTCAGATATTTTCTCGAGTCCTTTCTCTCTCTGTTCTCCATCTGGGACCCCTATAATGCGAATGTTGTTGCATTTAATGTTGTCCCAGAAGTCTCTTAGGTTGTCTTCATTTATTTTCATTCTTTTTCTTTATTCTGTTCCATGGCAGTGATTTCCACCTTTCTGTCTTCCAGGTCACTTATCCATTCTTCTGTCACAGTTATTCTGCTACTGATTCCTTCTAGTGTATTTTTCATTTCAGTTATTGTATTGTTCATCTCTGTTTGTTTGTTCTTTAATTCTTCTAGATGTTTGTTCCTTAATTCTTCTAGGTCTTTGTTAAGCATTTCTTGCATCTTCTCGATCTTTGCCTCCATTATTTTTCTAAGGTCTTGGATCATCTTCACTATCATTATTCTGAATTCTTTTACTGGAAGGTTACCTATCCCCACTTCATTTCATTGTTTTTCTGAGGATTTATCTTGTTCCTTGATCTGGTATAAAGTCCTCTGCCTTTTCATTTTCTCTATCTTTCTGTGAATGTGGTTTTCCTTCCACAGGCTGCAGAATTGTAGTTCTTCTTGCTTCTGCTGTCTGCTCTCCAGTGATTGAGTCTATCTGAGAGGCTTGTGCAAGCTTCCTTATGCGAGGGACTGGTGGTGGGTAGAGCTGGGTGTTGCTCTGGTGGGCAGAGCTTTAATCTGCTTGTCTGTGGATTAAATAAAAGTTTAATAAAAAGTTTAATCCGCTTGTCTGCTGAGGCATGGGGCTGGGTTCTCTCCCTATTGGTTGTTTGGACTGAGGTGACCCAGCACTGGAGCCTACCTTGCTCTTGGTGAGGCTAATGGTGGACTCTGGGAGAGTTCACGCCAAGGAGTATTTCCCAGAACTTCTGCTGTCAGTGTCATTGTCCCCATGGTGAGCTGCAGCCACACTCCACCTCTGCAGGAGACCCTCTAAAACTAGCAGCTAGGTATGATCATTCACCTATGGGGTGACTGCTCCTTCCCCTGGGTCCTGATGTGCACACTACTTTGTGTGTGTCCTCCAAGAGGGGAGTCTCTGTTGAGACTCTGAGTCTCTGAGTGCAGTTGAGACTCTGAGTGGAGTCGCACAGACTCTGGGTCCTGTGGAGCTTCGATGTTTTGTGGTTCTAGAAATCCTATAGGAGACGGTCCACAGCAGGTGAAGCTAATGCTGTCATAGAGGTGGTGAAACCAAAGATCTGCAGTTCCGACTAGAGGTGCTGATGTACAAACAGGACAAAATCATCTCATGTGAATGTAGTTCAGGCATGTTTAAAATGAATGCAGTCATGTTAATGCCTAACATCTTCTATCTTGTGCCTCTCCTCAAGGACCCCCTCCTCAGTTCCTGAGTCTCCTGTAAGTCATGTACAGGGGAATGGAGAGTGGGCTCTGTCCAGTCTGAGCCCTGAGTTACCCTGTGTGTATCTTAGGATACTTTGTATTTCTGTGGTGGCTCTTGTAACATCATCTCTTTCAGTTCTGATTTATTTGGGCCCTCTCTTTTAAAAAAAGTACTACTGTTGTCTTTTATTCTTTACAGAAGTTTAATAAGTGTTTGATCTACTACCCTTACTCTATGTATACTTTTTGCCGTGAGATTTTTACTTTTGTTTGTTTTCTTGTTACTGTCAATAATTAGTGAGAATTCTTTTAAGCTACCTTCAACATTGCTTATAAAGCTGCTTTATTAGTGATGACAGAGCTTTAATGGAAGTCGTGTTCTGGTTGTAAACTAGAATGCAATGTGCCAGCAAAAAGTCCCTTAAGTGTATGTCTCATTACTTCTTGTTCTTTTTTTTCCTTTTTTCTCTCTTTTTTTTCTTGTTCTTTTTTTAATTTTTATTTTTTATCAGAGCAAATTTGATTAAAATGTTTTGTTTGTTCTAGGTGTGTAAGATGTGGTTCTTTTACACATATACATGTATCTATACTTCTTCAGATCGTTTTCTCATGTAGCTTGTGACACAATGTTGAGTAGTCTTCTCTTGGTATTCCGTAGGTCTTTGATGATTATATATTTCACATGTGTTTCTATACCTATGTTAACCCCAATATCCTAATATATCCAGTCCTCACACCTTTCCATTTGGTGAACCTTAACTTTGTTTAATGAATCTGTGATTGCCTTTCTCTGTGGAAATATCTTCATTGGTATCAATTTTTAGCTAACACCTATAAGTGATATTATAGGATATGTGTCTTTTGCTGTCTGACTTAGTACAATTTGCCTGATTACCTCTAGAATCATCTACGGTGCTGCAAATGGCATTGTTTCATTTTTTTCCCTAGATAATATTCCATCTGTACATGTACCAGTTCTTCTTTGTCCACTCACCTCTTGATGGACTTTCTGGTTGCCTCCATGTCTTGGCTATTGTAATACTGCTGCACTGCACATTTGCCTGCCTGTGTCTTTCCAATTCTGTCTTCTTATGTTATAGGCCCAAGAGTGGGCCTCCTGTATCATATAGTATCTCAGGGTTTACCGTTTAAATGCACCATGATTCTGTGCTCATTAGTGGCTCTTTCCAGGTTACATCTCACTTAAAGTTGAGGGTATGCATTTCTCCACAACACCTTCAGCATTTATTTATTTATTTATTTTTAACATCTTTATTGAAGTATAATTGCTTTACAATGGTGTGCTAGCTTGTGCTTTACAACAAAATGAATCAGTTATACATATACATATGTTCCCATATCACTTCCCTCTTGCGTCTCCCTCCCTCCCACCCTCCCTCCCCTCCAGGCGGTCACAAAGCACCGAGCTGATCTCCCTGTGCCATGCTGCTGCTTCCCACTAGCTATCTACCTTACGTTTGGTAGTGTATATATGTTCATGCCTCTCTCTCCCTTTGTCACAGCTTACCCTTCCCCCTCCCCATATCCTCAAGTCCATTCTCTAGTAGGTCTCTGTCTTTACTCCTGTTTTACCCCTAGGTTCTTCATGACATTTTTTTTTCTTAAATTCCAGGTATATGTGTTAGCATATGGTATTTGTCTCTCTCTTTCTGACTTACTTCACTGTGTATGACAGACTCTAGGTCTATCCACCTCATTACAAATAGCTCAATTTTGTTTCTTTTTATGGCTTCAGCAATTATTGTTTGTAGTTTTCTTGCTGATGGATATTCTGACTGGTGTGAGCTGATACCTCTTTGTGGTTGAATTTGCATATGACTCATAATCCTTTGAAATTGAGCTTTAAGACATGTCCTTTTTATTTTTCAAACTGTGATTACAGCTTAGCCCTTCAAAGTGTTTTCTAAAGTATGTGTTACATTTTGAAATTTATTGGCCATTACCTCCCTCAAAACATTTTGAGGGCAGGTTTCATTTACAGCCCTGCAGTACTTGTTCACATGAAGTGACCATTAGCACAGGCTTTAAAGCTGCTTTTGCAGGTAACGGCCAGATTGCGGCAGCCTTTCTTTGTTCCCCATGCTGGTACTAGGGAAACAGAGCTTCCGGCCAGTGGTCTTCCTCGGTTATAAATTAGAGTGGAATGTGCCCGGATAAACCCCCAAAGGCTGATGTCTCCTTATTTTTGTTTCTTTTTTAAATTTAATTTATATTTTTATCGGAGTAATATTCCATTGTGTATATGGACCACTTCTTGGTGCATAGCTCTGTTGAGGGACATTTTCGTTGCTTCCAAGTGTTGGCTATATTAAATATTGCTGGAGTGCAAGATTGCCAGCCTGTGACTTTTTGATTCTCATTTTCTCAGGTGATAGGCCCAGCAGTGGGTGTGACTGATTGACTAGTAGCTCAATGTTTACCTTTTCAAAGCACCTCCATTGTGTTTTCATTAGTGGCTCTTACCATGTCTCCCTTAGAACCGAGGGTACGAACTTCTCCACAATCCCTTCAGCATTTATAGTTTGCAGCATTTTTGCTAATGGCCAGTCTGACTGCTGTGACCTGATAGGTTTTTGTAATTTGGGTTTGCATGACTTTAAAAATTCCTAAAATTCATCATTTTCCACGCCTTTTTCCTTTCTGTTAAAAATCAAGTGTGAGTACAATATATCTCTTGAAGCTCTCTTCTTGGAATGTTGCCCTCTTTTGAATTTTTGGTGGATATTCGACCCCAGGATTTTTTTGGAGGGCAGATGTCATTACAGAACTGCAAGTTTGGTGAATATTTAGTGACCATTAGCACTGGGTTTAAAGCTGCTGTTGTGGGAAACGGCCACAAGGAGGCAGCATTTGTCCTTTCCCAAATCTGAGTACTAGGGCAGCAGAGCCTTTCTGGAAGTCGTGGTCCTAGGTTTTAAGTTAGAATGGAATGTGCCAGGAGGAACGCCCATAAGTTTATGTCTCATTACATCTTGGTTTTTAAAATTTATTTAATCGGGGTAATGATTAGATATTGTTTGTCCAGATGTACACAATCTGGTTCATTTGTACAATATATATGTCTATTCATGTTCAGATCCTCTTCCCATGTAAAATATTACAGTGTTCCGTAGACCTCCCTTGCTATATGGTCCGTCTTTTCGATATATGTTTATTATATGTATTTGTATACGTATGGTAACGTTAATCTTAATTTATCCATTCTGCCCACCTTTCCTTTTAGATAAGCATACTTAATTTCTAAGTCTGTGAGTGTCTTTCTCTGTGGAAATATGTTCATTTGTGTTAGTTATTAGATAACGCCTATAAGTGATATCATAGGATATAGGTCTTTTGCTTTCTGACTTACCTCATATTCTGTGATTATCTCCAAGCTCATCTATGGCACCTCAAATAGCAGTGTTTCATTGTTTTCTATGGCTAATATTCTATTGTGAACGTGGACCACTTCTTCTTCATCCATACATCTGTTGATGGACATTTTGGTGGCTTCACTGTCTTGGCTATTGTGAATAAGGCTGCAGTGTAGCTTTTGCAGCCCGAGTCTTCTCGATTCTGGTCTTCTCAGGTGAGAGGCCCAGTGGTGTGACTGCTGCATCGAATGGTATCTCAACTTTTACTTTTAATCGTAGCTCCTTTCTGTTCTCATTATTGGCTCTTACCACGTTACATCTCACCAGCAGCTAGAGGGTACACAGTTCTCTAAAACCCCTTCAGAATTTATTGTTTGTAGATCTTTTGCTGATGGTCAGTCGACTGGTGTGAGTTGAAACCTTTTTGTACATTAGATTTGCATGAGTCTAATAATTCCTGAGGTTGAGCTTTCACCCATTTTCCTTTTTTTAAACAAGAGAGTGAGTCAAACTTACCTCTTCATACTATCGTCTTGAAAAATTTGTCAGTTTTGAATTTTATTGTCCATTCCCTACCTCAGCACAGTTGTTTAGGGCAGGTGTCCTTTGCAGCCCTGAGTCCTTGTGAATGTTAAGAGAACATTAGCTGTGGGCTTAACGCCACTCTTGCGGAAAACGGCCACAAGGCAGCAGAATTTCTACATTGCCAACTCTGGGTTTTTGGGCAGCAGAGCCTTCCTGGAAATCGTGTTAGTAGGCTGCAAATTAGAGTGGAATGTGCCAGAGCACATCCCCAAGAGCTTATATCTCCTTACTTCTTGTTTGTTTTATAAATTTAATTTTTATTAATTATCAGAGCAAACTTGATAAAAATATTTTGTTTCTCCTAGGTGTACAGAATCTGGTTCATTATATCAATGTATCTGTCATTTATCTTTGCATTCTTTACTGTGTAGGTTATTACAGAGTGTTGCCTAGACCTCTCTTGGTATTCCATAGGTATTTTGTGATTATATATTTCATATGTATTAGTACATGTCTGTTAACCCTCATATCCTAATTCACACATTCCTTACACTTTTCCATTTGGTTAAACATAATTTTTTTTTTCTTAATCCATGCTTTTCCTTCTCTTGGAAATAAGTTCGTGAGTATCAACTTTTAGGTAACACCTAGAAGTGATGTCATAGGATATCTGTCTTTCACTTTCTTTCTTTAATTTGAGTGATTATCTCTAGGTCCTTATATGGTGGTGCAAACGGCACTGTTTCATTGTTTTCCATGGCTAATATTCCATTGTTTATATGGACCACTTCCTCTTTGTGCATTTTTCTGTTGATGGACATTTTGGTTTCTTCCAAGTCTTGGCTATGTTAAATATTCCTGCAGTACAGGATTGCCAGCCTGTGTCTTTTCCATTCTGCTCTGCTCAGGTGATAGGCACATCAAAGGACCTACCAGATCACATGGTAGCTCAATTTTTACCCTTAAACGCACCTCCATTATGTTCTCGCTACTGGCTGTTACCAGTTTACATCCCCCCAGCAGCTGGAGGGTACACAGTTCTCTGAAACCCCTTCAGCATTTATTCTTTGTAGACTTTTTGCTGAAGAACATTCTGACGGCTGTGAGGTGAACATTTCTGTAATTGGATTTGCATGGCTTTATTCATTGCTGATGTTGCGCATTTTTCAATTTCCTTTTATTTTAAAGAGAAAAAAAAGAAAAGACAAAATGTGCGTAAAATATGCCTCTTGACATTGTCTTCTTGAAATGTTGACGTCTTTTGAATTTTCTGGTCGATTACGACCCCAGGACATTTTTTGAGGCCCGGTGTCCTTTACAGTGCTGCACATATTTTGAATATTTTTTGAGGCCCGGTGTCCTTTACAGTGCTGCACATATTTTGAATATTAAGTGAACATTACCTCTTGGTTTAAAGCTGCTGTTGTGTGAAACAGCCACAAGGCGGCAGCATTTCTCCTTTACCAAATCTGGTTACCAGGGCAACAGAGCCTTAATGGAAGTCCTGTTCTAGGTTGAAAATTAGAATGGGATGTGCCAGGAAAAATTCCTTTCAGTTTATGTCTCATTATTTCTTGTTCATATTTTTAATTTAATTTTTATTTTTTATCGCAGCAAATTTGATTACAATGGTTTTTTTTTTGTTCTAGGTGTGCAAGATGTGGTTCTTTCACACACATACATATATCTATTCTTCTTTGGAACCTTTTCCCAGGTAGGTTATGACACAATGTTGAGTAGTCTTCTCTTGGTATTCCATAGGTCTTTGGTGATTATATATTTCACATGTGTTTCTATATCTATGTTAACCCCAATATCGTAATGTATCCAATCCTCACACCTTTCGATTTGGGGAACCATAAGTTTGTTCAATGAATCTGTGATTGCCTTTCTCTGTGGAAATATCTTCATTGTTATCAATTTTCAGGTAACACCTATAAGTGATATACGTTAGGTGTCTTTCGCTTTCTCACTTACTACAAGTTGCATGGTTACCTCTAGACTCATCTATGGTGCTGCAAATGGCATTGTTTCATTTTTTTCCCGAGCTAATATTCCATCTCTATATGTAACAGTTCCTCTTTGTCCACTCATCTGTTGATGGACTTTTGGTTGCTTCCATGTCTTGGCTATTGTAATACTGCTGCAGTGCAGATTTGCCTGCCTGTGTCTTTCCAATTATGTCTTCTTATGTTATAGACCCAGGAGTGGGCCTGCTGGATCATATAGTAGCTCAATGTTTACCTTTTAAAGGCACCTCCACCCTGTTCCCATTAGTGACTCTTACCAGGTTACGTCCCACTTCAAATTAAGGGTATGCATTTCTCCACAACCTTTTCAGCATTGATCATTTGTAGTTTCTTTCCTGATGGTTATTCTGAATGGTGTGAGCTGATACCTCTGTGTGGTTGGATTTGCATGTGTCTCATAATCCTTTGAAATTGAGCTTTCAGGCATGTCCTTTTATTTTTCAAACGGTTATTACAGCTTAGTTCTTCAAATGGTTTTCTTGAAATATGTGCCACATTTTGAAATACTTTGACCTTTACCTCCTGCAAAACATGATGAAAGCAGGTTTCCTTTACAGCCCTGCAGGACTTGTTCATATGAAGTGAAAATTAGCATAGGTTTTAAAGCTGCTTTTGCAGGTAATGGCCAGAGGGTGGAGCATTTCATAATTCTATGAAACATAACTGAACACACAATATATATTTTTTCTTTTAAATTTCCATTGTTACTTTTTTAAAGTACAATTATAATTGAAGTTCTTTGTAACAAGTGAAATTTAAAAAATTAAAGGAAAAGATAATATTTTACCACTTGCCATCCTTTCCCATTTACTGAAACGACCAGCATAATGTGTAGAGTTCTCATTTTATTCAGGTGTTCTATACATCTGGAATATCATGCTTCTCACTGTAGAAAAACAGATTTAGCTCTCACACTTTTTATAGGCTACATAACAGTCCATAGAACAGAAGTACCAACTATTTCAGACTTAGCTTTTTGAGGGACACTCAGGTTACTTTCTGTTTTATTTTGTTGTTCTTTTTCTGGGGGGGGGGTAGGAGTTTATTATTTATTTATTTATTTTTGTTGTGTTGGGTCTGAGTTTCCGTGTGAGGGCTTTCTCTAGTTGTGGCAAGTGGGGGGCCACTCTTGATCTCGGTGCGCGGGCCTCTCACTATTGCGGCCTCTCTTGTTGCAGAGCACAGGCTCCAGATGCGAGGGCTCACTGGTTGTGGCTTATGGGCCTAGTTGCTCCATGGCATGTGGGATCCTCCCAGACCAGGGCTCGAACCTGTGTCCCCTGCATTAGCAGGCAGATTCTAACCACCGCACCACCAGCGAAGCCCCCTATTTTGTTGTTCTGCTAGTTTGTTTTAACCCAAGAAAATATTTTTTTAAATACAAAAAAACTAAATTAAGCTAAGGGTAAGGATTAGGGTTTAGGGTAAGGTTTAGGGTTAGGATACGGGTTAGGATTATTGTACGGCTTAGAGTATGGTTTAGGGTTATGGTTGTGGTATGGGTTAGTGTTAGGGTACAGTTTAGGGTATGGCTATGGTTTAGTGTTAGGGTACGGGTTAAGGTATGGGTTAGTGTTAGGGTATGGGTTAGGATTAGGGTATGGTTTACATTCAGGGTTATGGTTAGGTTTAGTGTATGGGTTAGTGTTAGGTATGGGTTAGGGTAAGGGTTAGGGTTAGGTTTAGTGTTAAGGAAGGGGTACAGTTTAGGGTACAGTATAGGGAACAACAAAGGGTTAGGGTTAGGGTACGTGTTAGGGTACAGTTTAGTGTTAGTGTACGGGTTAGGATTAAGGTATGGTTTAGGGTAAGGTTTAGGGTTAGGGTTAGGGAACGGGTATGGTTTGGGGTACAGTTTAGGGTATGACCACGGGTTAGGAGTAGGGTAAGTGTTAAGGTATAGTTTAGTGTTAGTGTACAGGTTAGGATTATGGTACGGGATAGTGTAAGGGTTAGGGTTAGGGTTAGGGAATGGGTACAGATTAGGTTACAGGTTAGGGTATGACAACGGGTTAGGGTTAGGGTACGTGTTAGTGTATGGGTTAGGATTAGGGTACGGGTTAGGTTATGGGTTAATGTTAGGGGATGGGTTAGGATTAGGGTACGGGTTATGGTACGGTTTAGGGAAAGGGTTAGGATATGGGGTAGGGTAAGGATAAAGTTTAGTGTATGACTATGTGTTACTGTTAGGGTACATGTTAGTGTACGGGTTAGTGCTTGTGTACAGCTTACGGTAAGGGTTAGGGTTAGGGAACGGGTACGGTCTCAGGTACAGGTTAGGGTACGGTAGCGGGATAGGGTTAGGGTACGTGTTAGGATGAGACTTCTTTGTAGTGTAGATTTGAATTTCCCGCTTGCTTGGTTGGCCAAAAAGGGCGTATGCGTTTTATCCTGAATATATTCAGGAAAAAACGCATACGCCCTTTTTGGCCAAGTGCATCGTTGCCGAAGATCTGCCGCTTTTCATATGCTTTAAATGCAATTCCAATCTACCTCCTGAAATCTGTTTCCTGCAATTGTGCCTTGTTTCAAGTCCTCTTCACAGCCATACCTCAATACATTTTTGGACAATAGTTGTCCTTTATAACTCTGCAGGTTTGTGAATTGCAGTGCCCCTGAGCTCGTTTTTTCAACTCGCTTTCTGTGAGCTGGCCACAAATCAACAGGATTGCTTCAGGCCCTATTCTGGTTCCGGCACGGCATGCTGAGTCTTTGGTTAATTCTACATCCTGGTGGGAAATTAGAGTGAAATGTGCCCGTCCAAACACCTACAGCTAGTCTCTCATTGGTTCTCCCTATTCCCGTTCATCCTCCGCAGAAATTGCAGAGTGTGCCAAACAGGAGGTTACAAGCACTGACTCTCCAAGTGGGGAGATTGTTAGTAAAGCGCCTGGAATGGCGAACCCGAGTACCAGCGGACGAATAATGAGATGCGTTTTAGAAACCTTGCCCGATCACACTGTGGACCATCCTCTGGGTTTCCCACACATGTTTTAGCTGTAGGAAGAATCCCTTAAACCTGGAGAGTTGGGACCCATGGAATGGGTAGCACGCAGTACTACTTCAAAGGGTTTGCATTTGCTCACCGAACCTCACCAATCCTCACAGCCCCAAGTGTCCAGCCTTATGTCTCTCCCAGCTGTGGGTGTAGATGTGGTAAATCCAGGTTTCGTCACAAGCCCTGAACGAATTATTTAAGAATTTATCTCTCTTTCACTGTCTTTGTGTTTTGATTTTGAAATTTATTTTTATAATGGGGTTTAGCTGATTTTCACTGCTGTGTTTATGCCGCTCGATGCACACTTGATCCTCTTATGGAGACATATAAACACATAGGTTTTAAGATTCTTACTAGTCAGATATATTCCTCTGCAGTGAATAGGGGGTGTTGAGTCCACTTCGTTGAACAAGGAGTATATCTTGTCTATTACTGGCTTATGGAACGGTATCTGTGCTCATTTCAATCTCTGGTTTTATGCAGCACCCCAACTCACCTTTCCCCTTAAGCAAGCATAAGTTGGTTTTCTAAATGTGAGACTCTGTTCTGTTTTGTAATTCAGTTCATGTGTAGCCAAGTTTACATTCCCTCTATAAGTGATATCTTATGACTAGTTTCTTTTTCTGTGTGACTTATTTCA
Organism: Leucopleurus acutus; assembly: GCF_964270905.1. Classification (NCBI taxonomy): domain Eukaryota; kingdom Metazoa; phylum Chordata; class Mammalia; order Artiodactyla; family Delphinidae; genus Leucopleurus; species Leucopleurus acutus. The sequence continues at coordinate 813,596 of NW_028139201.1, forward strand.
CTCAGAATCATCTTACCTAAATCCACTCATTATGCTGCTATGGGCCTGATGACATTGATTTCATTGCAGAGTGATATTCCATTCTATGTAAGTACCACAACTTCTTTATCCATTTTTCTCTTTCTGGGATACTTAAGTTGTTCCATTGTCGAGGTTCTTGTAAACACAGCAGCCCTAAACTTTGGGGTGGCTGAGTCTTGTTGATTTTAATTTTCCTAAGCTATAGGGTCATAGGTGGAAGTGCCCGGGTCTCTGTAGCTTTGTTTTTTAGAGGTTTCAGGAAACACCATACACTTCTCCAGAGTGGCTGTTGGCCATTTACATCCCGCCCATCAGCACAACAAGGCTCCCTGTTCTCCATGGCCTGTCCTGCCTTTCCGGTTTTTACACTTTTTTCAGATGGCCCATTTGACCGGTGGGAAGTGAGACTTCATTGTAGTGTGGATTTCCATTGCACGCTTCCTTGGTTGGCTAAAAAGGCCGTATGCGTTTTTTCCTGGATATATTCAGGAAAAAACGCATGTGCATTTTTTGGCCAAGTGCATCATTGTCGAAGTTCTGCCGCTTTTCATATGTTTTAATGCAGTTTCCATCTACCTCCTGAAATATATTTCCTGCAATTGTGCCGTGCTTTCAAGTCCTCTTTGCAGCCTTACTTCAGTATATTTTTGGACGATAGCTGTCATTTATAACTCTGCAGGTTTATGAATTACAGCGCCCCTAAGGTCCTTTCTTCAACTCGCTTTCTTGTGAGCTGGCAGGAAAACCACAGGATTGCTTCAGGCCCTAATCTGGTTTCATCACGGCATGCTGAGCCTTTTGTTAATTCCTCTTCCTGGTGGGAAATTAGAGTGAAATGTGACCGTCCAAACACCTACAGCTAGTCTCTCATTGGTTCTCCCTATTCCCGTTCAACCTCTGCAGAAACTGCTAACTGTGCTAAACAGGAGTTTTAAGGCACAGACTCTCCACTTGGGGAGATTTTTAGTAAAGCATCTGGAATGGCGAACCCGTGTACCAAGGGACAAAAAATGAGATGCGGTTTAGAAACGTTGCCCGATCACATGGTGTACAATCCTCTGGGTTTCCCATGCATGTTTTAGCTGTAGGAAGAATCCCTTAAACCAGGAGAGTTGGGACCCATGGAATGGGTAGCATACAGTATTACTTCAAAGGGTCTCCATTTGCTCACCGAACCTCACCAATCCTCTCAGCCCCAAATGTCCTGCCTTATGTCTCACCCAGCTGTGGGTGTGGATGTGGTAAATCCAAGTTTCATCACAAGCCCTGAACGAATTATTTAAGAACTTTCTCTCCTTCACTGTCTTTGTTTTTGAAATTTATTTTAATAATGGGGTTTAGTTGATTTTCATGGCTGTGTATACTGCTCTACACACACTTGATTCTCTTACGGAGACATATAAATACATATGTTTTAATATTCTTATTGTCAGATATATTCCTCTGCAGTGAATAGGCGGTGTTGAGTCTAATTCGTTGAGCAAGGAGTATATCTCGTCTATTACATATTTGGCTTATGGAATAGTATCTGTGCTAATTTCAATCTCTGGTTTTACGTAGCACCCCAACTCATCATTCCCCTTAAGAAAGCATAAGTTTGTTTTCTAAATGTGAGACTCTGTTCTGTTTTGTAATTCAGTTCATGTGTAGCCAAGTTTACATTCCCTCTATAAGTGATATCTTATGATAAGTTTCTTTTTCTGTGTGACTTATTTCCTTTGAATCATTGTACCTAAATCCATTCATTATGCTTGTACAGGCCGGACGACATTGATTTCATTGCTGAGTGATGTTCCATTGTACGTAAGTATGAAAACGTCTTTATCCATTTCTCTCTTTCAAGGATATTTAATTTGTACCGTAGTCGAGACTCTTGTAAACAGAGCAGCCCTAAACTTTGGGGTGGTTGTTTCTTGTTATTTTAATTTTCCTGAGTTATAGTGCTATAAGTAGGTTTAGGGTTAGGGTTAAGGTTAGGGTTAGGGAACGGGTATGGTTTAGGATGCGACAATGGTTTAGGGTGAGTGAAAGTGTTAGGGTACAGGTCAGTGTTAGTGTACCGTTTAGGATTAGGGTAAGTGTTAGGGTAATGCTTCAGGTTAGGGTTATGTTTAGGGAATGGGGATGGTTTAGGGTAGAGGTTAGGGTACGACAACAGTTTAGGGATAGCGTACATGTAAGGGTAAGGGTTAGTGTTAGCGTACGGGTGAGGATTAGGGGACGGGTTAGGGTAAGGCTTCGGGTAAGGGTTAGGGTTAGCGTTAGGGATAGGGGACGGTGACCGTTTAGGGAACAGGTTAGGGTATGACAATGGTTGAGAGTCAGCATTCGTGTTAGGGTATGAGTTAGAGTTAGCGTATGGGTTAAGATTAGGGGACCGGATAGGGTAAGATTTCAGGTAAGGGTTAGGGGACGGGGAAAGTTTAGGGTACAGGTTAGGGTACGACAAGAGTTTAGGGTGAGCGTACATGTTAGGGTATGTGTTAGTGTTAGAATATGGGTTAGAATTAGGGGACGGGTTAGGGTAAGGCTTCAGGTAAAGTTTAAGGTTAGGATTAGGGGACTGGGAAGGTTTAGGGTACAGGTTAGGGAACGACGATGGTTTAGGGTGAGTGTACATGTTAGGGCATGGGTTAGTGTTAGCATACGGGTTAGGATTAGTGGACAGGTTAAGGTAAGGCTTCGGGTAAAGGTTAGGGTTAGGCTTATGGGACAGGGACAGTTTAGGGTACATGTTAGGGTACAACAACGGTTTAGGGTGAGCATAGGTATTAGAGTACAGGTTAGTGTTAGGGTATGGCTTAGGATTAGGGGACGAGTTAGTGTAAGGCCTCGGGTAAGTGTTAGGGTTAGGGGACAGGGTCGGATTAGGGTACAGTTTAGGGTACGACAATGGTTAAGGGTGAGCATACATGTTAGGGTACAGGATAGTGTCAGTGTACGGGTAAGGATTAGGGGAAAGTTTAGGGTACGGCTTCCAGTAAGGGGTACGGTTAGGGTTAGGGAATGGAGACGGTTTAGGGCACAGGTTAGTGTACAACAACGGTTTAGGGTGAGCATAAGTGTTAGGATATGGGTTAGTGTTAGCGTACGGGTTAGGATTAGGGGACGGGTTAGGGTAAGGCTTCGGGTAAGGGTTAGGGTTAGGGGACAGGGTCGGATTAGGGTACAGTTTAGGGTACGACAATGGTTAAGGGTGAGCATACATGTTAGGGTACAGGATAGTGTCAGCGTACGGGTAAGGATTAGGGGAAAGTTTAGGGTACGGCTTCCAGTAAGGGGTACGGTTAGGGTTAGGGAATGGAGACGGTTTAGGGCACAGGTTAGTGTACAACAACGGTTTAGGGTGAGCATAAGTGTTAGGATATGGGTTAGTGTTAGCGTACGGGTTAGGATTAGGGGACGGGTTAGGGTAAGGCTTCGGGTAAGGGTTAGGGTTACGGTTAGGGGACGGGGACGGTTTACGGTACAGGTTAGGGTACGACAAAGGTTTAGGGTGAGGCGTACGTGTTAGGGTATGGGTTAGTGTTAGCGTACTTGTTAGGATTAGGGGACGGGTTAGGGTAAGGCTTCGGGTAAGGGTTAGGGATAGGGTTAGGGGACGGGGACAGTTTAGGGGACAGGTAAGTGTACAACAACGGTTCAGGGTGCACGTAAGTGTGAAGGCACGGGTTAGTGTTATTGTACGGGTTAGGATTAGGGGACGGGTTAGGGTAAGGCTTCGCTAGGGGTTAGGGTTAGGTAAGGGTTAGGGTTACTGTTAGGATTAGGTGGACAGGGACGGTTTTGGGTACAGGTTAAGGTACGACAATGGTTTAGGGTAAGCATACGTGTGAGGGCACGGGTTAGTGTTAGAGTAAGGGTTAGGATTAGTGGACGGGTTAGGGTTAGGGTTAGGGGACGGGGACGGTTTAGGGGACAGGTTAGGGTACGACAACGGTTTAGGGTGAGCGTACGTGTGACGGCAAAGGTTAGTGTTAGCGAACAGGTAAGAATTAGGGAATGGGTTAGGGTAAGGCTTCAGGTAAGGGTTAGGGTTAGGGTTAGGGGATGGGGATGGTTTAAGGGACAGGTTAGGGTACGACAACGGTTTAGGGTGAGCGTACGTGTGAGGGCTCGGATTAGTGTTAGAGTATGGGTTAGTATTAGGGTAGGGTTAGGGTAAGGCTTCAGGTAAGGGTTAGGGTTAGGGGACGGGGACGGTTTAGGGGACACGTTAGGGTATGACAATGGTTTAGGGTGAGCGTACGTGTGAGGGCATGGGTTAGTGTTAGCGTACGCATTAGGATTAGGGAATGGGTTAGGGTAAGGCTTCGGGTAAGGGTTAGGGTTAGGGTTAGAGTTAGGGGTCGGGGACGGTTTAGGGGACAGGTTAGGGTACGACAACGGTTTAGGGTGAGCGTATGCGTGAGGGCACGGTTTAGTGTTAGCGTAAGGGTTAGGATTAGTGGATGGGTTAGGTTACGTCTTCGGGTAAGGGTTAGGGTTAGTGTTAGGGTTAGGGGATGGGTATGGTTTAGGGGACAGGTTAGGGTACATCAACAGTTTAGGGTAAACGTACGTGTAATGGCACGGGTTAGTGTTAGCATACGGGTTAGGATTAGGGGATGGTTTAGGGTAAGGCTTCGGGAAAGGGTTAGGGTTAGGGTTAGGGTTAGGGAATTGGGACGGTTTAGGGCACAGGTTAGGGTACGACAACGGTTTAGGGTGAACGTACATGTGAGGGCACGGATTAGTGTTAGTGTACGGGTTAGTATCAGGGGACGGGTTAGGGTAAGGCTTCAGCTAAGGGTTAGGGTTAGGGGACGGGGACGGTTTAGGGGACAGGTTAGGGTACGACAACAGTTTAGGGTGAGCATACGTGTGAGGGCACGGGTTAGTGTTAGCATACGGGTTAGGATTAGGGGACGGGTTAGGATAAGGCTTCTGGTAAGGGTTAGGGTTAAGGTTAGGGTTATTGGATGGGGACGGTTTAGGGGACAGGTTAGGGTACGACAACGTTTTAGGTTGAGCGTACGTGTGAGGGCACAAGTTAGTGTTAGCATATGGGTTAGGATTAGGGGACGAGTTAGGGTTAGGATTAGAGTTAGGGTTAGGGGACGGGGACGGTTTAGGGGACAGGTTAGGATATGACAACGGTTTAGGGTGAACGTACGTGTGAGGGCATGGGATAGTGTTAGCGTACGGGTTAGGATTAGGGGACGGGTTAGGGTAAGGCTTTGGGTAAGGGTTAGGTTTAGGGTTAGTGTTAGGGGACAGGGATGGTTTAGGGGACAGGTTAGGGTACGACAACGGTTTAGGGTGAGCGTACGTGTGAGGGCACTGGTTAGTGTTAGCGTATGGGTTAGGATTAGGGGACGGGTTAGGGTAAGGCTTTGGGTAAGCGTTAGGGTTAGGTTTAGGGTTAGGGTTAGGGTTAGGGAACGGGGATGGTTTATGGGACAGGTTAGGGTACGTCAATGGTTTAGGGTGAGTGTACGTGTGAGGGCACGTGTTAGTGTTAGCGTACAGGTTAGGATTAGGGGACGATTAGGATAAGGCTTCGGGTAAGGGTTAGGGTTAGGTTTAGGGTTAGTGTTAGGGGATGGGGACGGTTTAGGGGTCAGGTTAGGGTACGACAACGGTTTAGGGTGAGCGTACATCTGAGGGCATGGGTTAGTGTTAGCATACAGGTTAGGATTAGGGGACGGGATAGATTAAGGCTTTGGGTACGGGTTAGGGTTAGGGTTAGGGTTAGGATTATGGTGAGGGTTAGGGGAAGGGGATGGTTTAAGGGACAGGTTAGGGTACGCCTACGGTTTAGGGTGAGCATACGTGTGAGCGCACGGGTTAGTCTTAGCGTTCGGTTTAGGATTAGGGGGCGGGTTAGGGTAAGGCTTCGGGTAAGTGTTAGGGTTAGGGTTAGGGTTAGGGGATGGGGACGGTTTAGGGTATATGTTAGGGTATGAAAACGGTTTAGGGTGAGCGTACGTGTGAGGGCACGAGTTAGTGTTAGCATATGGGTTAGGATTAGGGGACGAGTTAGGGTTAGGATTAGAGTTAGGGTTAGGGGACGTGGACGGTTTAGGGGACAGGTTAGGATATGACAATGGTTTAGGGTGAGCGTATGCGTGAGGGCACGGGATAGTGTTAGCGTACGGGTTAGGATTAGGGGACGGGTTAGGGTAAGGCTTTGGGTAAGGGTTAGGTTTAGGGTTAGGGTTAGGGGACGGGGATGGTTTAGGGGACAGGTTAGGGTACGACAACGGTTTAGGGTGAGCGTACATCTGAGGGCATGGGTTAGTGTTAGCATACAGGTTAGGATTAGGGGATGGGATAGAGTAAGGCTTTGGGTACGGGTACGGGTTAGGGTTAGGGTTAGGGTTATGGTGAGGGTTAGGGGACGGAGATGGTTTAGGGGACAGGTTAGGGTACACCAACGGTTTAGGGTGAGCGTACGTGTGAGGGCAAGGGTTAGTGTTAGCGTACGGGTTAGGATTAGGGGACGGGTTAGGGTAAGGCTTTGGGTAAGGTTTAGGATTAGGGTTAGGGTTAGGGATCAGGGATGGTTTAGGGGACAGGGTAGGGTATGACAACGGTTTAGGGTGAGCGTACGTGTGAGGGCATGGGTTAGTGTTAGTGTATGGGTTAGGATTAGGGAACGGGTTAGGGTAAGGTTTCGGGTAAGGGTTAGGGTTAGTGTTAGGGTTAGGGTTAGGGGACGAGGACGGTTTAGGGTTCAGGTTAGGGTATGAAAACGGTTTAGGGTGAGCGTACGTGTGAGGGCACAAGTTAGTGTTAGCGTATGGGTTAGGATTAGGGGTCGAGTTAGGGTTAGGATTAGGGTTAGGGTTAGGGGACGGGGACGGTTTAGGAGACAGGTTAGGTTACGACAACGGTTTAGGGTGAGCGTACGCATGAGGACACGGGATAGTGTTAGGGTTCGGGTTAGGAATAGGGGACAGGTTAGGGTAAGGCTTCGGGTAAGTGTTAGGTTTAGGGTTAGGGCTAGGGGACGGGGACGGTTTAGGGGACAGGTTAGGGTACGACAACGTTTTAGGGTGAGCGTACTTGTTAGGGCACTGGTTAGTGTTAGCGTACTGGTTAGGATTAGGGGACGGGTTAGGGTAAGGCTTCGGGTAAGCGTTAGGTTTAGGGTTAGGGTTAGGGAATGGGGACGGTTTAGGGGACAGGTTAGGGTACGACAATGGTTTAGGGTGAGCGTACATGTGAGGGCACGGGTTAGTGTTAGCGTACGGGTTACGATTAGGTGACAGGTTAGGATAAGGCTTCGGGTAAGGGTTAGGGTTAGGGTTAGGGGACGGGGACGGGGACTGTATAGGGGACAGGTTAGGGTACGCCAATGGTTTAGGGTGAGCGTACATGTGAGGGCACGGGTTAGTGTTAGCGTACGGGTTAGGATTAGGGGACGGTTTACGGTAAGGCTTCGGGTAAGGTTTAGGGGTAGGGTTAGGGGATGGGGATGGTTTAGGGGATAGGTTAGGGTACGACAATGGTTTAGGTTGAGCGTACTTGTGCGAGAATGGGTTAGTGTTAGCGTACGGGTTAGGTTTAGGGGACGGGTTAGGGTAAGGCTTTGGGTAAGGGTTAGGGTTAAGGTTAGGGTTATGGGATGGGGACGTTTTAGGGGACAGGTTCGGGTATGACAATGGTTTAGGGTGAGCGTAAGTGTGAGGGCACGTGTTAGTGTTAGCGTATGGGTTAGGATGAGGGCACGGGTAAGGTTAAGGCTTCGGGTTAGGTTAGGGTTAGGGGACGGTGATGGTTTAGGGTACAGGTTAGGGTACGACAACGGTTTAGGGTGAGTGTACGTGTCAGGGCACAGGTTAGTGTTAGCGTACGGTTTGGTATTAGGGGACTGGTTAGGGTAAGGCTTCTGGTAAGGCTTAGGGTTAGGGTTAGGGTTAGGGGACGGGGATGGTTTAGGTGACTGGTTAGGGTACGATAATGTTTTAGGGTGAGCGTACGTGTGAGGGCACGGGTTAGTGTTAGCGTACGGTTTAGGATTAGGGGACGGGTTAGGGTAAGGCTTCGGGTAAGGTTTAGGGTTAGGGTTAGGGTTAGGGGACTGGGATGGTTTAGGGGACACGGTAGGGTACGACAACGGTTAAGGGTGAGCGTACGTGTTAGGGTATGTGTTAGTGTTAGCGTACGGGTTTGCATTAAGGGACGGGTTAAGGTAAGGTTTCGGGTAAGGGTTAGGGTTAGTGTTAGGGTTAGCGTTAGGGGACGGGGATGGTATAGGGGACAGGTTAGGGTACGACAATGGTTTAGGGTCAGCGTACGTGTGAGGGCCCAGGTTAGTGTTAGCGTACGGGTTAGGATTATGGGACGGGTTAGAGTAAGGCTTTGGATAAGTGTTAGGGTTAGGGTTAGGGTTAGGGTTAGGGGACCGGGACGGTTTAGGGTACAGGTAACTGTATGAAAACAGTTTAGGGTGAGCATACGTGTGAGGGTATGAGTTAGTGTTAACGTATGGGTTAGGATTAGGGGACCAGTTAAGGTGAGGATTAGGGTTAGGGTTAAGGGACGGGGACAGTTTAGGGGACAGGGTAGGGTACGACAACGGTTTAGGGTGAGCGTACGTGTGAGGGCATGGGATAGTGTTAGCGTACGTGTTAGGATTAGGGGACAGGTTAGGGTAAGCTTTCGGGTAAGTGTTAGGGTTAGGTTTAGGGTTAGGGCTAGGGTTACGGGATGGGGACGGTTACGGGACAGGTTAGGGTACGATAATGGTTTAGGGTGAGCATACGTGTGAGGGCACGGGTTGGTGTTAGCGTACGGGTTAGGATTATGGGACGGGTTCGTGTAAGGCTTCGGGTAAGGGTTATGGTTAGGGTTATGGTTAGGGTTAGGGGACGGGGACGGTTTAGGGGACAGGTTAGGGTACGCCAACAGTTTAGCATGAGTGTACGTGTGACGGCACGGGTTAGTGTTAGCAAACGGGTTAGGATTAGGGGATGGGTTAGGGTAAGGCTTCGGGTAACGGTTAGGGTTAGGGTTAGGGTTAGGGTTAGGGTTATTGGATGCGGACGGTTTAGGGGACAGGTTAGGGTACGACAACGTTTTAGGTTGAGCGTACGTGTGAGGGCATGGGTTAGTGTTAGCGTACGGGTTAGGGTAAGTTTTCGGGTAAGGGTCAGTGTTAGGGTTAGGGGAAGGGAACGTTTAGGGAACAGGTTAGGGTACGACAGTGGTATAGGGTAAGCGTACGTGTGAGGGCACGGGTTAGTCTTAGCGTACGGGTTAGGATTAGGGCACGGTTTAGGGTAAGGCTTCGGGTAAGTGTTAGGGTTAGGGTTAGGATTAGGGGACGGGGACGGGGACAGTTAGGGGACATGTTAGGGTACGACAATGGTTTAGGGTGAGCGTACGTGTGAGGGCATGGGTTAGTGTTAGCGTACGCGTTAGGATTAGGGAATGGGTTAGGGTAAGGCTTCGGGTAAGGGTTAGGGTTAGGGTTAGAGTTAGGGGTCGGGGACGGTTTAGGGGACAGGTTAGGGTACGACAACGGTTTAGGGTGAGCGTACGTGTGAGGGCACGGGTTAGTGTTAGCGTACGGGTTAGGATTAGGGGACGGGTTAGGGTAAGGCTTTGGGTAAGGTTTAGGATTAGGGTTAGGGTTAGGGATCAGGGATGGTTTAGGGGACCCGGTAGGGTATGACAACGGTTTAGGGTGAGCGTACGTGTGAGGGCACGGGTTAGTGTTAGCGTACGGGTTAGGATTAGGGGACGGGTTATGTTAAGGCTTCAGGTTAGGGTTGGTTAGGGGACGGGGATGGTTTAGGAGACAGGTTAGGGTACGACAACGGTCTGTGGTGAGCGTACGTGTGAGGGCACAGGTTAGTGTTAGAGTACGGTTTGGGATTAGGGTACGGGTTAGGGTAAGACTTCTGGTAAGGGTTAGGGTTAGGGTTAGGGGATGGGGATGGTTTAGGGGACAGGTTAGGGTACGACAATGGTTTAGGGTGAGCGTAAGTGTGAGGGCATGGGTTAGTGTTGGCATACAGGTTAGGATTAGGGGACGGGTTAGATTAAGGCTTCGGGTAAGGTTTAGGGTTAGGGTTAGGGTTAGGGTACGGGGATGGTTTAGGGGACAGGGTAGGGTACAACAACGGTTTAGGGTGAGCGTACGTCTGAGAGCACAGGTTAGTGTTAGCGTATAGATTAGCATTAGCGGACGGGTTAGGGTTAGTGTTAGGGTTAGGGGACGGGGATGGTTTAGGGGACAGGTTAGGGTAAGTCAACGGTTTAGGGTGAGCGTACGTGTAAGGGCACGGGTTAGTGTTAGCATACGGGTTAGGATTTGTGGATGGTTTAGGGTAAGGATTCGGGTAAGGGTTAGGGTTAGGTTTAGGGTTAGGGGACGGGGACGGTTTAGCGGACAGGTTACGGTACGACAACGTTTTAGGGTGAGCGTACGTGTGAGGGCACAGGTTCGTGTTAGCGTATGGATTAGGATTAGGGGATGGTTTAGGGTAAGGCTTCAGGTAAGGGTTAAGGTTAGGGTTAGGGTTAGGGGTCGGGGATGGTTTAGGGTACAGGTTAGGGTATGAAAACGGTTTAGGGTGAGTATACGTGTGAGGGCACGAGTTGGTGTTAACATATGGGTTAGGATTAGGGGACGAGTTAGGGATAGGATTAGGGTTAGTGTTAGGGGACGGGGACGATTTAGGGGACAGGTTAACGTACGACAATGGTTTAGGGTGAGGGTACGTTTGAGGGCACGGGTTAGTGTTAGCTTACGGGTTAGGATTAGGGGACGGGTTAGGGTAAGGCTTTGGGTAAGGGTTAGGGTTAGGGTTAGGGGACGGGGACGGTTTAGGGTACAGGTTAGGGTACGACAACGGTTTAGGGTGAGCGTACATGTGAAGGCAGGGGTTAGTGATAGCCTACGGGTTAGGATTAGGTGATGGGTTAGGGTAAGGCTTCGGGTTAGGGTTAGTGTTAGTATTAGGGGACGGGGACTGTTTAGGGAACAGGTGTGGGTACGACAATGGTTTAGGGTAGGCATACGTGTGAGGGAACGGGTTAGTCTTAGCGTACAGGTTAGGATAAGGGGACGGGTTAGGGTAAGGCTTCAGGTAAGTGTTAGGGTTAGGTTTAGGGTTAGGGTTAGGGGACGGGGATGGTTTAGGGGACAGGTTAGGGTACGACAACGGTTTAGGGTGAGCGTACATCTGAGGGCATGGGTTAGTGTTAGCGTACGGGTTAGGATTAGGGGACGGGATAGAGTAAGGCTTTGGGTATGGGTTAGGGTTAGGGTTATGGTGAGGGTTATGGTGAGGGTTAGGGGACGGGGATGGTTAAGGGGACAGGTTAGTGTACGCCAACGGTTTAGGGTGAGTGTACGTGTGAGGGCACGGATTAGTGTTAGCGTATGGGTTAGCAATAGGGGACGGTTTAGGGTAAGGCTTAGGGTAAGTGTTAGGGTTAGGGGACGGGGATGGTTTAGGGGACAGGTTAGGGTATGACAACGGTTTAGGGTGAGCGCACGCATGAGGGCACGGTTTAGTGTTAGCGTAAGGGTTAGGATTAGTGGACGTGTTAGGTTACGTCTTTGGGTAAGGGTTAGGGTTAGGGTTAGGGGACGGGGATGGTTTATGGGACAGATTAGGGTACGACAATGGTTTAGGGTGAGCATACGTGTGAGGGCACGGGTTAGTGTTAGCGTATGGGTTAGGATTAGGTGACAGCTTAGGATAAGGCTTCGGGTAAGGGTTAGGGTTAGGGTTAGGGTTAGGGTTAGGGGATGGGGAGGGTTTAGGGTTAGGGTTAGGGTTGGGGGACGGGGACGCTTTAGGGGACAGGTTAGGGTATGATAACGGTTTAGGGTGAGCGTACATGTGAGGGCACAAGTTAGTGTTAGCTTATGGTTTAGGATTAGGGGACGGGTTAGTGTAAGGCTTCGGGTAAGGGTTAGGGTTAGGGTTAGAGTTAGGGTTAGGGTTAGGGGACGGGGACGGTTTAGGGGACAGGTTAGGGTATGACAATGGTTTAGGGTGAGCGTATGTGTGAGAGCATGGGTTAGTGTTAGCGTACGGATTAGGATTAGGGGACGGGTTAGGGTAAGGCTTTGGGTAAGGTTTAAGATTAGGGTTAGGGTTAGGGATCAGGGATGGTTTAGGGGACAGGGTAGGGTACGACAACGGTTTAGGGTGAGCGTACGTGTGAGGGCACCAGTTAGTGTTAGCGTATGGGTTAGGATTAGGGAACGGGTTAGGGTAAGGGTTTGGGTAAGGGTTAGGGTTAGTGTTAGTGTTAGGGTTAGGGGACGGGGACGGTTTAGGGTTCAGGTTAGGGTATGAAAACGGTTTAGGGTGAGCGTACGTGTTAGGGCACAAGTTAGTGTTAGCGTATGGGTTAGGATTAGGGTTAGAGTTAGGGTTAGGATTAGGGTTAGGGTTAGGGGACGGGGACGGTTTAGGGGACCGGTTAGGTAACGACAACGGTTTAGGGTGAGCGTACACATGAGGACACGGATAGTGTTAGCGTTCGGGTTAGGATTAGGGGACGGGTTAGGGTAAGGCTTCAGGTAAGGGTTAGGTTTAGGGTTAGGGTTAGGGGACGGGGACGGTTTAGAGGACAGGGTAGGGTACGACAACGTTTTAGGGTGAGCATACTTGTTAGGGCACTGGTTAGTGTTAGAGTACGGGTTAGGATTAGGGGACGGGTTAGGGTAAGGGTTCGGGTAAGCGTTAGGGTTAGGGTTAGTGGATGGGGACGGTTCAGGGGACAGGTTAGGGTACGACAATGGTTTAGGGTGAGCGTACGTGTGAGGGTATGGGTTAGTGTTAGCGTACGGGTTAGGATTAGGTGACGGGTTAGGATAAGGCTTCGGGTAAGGGTTAGGGTTAGGGTTAGGGGATGGGGACGGTTTAGGGGACAGGATAGCATACGCCAATGGTTTAGGGTGAGCATACGTGTGAGGGCAGGGGTTAATGTTAGCGTACGGCTTAGGATTAGGGGACGGGTTAGGGTAAGGCTTCGGTTAAGGATTAGGGTTAGGGTTAGTGTTAAGGTTACGGTTAGGGGACGGGGACGGTTTAGGGGATAGGTTAGGGTCCGACAACGGTTTAGGTTGAACATACGTGTGAGAGAATGGGTTAGTGTTAGCGTACGGGTTAGGATTAGGGGACGGGTTAAGGTAAGGCTTCGTTTAAGGGTTAGGGTTAGGGTGAGTGTTAAGGTTAGGGTTAGGGGACAGGGACGGTTTAGGGGACAGGTTAGTGTACAACAACGGTTTAGGGTGAGCGTACGTGTGAGGGCACGGGTTAGTGTTAGCGTATGGGTTAGGATTAGGGGACGGGTTAGGGTAAGGCTTCGGGTAAGTGTTAGGTTTAGGGTTAGGGTTAGGGGACGGGGACGGTTTAGGGGACAGGATAGTGTATGACAATGGTTTAGGGTGAGAGTACATGTCAGGGCATGGGTTAGTGTTAGCGTACGGGTTAGGATTAGGGGACGGGTTAGGGTAAGGCTTCGGGTAAGGGTTAGGGTTAGGGTTATGGGAAGGGGACGTTTTAGGGGACAGGTTCGGGTATGACAATGGTTTAGGGTGAGCGTAAGTGAGAGGGCACGTGTTAGTGTTAGCGTACGAGTTAGGATGAGGGGACGGGTAAGGTTAAGGCTTTGGGTTAGGGTTAGTGTTAGGGGACGGAGACGGTTTAGGGGACTGGTTAGGGTACGACAACGGTTTAGGGTGAGTGTACGTGTCAGGGCACAGGTTAGTGTTAGCGTACGGTTTGGTATTAGGGGACTGGTTAGGGTAAGGCTTCTGATAAGGCTTAGGGTTAGGGTTAGGGGACGGGGATGGTTTAGGTGACTGGTTAGTGTACGATAATGTTTTAGGGTGAGTGTACGTGTGAGGGCACGGGTTGGTGTTAGCGTACGGGTTAGGATTATGGGACAGGTTCGTGTAAGGCTGCGGGTAAGTGTTAGGGTTAGGGTTAGGGTTAGGGGACTGGGATGGTTTAGGGGACACGGTAGGGTATGACAACGGTTTAGGGTGAGCATACGTGTTAGGGTATGGGTTAGTGTTAGCGTACGGGTTAGCATTAGGGGACGGGTTAAGGTAAGGGTTCGGGTAAGGGTTAGGGTTAGGGTTAGGGTTAGGGGACGGGGATGGTATAGAGGACAGGTTAGTGTACGAAAACGGTTTAGGGTCAGCATACGTGTGAGGGCACGGGTTAGTATGGGTGTACGGGTTAAATTATGGGACGGGTTAGAGTAAGGCTTCGGATAAGTGTTAAGGTTAGGGTTAGGGTTAGGGTTAGGGGACCGGGACGGTTTAGGGTACAGGTAAGTGTAGGAAAACAGTTTAGGGTGAGCGTACGTGTGAGGGCATGAGTTAGTGTTAACGTATGGGTTAGGATTAGGGGTTCAGTTAGGTTGAGGATTAGGGTTAGGGTTAAGGGACAGGGACGGTTTAGGGGACAGGGTAGGGTATGACAACAGTTTAGGGTGAGCATACGCTTGAGGGCATGGGATAGTGTTAGCGTACGTGTTAGGAATAGGGGACGGGTTAGTGTAAGGTTTCGGGTAAGTGTTAGGGTTAGGTTTAGGGTTAAGGTTAGGGTTAGGGGACGGGGACGGTTTACGGGACAGGTTAGGGTACGATAATGGTTTAGGGTGAGCGTACGTGTGAGGGCACGGGTTGGTGTTAGCGTACGGGTTAGGATTATGGGACGGGTTCGTGTAAGGCTTCGGGTAAGGGTTAGGGTTAGGGTTAGGGGACTGGGATGGTTTAGGGGACATGGTAGGGTACGACAACGGTTTAGGGTGAGCGTACGTGTTAGGGTATGGGTTAGTGTTAGCATATGGGTTAGCATTAGGGGATGGGTTAAGGTAAGGGTTCGGGTAAGGTTTAGGGTTAGTGTTAGGGTTAGGGTTAGGGGACGAGGATGGTGTAGGGGACAGGTTAGTGTACGACAACGGTTTAGGGTCAGCATACGTGTGAGGGCACAGGTTAGTGTTAGCGTACGGGTTAGGATTATGGGACGGGTTAGAGTAAGGCTTCGGATAAGTGTTAGGGTTAGGGTTAAGGTTAGGGTTAGGGGACCAGGACGGTTTAGCGTACAGGTAAGTGTATGAAAACAGTTTAGGGTGAGCGTACGTGTGAGCGCATGAGTTAGTGTTAACGTATGGGTTAGGATTAGGGGTTCAGTTAGGGTGAGGATTAGGGTTAGGGTTAAGGGACGGGGACGGTTTAGGGGACAGGGTAGGGTACGACAACGGTTTAGGGTGAGCGTACGCGTGAGGGCATGGGATAGTGTTAGCGTACGTGTTAGGAATAGGGGACGGGTTAGTGTAACGTTTCGGGTAAGTGTTAGGGTTAGGTTTAGGGTTAAGGTTAGGGTTAGGGGATGGGGACGGTTTAGGGGACAGGTTAGGGTACGACAACGGTTTAGGGTGACCGTACATATGAGGGCATGGGTTAGTGTTAGCGTACGGGTTAGGATTAGGGGACGGGTTAGAGTAAGGCTTTGGGTATGGGTTAGGGTTAGGGGACAGGGACAGTTTAGGGGATAGATTAGGGTACAACAACGGTTCAGGGTGAGCGTACGTGTGAGGGCACGGGTTAGTGTTAGCGTACGGGTTAGGATTAGGGGACGGGTTAGGGTAAGGTTTCGGGTAAGGGTTAGGGTTAGGATTAGAGTTAGGGTTAGGAGACAGGGACGGTTTAGGGGACAGGTTAGGGTACGACAACTGTTTAGAGTGAGCGTACATGTGAGGGCATGGGTTAGTGTTAGCGTACGGGTTAGGATTAAGGGACGGGTTAGGGTGAGGCTTCGTTTAAGGTTTAGGGTTAGGGTTAGTGTTAAGGTTAGGGTTAGGCGATGGGGACGGTTTAGGGGACAGGTTAGGGTACGACAACGGTTTAGGGTGAGCGTACGTGTGAGGGTACGGGTTAGTGTTAGCGTCTGGGTTAGGATTAGGGGATGGTTTAAGGTAAGGCTTCGGGTAAGTTTAGGGTTAGGGTTAGGGTTAGGGTTATGGGATGGGGACGGTTTAGGGGACAGGTTAGGGTACGACAGCGCTTTAGGGTGAGCATACGTTTGAGGCCACAGGTTAGTGTTAGCATACGGGTTAGGATTAGGGGACGGGTTAGTGTAAGGTTTTGGGTAAGGGTTAGGTTTAGGGTTAGGGTTAGGTGACGGGGACGGTTTAGGGGACAGGTTAGGGTACGACAAGGTTTTAGGGTGAGCGTACGTGTGACGGCGCCGGTTAGTGTTAGCGTATGTGTTAGGATTAGGGGACGGGTTACGGTAAGGCTTAAGGTAAGGGTTAGGTTTAGGGTTAGGTTTAGGGTTAGGGAATGGGGACGGTTTAGGGGACAGGTTAGGGTACGACAACGGTTTATGGTGAGCTTACGTGTGAGGGCATGGGTTAGTGTCAGCGTATGGTTTAGGATTAGGGGACAGGTTAGGGTAAGGCTTCGGGTAAGGGTTAGGTTTAGGGTTAAGGTTAGTGTTAGTGGACGGGGATGGGGACGGTTTAAGGGACAGGTTAGGGTACAACAAAGATTTAGGGTGAGCGTACATGTAAGGGCACGGTTTAGTGTTAGCGTACGGGTTAGGTTTAGGGATCGGGTTACTGCAAGGCTTCGTGTAAGGGTTAGGGTTAGGGTTAGGATTAGGGGACGGGTTAGGGGACAGGTTACTGTACGACAACGGTTTAGGGTGAGCGTACGTGTGAGGGCACGGGTTAGTGTTAGCGTACCGGTTAGGATTTGGGGACGGGTTAGCGTAAGGCTTCGGGTAAGGGTTAGTGTTAGCTTTAGGGTTAGGGTAAGGGGATGGGGATGGTTTACAGGACAGGTTAGGGTACGACAACGGTTTAGGATGAGCGTATGTGTGAGGGCACGGGTTAGTGTTAGCTTACGGGTTAGGATTAGGGGACGGGTTAGGGTAAGTCTTCGGGTAAGGGTTAGGGTTAGGGTTAGGGTTAGGGGACGGAGACGGTTTAGGGGATAGGTGAGGGTATGAAAACGGTTTAGGGTGAGCGTACGTGTGAGGGCATGGGTTAGTGTTAGCGTACGGTTAGGATTAGGGGACTGGTTATGGTAAGACTCTGGGTAAGGGTTTGGGTTAGGTTAGGCTTAGGGTTAGGGGACGGAGACGGTTTAGTGGACAGGTTAGGGTATGACAACGGTTTAGGGTGAGCGTACATGTGAGGGCACAGGTTATTGTGAGCGTACGGGTTAGGATTAGGGGACGGGTTAGGGTAAGGCTTCGGGTAAGGGTAAGGGTTAGGGTTAGGGTTAGGGTTAGGGGACGGGGACATTTTAGTGGACAGGTTAGGGTACGACAACGGTTTAGGGTGAGCGTACGTGTGAGGGCATGGGATAGTGTTGGCATACAGGTTAGGATTAGCGGACGGGTTAGGGTAAGGCTTTAGGTAAGAGTTAGGGTTAGGGTTATGGGGACGGGGACTGTTTAGGGTCCAGGTGAGGGTATGACAACGGTTTAGGGGGAGCGTACGTGTGAGGGCATGGGTTAGTGTTAGCGTACGTGTTAGGATTAGGGGACGGGTGAGGGTCAGGCTTCGGGGAAGGGTTAGGGTTATGGTTCGGGCTAGGGTTAGGGTTAGGGGACGGGGACTGTTTGGGGTACAGGTTAGGGTACCACATTGGTTTAGTGTGAGTGTATGTGTGAGGGCATGGGTTATCGTTTTGGTACAGGTTAGGATTAGGGGACGGGTTAGGGTAAGGCTTTGGGTAGGTGTAGGTTTAGGGTCAGGGGATGGGGACCATTTCGGGGACAGGTTAGGGTACGACAACGGTTTAGGGTGAGTGTACGTGTGAGGGCACGGTTTAGTGTTAGCGTACGGGTTAGGATTAGGGGACGGGTTAGTGTAAGGCTTCGGGTAAGTGTTAGGGTTAGGGTTAGGGGACTGGGACGGGGACGGTTTAGAGTCCAGGTGAGGGTACGACAATGGTTTAGGGTGAGCGTACGTGTGAGGGCACAGGTTAGTGTTAGCGTACGGCTTAGAATTACGGGATGGGTGAGGGGAAGGCTTCGGGGAAGGGTTAGGTTTAGTGTTCGGGCTAGGGTTAGGGTTAGGGGACAGGGACGGTTTAGGGTCCAGGTGAGGGTACGACAACAGTTTAGGGGGAGCGTACGTGTAAGGCCACGGGTTAGTGTTAGTGTACGGGTTAGGATTAGAGGACTGGTGAGGGGAAGGCTTCGGGGAAGGTTTAGGGTTAGGGTTCGGGCTAGGCTTAGGGTTAGGGGACGGGGAAGGTTTAGGGTCCCGGTGAGGGTACGACAACGGTTTACGGGGAGCGTACGTGTGAGGGCAGGGACTAGTGTTAGCGTACGGGTTAGGATTAGGGGACGGGTTAGGGTAAGGCTTCGGGTAAGGGTAAGGGTTAGGGTTACGGTTAAGGTTAGGGGACGGGGACATTTTAGGGGACAGGTTAGGGTACGACAGTGGTTTAGACTGAGCGTACGTGTGAGGGCATGGGTTAGTGTTGGTGTACAGGTTAGGATTAGCGGACGTGTTAGGGTAAGGCTTCGGTTAAGGGTTAGGGTTATCGTTAGGGGACGGGGAAATTTTAGGGTCCAAGTGAGGGTAGGACAACGGTTTAGGGGGAGCAAACGTGTGAGGGCACGGGTTAGTGTTAGCTTACGGGTTAGGATTAGGGGACAGGTGAGGGGAAGGCTTCGGGGAAGGGTTAGGATTAGGGTCCGGGCTAGGGTTAAGGTTAGGGGACGGGAACGGTTTAGGGTCCAGGTGAGGGTACAACAACGGTTTAGGGTGAGCGTACGAGTGAGGGCATGGGTTAGTGTTAGCGTACGGGTTAGGATTAGGGTACGGGTGAGGGGAAGGCTTCGGGGAAGGGTTAGGTTTAGGGTTCGGGCTAGGGTTAGGGTTAGGGGACGGGGACGGTTTAGAGTCCAGGTGAGGGTACGACAACGGTTTAGGGTGAGCGTACGTGTGAGGGCACGGGTTAGTGTTAGCGTACGGCTTAGGTTTACAGAACGGGTGAGGGTCAGGCTTCAGCGAAGGGTTAGGGTTAGGGTTCGGGCTAGGGTTAGGGTTAGGGGACGGGGACGGTTCAGGGACCATATGAGGGTACGACAATGCTTTAGGGGGAGTGTACGTGTGAGGGCGCGGGTTATCGTGAGCATACGGGTTAGGATTAGGGGACGGGTGAGGGTCAGGCTTCGGGGAAGTGTTAGGGTTAGGGTTCGGGCTAGGTTTAGGGTTAGGGGACGGGGAAGGTTTAGGGTCCAGGTGACGGTACGACAATGCTTTACGGGGAGCGTATGTGTGAGGGCGCGGGTTAGCGTGAGCGTACGGGTTAGGATGAGGGGACGGGTGAGGGTCAGGCTTCAGGGAAGATTTAGGGTTAGGTTTTGGTCTAGGGATAGGGTTAGGGGATGGGGATGGTTTAGGTTTCAGGTGAGGGTACGACAACGCTTTAGGGGGAGCGTACGTGTGAGGGCACGGGTTAGCGTGAGCATACGGGTTAGGATTAGGGGACGCGTGAGTATCAGGCTTCGGGGTAGGGTTAGGGTTAGGGTTCGGGCTAGGGTTAGGCTTAGGGGTCGGGGACGGTTTAGGGTCCAGGTGAGGGTATGAAAACGTTTTAGGGGGAGCGTATGTGTGAGATTGCCGGTTAGTGTTAACGTACGGGTTAGGATTAGGGGACGGGTGAGGGTCAGGCTTCGGGGAAGGGTAAGGGTTAGGGTTCGGGCTAGGGTTAGTGTTAGGGGAGAGGGATGGTTTAGGGTCCATGTGAGGATACGACAACGCTTTAGGGGGAGCGTACGTGTGAGGGTGTGGGTTATTGTTAGCCTACGGTTTAGGATTAGGGGCTGGGTGAGGGTCAGGCTTCGGGGAAGGTTTAGGGTTAGGGACAGGCTAGGGTTAGGGTTAGGGGACGGGGACGGTTTAGGGTACAGGTGAGTGTATGACAACGCTTTATGGGGAGCGTACGTGTGAGGGCGTGGGTTAGTGTTAGCGTACGTGATAGGATTAGGGTACGGGTGAGGGTCAGGCTTCGGGGAAGGGTTAGGGCTAGGGTTCGGGTTAAGGTTAGGGTTAGGGGACGGGGACGGTGTAGGGTCCAGGTGAGGGTACGACAACGTTTTAGGGGGAGCGTACGTGTGAGGGCGCGGGTTAGTGTTAGCGTACGGGTTAGGATTAGGGGACGGGTGTGGGTCAGGATTCGGGGAAGTGTTAGGGTTAGGGTTCGGGGTAGGATTAGGGTTAGGGTACCGGGACGGTTTACGGTCCAGATGAGGGTACGACAACGCTTTAGGGGGAGCGTAAGTGTGAGGGCGTGGGTTATTGTGAGCGTACGGGTTAGGATTAGGGGACGGGTGAGGGTCAGGCTTCGGGGAAGGGTTAGGGTTAGGGAGAGGCTAGGGTTAGGGATAGGGGACGGGGACGGTTTAGGGTCCAGGTGAGGGTACGACAACGCTTTAGGGGGAGCGTACGTGTGAGGGCGAGGGTTAGTGTTAGAGTACGGGTTAGGATTAGGGGACGGGGGAGGGTCAGGCTTCGGGGAAGGGTTACGGTTAGGGTTCGGGCTAGGGTTAGGTTTAGGGGACGGGGACGGTTTAGGGTCCAGGTGAGGGTACGACAACGCTTGAGTGGGAGCGTAGTTGTGAGAGCGCGGGTCAGTGTTAGCGTACTTGTTAGGATTAGGGGACGGGTGAGGGTCAGGCTTCGGGGAAGGGTTAGGGTTAGGGATCGGGCGAGGTTTAGAGTTAGGGGACAGGGACGGTTTAGGGTCCAGGTGAGGGTACGACAACACTTTAGGGGGAGCGTACGTGTGAGGGCGCGGGTTAGCGTTCGCGTGCGGGTTAGGATTAGGGGACGGGGGAGGGTCAGGCTTCGGGGAAGGGTTAGTGTTAGGGTTCGGGCTAGAGTTAGGGTTAGGGGATGGGGACGGTTTAGGGTCCAGGTGAGGGTACGAGAACGCATTAGGGGGAGAGTAAATGTGAGGGCGCGGGTTAGCGTTAGCGTACGGGTTAGGATTAGGGTACGGGTGAGGTTCAGGCTTCGGGGAAGGGTTAGGGTTAGGGTTCGGGCTAGGGTTAGCGTTAGGGGATGGGGACGGTTTAGGGTGCACGTGAGGGTACGTCAAAGCTTTAGGGGGAGTGTACGTGTGAGGGCGCGTGTTAGTGTCAGCGTACGGGTTAGGATTAGGGGATTCGTGAGGGTCAGGCTTCGGGGAAGGTTTAGGGTTAGGGACAGGCTAGGGTTAGGGTTAGGGGACGGGGACGGTTTAGGGTACAGGTAAGGGTACGACAACGCTTTAGGGGGAGCGTAAGTGTGAGGGCGTGGGTTAGTGTTAACGTACGTAATAGGATAAGGGGACGGGTGAGGGTCAGGCTTCGAGGAAGGGTTAGTGTGATGGTTCGGGCTAGGGTTACGGTTAGGGGACGGGGACGGTTTAGGGTCCAGGTGAGGGTACGAGAACGCTTTAGGGGGAGCGTACATGTGAGGGCGCGGGTTAGTGTTAGCGTACGGGTTAGGATTAGGGCACGGGTGAGGTTCAGGCTTCGGGGAAGGGTTAGGGTTAGGGTTCGGGCTAGGGTTAGGGTTAGGGGACGGGGACGGTTTAGGGTCCACGTGAGGGTACGACAAAGCTTTAGGGGGAGCGTACGTGTGAGGGCGCGTGTTAGTGTCAGCGTACGGGTTAGGATTGGGGACGGGTGAGGGTCAGGCTTCGGGGAAGGGTTAGAGTTAGGGACAGGCTAGGGTTAGGGTTAGGGGACAGGGACGGTTTAGGGTACAGGTGAGAGTATGACAGTGCTTTAGGTGGAGCGTACGTGTGAGGGCGTTGGTTAGTGTTAGCGTACGTGATAGGATTAGGGTACGGGTGAGGGTCAGGCTTCGGGGAAGGGTTAGGGTTAGGGTTCGGACTAAGGTTAGGGTTAGGGGACGGGGACGGTTTAGGGTCCAGGTGAGGGTACGACAACGCTTTAGGGGGAGCGTACGTGTGAGGGCCTGGGTTAGTGTTAGCGTACGGGTTAGGATTAGGGGACGGGTGTGGGTCAGGTTTCGGGGAAGTGTTAGGGTTAGGGTTCGGGGTAGGATTAGGGTTAGGGGCCCGGGACGGTTTAGGGTCCAGGTGAGGGTACGACAACGCTTGAGGGGGAGTATATTTGTGAGAGCGCAGGTCAGTGTTAGCGTACTTGTTAGGAATAGGGGACGGGTGAGGGTCACGCTTCGGGGAAGGGTTAGGGTTAGGGATCGGGCGAGGTTTAGGGTTAGGGGACAGGGATAGTTTAGGGTTCATGTGAGGGTGCGACAACGCTTTAGGGGGAGCGTACATGTGAGGGCGTGGATTAGCGTTAGCGTACAGGTTAGGATTAGGGGACGTGTTGGGTCAGGCTTCGGGGAAGGGTCAGCCTTAGGGTTCTGTCTAGGGTTAGGGTTAGGGGAAGGGGATGGTTTAGGGTCCAGGTGAGGGTACGACAATGCTTTAGGGGGAGCGTACATGTGAGGGCGTGGGTTAGCATTAGCGTGCGGGTTAGGATTAGGGGACGGGTGAGGGTCAGGCTTCGGGGAATGGTTAGGGTTAGGGTTCGGGCTAGGGTTAGGGTTATCGGACGGGGACGGTTTAGGGTCCAGGTGAGGGTACGACAACGCTTTAGGGGGAGCGTACGTGTGAGGGCGCGGGTTAGTGTTAGCGTACGGCTTAGGTTTACAGAACGGGTGAGGGGAAGGCTTCGGGGAAAGGTTAGGTTTAGTGTTCGGTCTAGGGTTAGGGTTAGGGGACGGGGACGGTTTAGGGTCCAGGTGAGGGTACGACAATGGTTTAGTGGGAGCGTACGTGTGAGGCCATGGGTTAGTGTTAGCATACGGGTTAGGATTAGAGGACGGGTGAGGGGAAGGCTTCGGGGAAGGTTTAGGGTTAGGGTTCGGTCTAGGGTTAGGGTTAGGGGACGGGGACAGTTTAGGGTCCAGGTGAGGGTACGACAACGTTTTAGGGAGAGCGTACGTGTGAGGGCGCGGGTCAGCGTGAGTGAACGGGTTTGGATTAGGGGACGGGTGAGTGTCAGGCTTCGGGGAAGGGTTAGGGTTAGGGTTCTGGCTAGGGTTAGGGTTAGGGGACGGGGACGGTTTAGGGTCCAGGTGAGGGTACGACAACGCTTTAGGGGGAGCGTACGTGTGAGGGCGTGGTTTCGAGTTAGCGTACTTTATAGGATTAGGGGACGGGTGAGGGTCAGGCTTCGGGGAAGTGTTAGGTTTAGTGTTCGTGCTAGGGTTAGTGTTAGGGGACGGGGACGGTTTAGGGTCCAGGTGAGGGTACGACAACGCTTTAGTGGGAGCGTACGTGTGAGGGCGCAGGTTAGCGTGAGCGTACGGGTTAGGATTAGGGGACGGGTGAGGGGAATGCTTCGGGGAAGGGTTAGGGTTAGGGTTTGGGCTAGGGTTAGGTTTAGGGGACGGAAACGGTTTAGGATCCAGGTGAGGGTACGACAACGCTTTAGGGGGAGCGTACGTGTGAGGGCACGGGTTAGCGTGAGCGTACTGTTTAGGATTAGGGGACGGGTGAAGGTCAGGCTTCGGGGAAGGGTTAGGGTTAGGGTTTTGGCTAGGGTTAGGGTTAGGGGACGTGGACGGTTTAGGGTCCAGGTAAGGGTACGACAACGCTTTAGGGGGAGCGTCCGTGTGAGGTCATGGGTTAGTGCTAGCGTATGGGTTAGGATTAGGGGACGGGTGAGGGTCAGGCTTCGGGGTAGGGTTAGGTTTAGGGTTCGGGCTCGGGTTAGGGTTAGGGGACGGGGACGGTTCAGGGACCATATGAGGGTACGACAATTCTTTAGGGGGAGCGTACGTGTGAGGTCGCAGGTTATCGTGAGCATACGGGTTAGGATTAGGGGACGGGTGAGGTTCAGGCTTTGGGGAAGTGTTAGGGTTAGGGTTCGGGCTAAGTTTAGGGTTAGGGGACGGGGACCGTTTAGGGTCCAGGTGAGGGTACGACAATGCCTTACGGGGAGCGTATGTGTGAGGGAGTGGGTTATTGTGAGCGTACGGGTTAGGATTAGGGGACGGGTGAGGGTCAGGCTTCGGGGAAGATTTAGGTTTAGGTTTTGGTCTAGGGTTAGGGTTAGGGGACGGGGACGGTTTAGGTTTCAGGTGAGGGTATGATTACGCTTTAGGGGGAGCGTACGTGTGAGGGCGCGGGTTAGCGTGAGCATACGGGTTAGGATTAGGGGACGCGTGAGTATCAGGCTTTGGGGTAGGGTTAGGGTTAGGGTTCGGGCTAGGGTTAGGCTTAGGGGTCGGGGACGGTTTAGGGTCCAGGTGAGGGTACGACAACGTTTTAGGGGAGCGTATGTGTGAGAGTGCGGGTTAGTGTTAACGTACGGGTT
Organism: Leucopleurus acutus; assembly: GCF_964270905.1. NCBI lineage: Eukaryota > Metazoa > Chordata > Mammalia > Artiodactyla > Delphinidae > Leucopleurus > Leucopleurus acutus. The sequence continues at coordinate 837,958 of NW_028139201.1, forward strand.
AGGATTAGGGGACGGGTGAGGGTGAGGATTCGGGGAAGGGTTAGGGTTAGGGTTCGGGCTAGGGTTAGGGTTAGGAGACGGGGATGGTTTAGGTTCCAGGTGAGGGTACGACAACGCTTTAGGGAGAGCGTACGTGTCAGGGTGCGGGTTAGCGTGAGCGTACGTGTTAAGATTAGGGGACGGGTGAGGGTCAGGATTCAGGGAAGTGTTAGGGTTAGGGTTCGGGCTAGGGTTAGGTTTAGGGTATGGGGACGGTTTAGTGTCCAGCTGAGGGTACAACAACGCTTTAGGTGTAGCGTACGTGTGAGGGCGCGGATTAGCGTTAGCGTACGGGTTAGGATTAGGGGACGGGTTGGGTCAGGCTTCGGGGAACGGTTAGGGTTGGGGTTGGGCTAGGGTTACGGTTAGGGGATGGGGATGGTTTAGGGTTCAGGTGAGGGTACGACAACGCTTTAGGGGGAACCTACGTGTGAGGGCACGGGTTCGCGTTAGCATGCTGGTTAGTATTAAGGGACGGGTGAGGGTCAGACTTCGGGGAATGGTTAGGGTTAGGGTTCGGGCTAGGGTTAGGGTTATCGGACGGGGACGGTTTAGGGTCCAGGTGAGGTTACGACAACGCTTTAGGGGGAGCGTACGTGTGAGGGCGTGGGTTAGTGTTAGCGTACGGGTTAGGATTAGGGGACGGGTGAGTGTCAGGCTTCGGGGAAGTGTTAGGGTTAGGGTTCGGGCTAGGATTAGGATTAGAGGACGGGGATGGTTTAGGGTCCAGGTGAGGGTATGACAACGCTTTAGGGGGAGCGTACTTGTGACGGCGTGGGTTAGTGTTAGCGTACGGGTTAGGATTAGGGGACGGGTGAGGGTCAGGCTTCAGGGAAGTGTTAGGTTTATGGTTCGGGCTAGGGTTAGGGGACGGGGACGGGGAAGGTTGAGGGTCCAGGTGAGGGTATGACAACGCTTTAGGGGGAGCGTAGTTGTGATAGCGCGGGTCAGTGTTAGCGTACTTGTTAGGATTAGGGGACGGGTGAGGGTCAGGCTTCGGGGAAGGGTTAGGGTTAGGGATCGGGCTAGGTTTAGGCTTAGATGACCGGGACGGTTTAGGGTCCAGGTGAGGGTACGACAATGCTTTAGGGGGAGCGTACGTGTGAGGGCGCGGGTAAGCGTTCACGTGCGGGTTAGGATTAGGTGACGGGTGTGGGTCAGGCTTCGGGGAATGGTTAGGGTTACGGTTCGGGCTAGGGTTAGGGTTATCGGACGGGGACGGTTTACGGTCAAGGTGAGGGTATGACAACGCTTTACGGGGAGCGTACGTGTGAGGGCGCGGGTTAGTGTTAGCGTACGGGTTAGGATTAGGGGACGTGTGAGGGTCAGGCTTCGGGGAAGGGTTAGTGTTAGTGTTCGGGCTAGGGTTAGGGTTAGGGGACGGGGACGGTTTAGGGTCCAGGTGAGGGTACGAGAACGCTTTAGGGGGAGCGTACATGTGAGGGCGCGGGTTAGCGTTAGCATACGAGTAAGGATTAGGGGACGGGTGAGGGCCAGGCTTCAGAGAAGTGTTCGGTTTAGGGTTTGGGCTAGCGTTAGTGATAGGGGACGGGGACGGTTTAGGGTCCAGGTGAGGGTACGACAACGATTTAGGGTAACGTATGTGTGAGAGCGCGGGTTAGTGTTAGCGTACGGGTTAGTATTAGGGGACGGGTGAGGGTCAGGCATCGGGGAAGGTTTAGCATTAGGGTTCGGGCTAGGGTTAAGGTTAGTGAACGGGGACGATTTAGGGTCCAGGTGACTGTACGACAACACTTTAGGGGGAGCTTACGTGTGAGGGCGCGGGTTATTGTTAGCGTACGGGTTAGGATTAGGGCACGGGTGAGGTTCAGGCTTCGGGGAAGGGTTAGGGTTCGGGCTAGGGTTAGGGTTAGGGAACAGGGACGGTTTAGGGTCCACGTGAGGGTACGACAAAGCTGTAGGGGGAGCGTATGTGTGAGGGCGCGTGTTAGTGTTAGCGTACGGGTTAGGATTAGGGGACTGGTGAGGGTCAGGCTTCGGGGAACTGTTAGGGTTAGGGACACGCTAGGGTTAGGGTTAGGGGACGGGGACGGTTTAGGGTACAGGTGAGGGTACGACAACGCTTTTGGGGGAGCGTACGTGTGAGGGTGTGGGTTAGCGTTTGCGTACGGGTTAGGATTAGGGGACGGGTGAGGGTCAGGCTTCGGGGATGGGTAAGTGTTAGGGTTCGGGCTAGGGTTAGGGTTAGGGGACGGGAACGGTTTAGGGTCCAGGTGAGGGTACGACAACACTTTAGGGGGAGCGTACGTGTCAGGGCGTGGGTTAGTGTTAGCGTACGTGATAGGATTAAGGTACGGGTGAGGGTCAGACTTCGGGGAAGGGTTAGGGTTAGGGATCGGGCTAAGGTTAGTGTTAGGGGACGGGGAGGGTTTAGGGTCCAGGTGAGGGTACGACAACGCTTTAGGGGGAGCATACGTGTGAGGGCGCGGGTTAGTGTTAGCGTACGGGTTAGGATTAGGGGACAGGTGAGGGTCAGGATTCGGTGAAGTGTTAGGGTTAGGGTTCGGGCTAGGGTTAGGGGACGGGGACTGGGACGGTTGAGGGTCCAGGTTAGGGTATAACAACGCTTTAGGCGTAGCGTACTTGTGAGGGTGCATGTCAGTGTTGAGCGTACAGGTTAGGATTAGGGGACGGGTGAGGGTCAGGCTTCGGGGAAGGGTTAGGGTTAGGGATCAGGCTAGGGTTAAGGTTAGGGGACCGGGACGGTTTAGGGTTCATGTGAGGTTACGACAACGCTTTAGGGGGAGCGTACATGTGAGAGCGTGGGATAGTGTTAGCGTACGGGTTAGGATTAGGTGACGGGTGAGGGTCAGGATTCAGGGAAGGGTTACGGTTAGGGTTCGGCGTAGGGTTAGGGTTAGGGGACGGGGATGGTTTAGGGTCCAGGTGAGGGTACGACAACGGTGTAGGGGGAGTGTACGAGTGAGCGTGAGGATTACTGTGAGCGTATGGGTTAGGATTAGGGGAAGGGTGAGGGGAAGGTTTCAGAGAAGGTTTAGGGTTCGGGCTAGGGTTAGGGTTAGGGGACAGGGACGGTTTAGGGTCCAGGTGAGGGTACGACAACGGTTTAGGTGGAGCGTACGTGTGAGGGCGTGGGTTAGTGTGAGCGTACGGGTTAGGATTAGGTGACGGGTGATTGGAAGGCTTCGGGGGAGGGTTAGGGTTAGGGTTCGGGCTAGGTTTAGGGTTAGGGGACGGGGACGGTTTAGGGTCCAGGTGAGGGTACAACAACGGTTTAGGGGGAGCGTACGTGTGAGGGCGCGGGTTAGTGTGAGCGTACGGGTTAGGATTAGGGGACGGGTGAGGGGAAGGCTTCGGGGAAGGGTTAGGGTTAGGGTTCGGGCTAGGGTTAGGGTTAGGGGACGGGGACGGTTTAGGGTCCATGTGAGGGTACGACAACGGTTTAGGGGGAGCGTACGTGTGAGGGCGCGTGTTAGTGTGAGCGCACGGGTTAGGATTAGGGGACGGGTGAGGGGAAGGCTTCGGGGAAGTGTTAGGGTTAGGGTTCGGGCTAGGGTTAGGGTTATGGGATGGGGACGGTTTAGGGTCCAAGTGGGGGTATGACAACGGTTTAGGGGGAGCGTACGTTTGAGGACGCTGGTTAGTGTGAGCGTACGGGTTAGGATTAGGGGACGGGTGAGGGGAAGGCTTCGGGGAAGGGTTAGGGTTAGGATTCGGGCTAGGGTTAGGGTTAGGGGACGGGGACGGTTTAGGGTCCAGGTGAGGGTACAACAACGGTTTAGGGGAAATGTACGTGTGAGGGCGCGGGTTAGTGTAAGCGTACGGGTTAGTATTAGGGGATGGGTGAGGAGAAGGCTTCGGGGAAGTGTTAGGCCTAGGGTTCGGGCTAGGGTTAGGTTTAGGGGATGGGAACGGTTTAGGTCCAGGTGACGGTACGACAACGGTTTACGGGGAGCGTACATGTGAGAGCGCAGGTTAGTGTGAGCGTACGGGTTAGGATTAGGGGACGGGTTAGGGGAAGGCTTCGGGGAAGGGTTAGGGTTAGGGTTCGGGCTAGGGTTAGGGTTAGGGGACGGGGACGGTTTAGGGTCCAGGTGAGGGTACGACAACGGTTTAGGGGGAGTGTACGTTTGAGGGCGCGGGTTTGTGTGAGCGTACGGGTTAGGATTAGGGGACGGGTGAGGGGAAGGCTTCAGGGAAGGGTTAGGGTTAGGGTTCGGGCTAGGTTTAGGGTTAGGGTTCGGGGACAGGGACGGTTTAGGGTCCAGGTGAGGGTACGACAATGGTTGAGGGGGAGCGTACATGTGAGGGCGCAGGTTAGTGTGAGCGTACGGGTTAGGATTACGGGACGGGTGAGGGGAAGGCTTTGGGGAAGGTTTAGTGTTAGGGTTCGGGCTAGGGTTAGGGTTAGGTGACGGGGACGGTTTAGGGTCCAGGTGAGGGTACAACACAGCTTTAGGGGGAGCATACGTGTGAGGGCGCGGGTTAGTGTGAGCGTACGGGTTAGGGTAGTGGACGGGTGAGGGGAAGGATTCAGGGAAGGGTTAGGGTTAGGGTTCGGGCTAGGGTTAGGGTTAGGGGACGGGGACTATTTAGGGTCCAGGTGAGGGTATGACAACGGTTTAGCGGGAGCGTACGTGTGAGGGCGCGGGTTAGTGTGAGCGTACGGTTTACGATTAGGGGATGGGTGAGGGGAAGGCTTCGGGGAAGGGTTAGGGTTAGGGTTCGGGCTAGGGTTAGGTTTTGGGGATTGGGACGGTTTAGTGTCCAGGTGAGGGTACGACAACGGTTTAGGGGGAGCGTACGTGTGAGGGCGTGGGTTAGTGTGAGCGTACGGGTTAGGATTGGGGACGGGTGAGGGGAAGGTTTCGGGGAAGGGTCAGGGTTAGGGTTCGGGCTAGGGTTAGGTTTACGGGATGGGGACGGTTTAGGGTACAGGTGAGGGTACGACAACGGTTTAGAGGGAGCGTACGTGAGAGGGCGCGGGTTAGTGTGAGCGTACGGGTTAGGATTAGGGGACGGGTGAGGGGAAGGCTTCGGGGAATGTTAGGGTTAGGGTTCGGGCTAGGGTTAGGCTTAGGGGACGGGGACGGTTTAGGGTCTAGGTGAGGGTACGACAAAGATTTACGGGGAGCATACGTGTGAGGGCACGGGTTAGTGTGAGCGTATGGGTTAGGATTCGGTGACGGGTGAGGGGAAGGCTTCGGGGAAGGGTTAGGGTTAGGATTCGGGCTAGGGTTAGGGTTAGGGGACGGGGACGGCTTAGTGTCCAGTTGTGGGTACGACAACGGTTTAGGGGGAGCGTACGTGTGAGCGTGAGAGTTAGTGTGAGCGTATGGGTTAGGATTAGGGGAAGGGTTAGGGGAAGGCTTCAGGGAAGGGTTAGGGTTCGGGCTAGGGTTAGGGTTAGGGGACAGGGACGGTTTAGGGTCCAGGTGAGGGTACGACAACGGTTTAGTGGGAGCGAACGTGTGAGGGCGCGGGTTAGTGTGAGCGTACGGGTTAGGATTAGGGGACGGGTGAGGGGAAGGCTTCGGGGAAGGGTTGGGGTTAGGGTTCGGGCTAGGGTTAGGGTTAGGGGACGGCGACGGTTTAGGGTCCAGGTGAGGGTACGACAACGGTTTAGGGGGAGCGTACGTGTGAGGGCGCGGGTTAGTGTGAGCGTACGGGTTAGGATTAGGGGACGGGTGAGGGGAAGGCTTCGGGGAATGGTTAGAGTTAGGGTTCGGGCTAGGGTTAGGGTTAGGGGACAGGGACGGTTTAGGGTCCATGTTAGGGTACGATAAAGATTTAGGGGGAGCGTACGTGTGAGGGCACGGGTTAGTGTGAGCGTATGGGTTAGGATTCATGGACGGGTGAGGGGAAGGCTTCGGGGAAGGGTTAGGGTTACGGTTAGGGCTAGGGTTAGGGTTAGGGGACGGGGACGGTTTAGGGTCCAGTTGAGGGTACGACAACGGTGTAGGGGGAGCGTACGTGAGAGCGTGAGGGTTACTGTGAGCGTATGGGTTAGGATTAGGGGAAGGGTGAGGGGAAGGTTTCAGGGAAGGTTTAGGGTTCGGGCTAGGGTTAGGGTTAGGGGACAGGGACGGTTTAGGGTCCAGGTGAGGGTACGACAACGGTTTAGGTGGAGCGTACGTGTGAGGGCGCGGGTTAGTGTGAGCGTACGGGTTAGGATTAGGTGACGGGTGAGGGGAAGTCTTCGGGGGAGGGTTAGGGTTAGGGTTCGGGCTAGGGTTAGGGTTAGGGGACGGGGACGGTTTAGGGTCCAGGTGAGGGTACGACAACGGTTTAGGGGGAGTGTACGTTTGAGGGCGCGGGTTAGTGTGAGCGTACGGGTTAGGATTAGGGGACGGGTGAGGGGAAGGCTTCAGGGAAGAGTTAGGGTTAGGGTTCGGGCTAGGTTTAGGGTTAGGGTTAGGGGACAGGGACGGTTTAGGGTCCAGGTGAGGGTACGACAATGGTTGACGGGGAGCGTACATGTGAGGGCGCAGGTTAGTGTGAGCGTACGGGTTAGGATTACGGGACGGGTGAGGGGAAGGCTTTGGGGAAGGTTTAGGGTTAGGGTTCGGGCTAGGGTTAGGGTTAGGCGACGGGGACGGTTTAGGGTCCAGGTGAGGGTACAACAGAGCTTTAGGGGGAGCATACGTGTGAGGGCGCGGGTTAGTGTGAGCGTACGGGTTAGGGTAGTGGACGGGTGAGGGGAAGGATTCAGGGAAGGGTTAGGGTTAGGGTTCGGGCTAGGGTTAGGGTTAGGGGACGGGGACTATTTAGGGTCCAGGTGAGGGTATGACAACGGTTTAGCGGGAGCGTACGTGTGAGGGCGCGGGTTAGTGTGAGCGTACGGTTTACGATTAGGGGATGGGTGAGGGGAAGGCTTCGGGGAAGGGTTAGGGTTAGGGTTCGGGCTAGGGTTAGGTTTAGGGGATTGGGACGGTTTAGTGTCCAGGTGAGGGTACGACAACGGTTTAGGGGGAGCGTACGTGTGAGGGCGTGGGTTAGTGTGAGCGTACGGGTTAGGATTGGGGACGGGTGAGGGGAAGGTTTCGGGGAAGGGTTAGGGTTAGGGTTCGGGATAGGGTTAGGTATACGGGATGGGGACGGTTTAGGGTACAGGTGAGGGTACGACAACGGTTTAGAGGGAGCGTACGTGTGAGGGCGCGGGTTAGTGTGAGCGTACGGGTTAGGATAACGGGACGGGTGAGGGGAAGGCTTTGGGGAAGGGTTAGGGTTAGGGTTCGGGCTAGGGTTAGGGTTAGGGGACGGGGACGGTTTAGGGTCCAGGTGAGGGTACGACAACGGTTTACGGGGAGCGTACATGTGATAGCGCAGTTTAGTGTCAGCGTACGGGTTAGGATTAGGGGACGGGTGAGGGGAAGGCTTCGGGGAAGGGTTAGGGTTAGGGTTCGGGCTAGGGTTAAGGTTAGGGGATGGGGACGGTTTAGGGTCCAGGTGAGTGTACGACAACGGTTTAGGGGGAGTGTACGTTTGAGGGCGCGGGTTAGTGTGAGCGTACGGGTTAGGATTAGGGGACGGGTGAGGGGAAGGCTTCAGGGAAGGGTTAGGGTTAGGGTTCGGGCTAGGTTTAGGGTTAGGGTTAGGGGACAGGGACGGTTTAGTGTCCAGGTGAGGGTACGACAATTGTTGAGGGGGAGCGTACATGTGAGGGCGCAGGTTAGTGTGAGCGTACGGGTTAGGATTAGGGGACGGGTGAGGGGAAGGCTTTGGGGAAGGTTTAGGGTTAGGGTTCGGGCTAGGGTAAGGGTTAGGGTACGGGGACTGTTTAGGGTCCAGGTGAGGGTAACTCAATGGTTTAGGGGGAGCGTACGTGTGAGGGTGCGGGTCAGTGTGAGTGTACGGGTTAGGATTAGGGGACGGGTGAGTGGAAGGCTTTGCGGAATGGTTATGGTTAGGGTTCGGGCTAGGGTTAGGGTTAGGGGACGGGGATTGTTTAGGGTCCAGGTGAGGGTACGACAACTGTTTAGGTGGAGCGTATGTGTGAGGGTGCGGGTTAGTGTGAGCGTACGGGTTAGGATTAGGGGACTGGTGAGGGCAAGGCTTCCGGGAAGTGATAGGGTTAGGGTTCGGGCTAGGGTTAGGGTTAGGGGACGGGGACGGTTTAGGGTCCAGGTGAGGGTACGACAACGGTTTAGGGGGAGCGTACGTGTGAGGTCGTGGGTTAGTGTGAGCGTACGGGTTAGGATTGGGGACGGGTGAGGGGAAGGTTTCGGGGAAGGGTTAGGGTTAGGGTTCGGGCTAGGGTTAGGTTTACGGGATGGGGACGGTTTAGGGTACAGGTGAGGTTACGACAACGGTTTAGAGGGAGCGTACGTGTGAGGGCGCAGGTTAGTGTGAGCGTACGGGTTAGGATTACGGGACGGGTGAGGGGAAGGCTTTGGGGAAGGTTTAGGGTTAGGGTTCGGGTTAGGGTTAGGGTTAGGGGACGGGGACGGTTTAGGGTCCAGGTGAGGGTACAACAGAGCTTTAGGGGGAGCGTACGTGTGAGGGCGCGGGTTAGTGTGAGCGTATGGTTTAGGATTAGGGGACGGGTGAGTGGAAGGCTTCGGGGAAGGGTTAGGGTTAGGGTTCGGGCTAGGGCTAGGATTAGGGGACGGGGACGGTTTAGGGTCCAGGTGAGGGTACGACAACGGTTTAGAGGGAGCGAATGTGTGTGGGTGCGGGTTAGTGTGAGCGTACGGGGTAGGATTACGGGACGTGTGAGGGGAAGGCTTCAGGGAAGGGTTAGAGCTAGGGTTCAGGCTAGGGTTAGGTTTAGGGGATGGGAACGGTTTAGGGTCCAGGTGAGGGTACGACAACGGTATAGGGGGAGCGTACATGTGAGGGTGCGGGTTAGTGTGAGCGTACGGGTTAGGATTAGGGGACGGGTGATGGGAAGGCTTTGGGGAAGATTTAGGGTTAGGGTTCGGGCTAGGGTTAGGGTTAGGGCACGGGGACGGTTTAGGGTCCAGGTGAGGGTACGACAACGGTTTAGGGGGATCGTACGTGTGAGGGCGTGGGTTAGTTTGAGCGTACGGGTTAGGATTACGGGACGGGTGGGGGAAGGCTTCGAGGAAGGGTTAGGGTTAGGGTTCGGGCTAGGGTTAGGGTTAGGGGACGGGGACGGTTTAGGGTCCAGGTGAGGGTACGACAACGGTTTAGCAGGAGCGTACGTGTGAGGACGCGGGTTAGTGTGAGTGTACGGGTTAGGATTAGGGGACGGGTGAGGGGAAGGCTTCGGGGAATGTTAGGGTTAGGGTTCGGGCTAGGTTTAGGGTTAGGGGACGGGGACGGCTTAGTGTCCAGTTGTGGGTACGACAACGGTTTAGGGGGAGCATACGTGTGATAGTGAGGGTTAGTGTGAGCGTATGGGTTAGGATTAGGGGAAGGGTTAGGGGAAGGCTTCAGGGAAGGGTTAGGGTTCGGGCTAGGGTTAGGGTTAGGGGACAGGGACGGTTTAGGGTCCAGGTGAGGGTACGACAACGGTTTAGGGGGAGCGTACGTGTGAGGGCGCGGGTTAGTGTGAGCGTACGGGTTAGGATTAGGGGACGGGTGAGGGGAAGGCTTCGGGGAAGGGTTGGAGTTAGGGTTCGGGCTAGGGTTAGGGTTAGGGGACGGGGACGGTTTAGGGTCCAGGTGAGGGTACGACAACGGTTTAGGGGGAGCGTACGTGTGAGGGCGCGGCTTAGTGTGAGCGTACGGGTTAGGATTAGGGGACGGGTGAGGGGAAGGCTTCGGGGAATGGTTAGAGTTAGGGTTCGGGCTAGGGTTAGGGTTAGGGGACAGGGACTGTTTAGGGTCCATGTGAGGGTACGACAAAGATTTAGGGGGAGCGTACGTGTGAGGGCACGGGTTAGTGTGAGCGTATGGGTTAGGATTCGTGGACGGGTGAGGGGAAGGCTTCGCGGAAGGGTTAGGGTTACGGTTCGGGCTAGGGTTAGGGTTAGGGGACGGGGACGGTTTAGGGTCCAAGTGAGGGTATGACAACGGTTTAGGTTGAGCGTACGTTTGAGGACACGGGTTAGTGTGAGCGTACGGGTTAGGATTAGGGGACGGGTGAGGGGAAGGCTTCGGGGAAGTGTTAGGGTTAGGGTTCGGGCTAGGGTTAGGGTTAGGGGACGGGGACGGTTTAGGGTCCAGGTGAGGGTACGACAACGGTTTAGGGGAAATGTACGTGTGAGGGCGCGGGTTAGTGTAAGCGTACGGGTTAGTATTAGGGGATGGGTGAGGAGAAGGCTTCGGGGAAGTGTTAGGGCTAGGGTTCGGGCTAGGGTTAGGTTTAGGGGATGGGAACGGTTTAGGGTCCAGGTGAGGGTACGACAACGGTTTACGGGGAGCATACATGTGAGAGCGCAGGTTAGTGTGAGCGTACGGGTTAGGATTAGGGGACGGGTGAGGGGAAGGCTTCGGGGAAGGGTTAGGGTTAGGGTTCGGGCTAGGGTTAGGGTTAGGGGACGGGGACGGTTTAGGGTCCAGGTGAGGGTACGACAACGGTTTAGGGGGAGTGTACGTTTGAGGGCGCGGGTTAGTGTGAGAGTACGGGTTAGGATTAGGGGACGGGTGAGGGGAAGGCTTCAGGGAAGGGTTAGGGTTAGGGTTCGGGCTAGGTTTAGGGTTAGGGTTAGGGGACAGGGACGGTTTAGGGTCCAGGTGAGGGTACGACAATGGTTGACGGGGAGCGTACATGTGAGGGCGCAGGTTAGTGTGAGCGTACGGGTTAGGATTACGGGACGGGTGAGGGGAAGGCTTTGGGGAAGTTTAGGGTTAGGGTTCGGGCTAGGGTTAGGGTTAGGCGACGGGGACGGTTTAGGGTCCAGGTGAGGGTACAACAGAGCTTTAGGGGGAGCATACGTGTGAGGGCGCGGGTTAGTGTGAGCGTACGGGTTAGGGTAGTGGACGGGTGAGGGGAAGGATTCAGGGAAGGGTTAGGGTTAGGGTTCGGGCTAGGGTTAGGGTTAGGGGACGGGGACTATTTAGGGTCCAGGTGAGGGTATGACAACGGTTTAGCGGGAGAGTACGTGTGAGGGCGCGGGTTAGTTTGAGCGTACAGTTTACGATTAGGGGATGGGTGAGGGGAAGGCTTCGGGGAAGGGTTAGGGTTAGGGTTCGGGCTAGGGTTAGGTTTAGGGGATTGGGACGGTTTAGTGTCCAGGTGAGTGTACGACAACGGTTTAGGGGGAGCGTACGTGTGAGGGCGTGGGTTAGTGTGAGCGTACGGGTTAGGATTGGGGACGGGTGAGGGGAAGGTTACGGGGGAGGGTTAGGGTTAGGGTTCGGGATAGGGTTAGGTTTACGGGATGGGGACGGTTTAGGGTACAGGTGAGGGTACGACAACGGTTTAGAGGGAGCGTACGTGTGAGGGGGCGGGTTAGTGTGAGCGTACGGGTTAGGATTACGGGACGGGTGAGGGGAAGGCTTTGGGGAAGGGTTAGGGTTAGGGTTTGGGCTAGGGTTAGGGTTAGGGGACGGGGACGGTTTAGGGTCCAGGTGAGGGTACAACAGAGCTTTAGGGGGAGCGTACGTGTGAGGGCGCGGGTTAGTGTGAGCGTATGGTTTAGGATTAGGGGACGGGTGAGGGGAAGGCTTCGGGGAAGGGTTAGGGTTAGGGTTCGGGCTAGGGCTAGGATTAGGGGACGGGGACGGTTTAGTGTCCAGGTGAGGGTACGACAACGGTTTAGAGGGAGCGAATGTGTGAGGGTGTGTGTTAGTGTGAGCGTACGGGTTAGGATTACGGGACGGGTGAGGGGAAGGCTTCGGGGAAGGGTTAGAGCTAGGGTTCGGGCTAGGGTTAGGTTTAGGGGATGGGAACGGTTTAAGGTCCAGGTGAGGGTACGACAACGGTTTAGGGGGAGCGTACATGTGAGGGCGCGGGTTAGTGTGAGCGTACGGGTTAGGATTAGGGGACGGGTGATGGGAAGGCTTTGGGGAAGAGTTAGGGTTAGGGTTCGGGCTAGGGTTAGGGTTAGGGGACGGGGACGGTTTAGGGTCCAGGTGAGGGTACGACAACGGTTTAGGGGGATCGTACGTGTGAGGGCGTGGGTTAGTTTGAGCGTACGGGTTAGGATTAGGGGATGGGTGAGGGGAAGGCTTCGAGGAAGGGTTAGGGTTAGGGTTCGGGCTAGGGTTAGGGTTAGGGGACGGGGACGGTTTAGGGTCCAGGTGAGGGTACGACAACGGTTTAGCAGGAGCGTACGTGTGAGGACGCGGGTTAGTGTGAGCGTACGGGTTAGGATTAGGGGACGGGTGAGGGGAAGGCTTCGGGGAATGTTAGGGTTAGGGTTCGGGCTAGGGTTAGGCTTAGGGGACGGGGACGGTTTAGGGTCCAGGTGAGGGTACGACAAAGATTTACGGGGAGCATACGTGTGAGGGCACGGGTTAGTGTGAGCGTATGGGTTAGGATTCGGTGACGGGTGAGGGGAAGGCTTCGGGGAAGGGTTAGGGTTAGGATTCGGGCTAGGGTTAGGGTTAGGGGACGGGGACAGCTTAGTGTCCAGTTGTGGGTACGACAACGGTTTAGGGGGAGCGTACGTGTGAGCGTGAGGGTTAGTGTGAGCGTATGGGTTAGGATTAGGGGAAGGGTTAGGGGAAGGCTTCAGGGAAGGGTTAGGGTTCGGTCTATGGTTAGGGTTAGGGGACAGGGACGGTTTAGGGTCCAGGTGAGGGTACGAAAACGGTTTAGGGGGAGCGTACGTGTGAGGGTGCGGGTTAGTGTGAGCGTACGGGTTAGGATTAGGGGACGGGTGAGGGGAAGGCTTCGGGGAAGGGTTGGGGTTAGGGTTCGGGCTAGGGTTAGGGTTAGGGGACGGGGACGGTTTAGGGTCCAGGTGAGGGTACGACAACGGTTTAGGGGGAGCGTACGTGTGAGGGCGCGGGTTAGTGTGAGCGTACGGGTTAGGATTAGGGGACGGGTGAGGGGAAGGCTTCGGGGAATGGTTAGAGTTAGGGTTCGGGCTAGGGTTAGGGTTAGGGGACAGGGACGGTTTAGGGTCCATGTGAGGGTACGACAAAGATTTAGGGGGAGCGTACATGTGAGGGCACGGGTTAGTGTGAGCGTATGGGTTAGGATTCATGGACGGGTGAAGGGAAGGCTTCGGGGAAGGGTTAGGGTTACGGTTCGGGCTAGGGTTAGGGTTAGAGGACGGGGACGGTTTAGGGTCCAGTTGAGGGTACGACAACGGTGTAGGGGGAGCATACGTGTGAGCGTGAGGGTTACTGTGAGCGTATGGGTTAGGATTAGGGGAAGGGTGAGGGGTAGGTTTCAGGGAAGGTTTAGGGTTCGGGCTAGGGTTAGGGTTAGGGGACAGGGACGGTTTAGGGTCCAGGTGAGGGTACGACAACGGTTTAGGGGGAACGTACGTGTGAGGGCGCGGGTTAGTGTGAGCGTACGGGTTAGGATTAGGTGACGGGTGAGGGGAAGGCTTCGGGGGAGGGTTAGGGTTAGGGTTCGGGCTAGGGTTAGGGTTAGGGGACGGGGACGGTTTAGGGTCCAGGTGAGGGTACAACAACGGTTTAGGGGGAGCGTACGTGTGAGGGCGCGGGTTAGTGTGAGCGTATGGGTTAGGATTAGGGGACAGGTGAGGGGAAGGCTTCGGGGAAGGGTTAGGGTTAGGGTTCGGGCTAGGGTTAGGGTTAGGGGACGGGGACGGTTTAGGGTCCATGTGAGGGTACGACAACGGTTTAGGGGGAGCGTACGTGTGAGGGCGCGGGTTAGTGTGAGCGCACGGGTTAGGATTAGGGGACGGGTGAGGGGAAGGCTTCGGGGAAGTGTTAGGGTTAGGGTTCGGGCTAGGGTTAGGGTTAGGGGACGGGGACGGTTTAGGGTCCAAGTGAGGGTATGACAACGGTTTAGGGGGAGCGTACGTTTGAGGACGCGGGTTAGTGTGAGCGTACGGTTTAGGATTAGGGGACGGGTGAGGGGAAGGCTTCAGGGAAGGGTTAGGGTTAGGGTTCGGGCTAGGGATAGGGTTAGGGGACGGGGACGGTTTAGGGTCCAGGTGAGGGTACGACAACGGTTTAGAGGAAATGTACGTGTGAGGGCGCGGGTTAGTGTGAGCGCACGGGTTAGGATTAGGGGACGGGTGAGGGGAAGGCTTCGGGGAAGGGTTAGGGTTAGGGTTCGGGCTAGGGTTAGGTTTAGGTGATGGGAACGGTTTAGGGTCCAGGTGAGGGTACGACAACGGTTTACGGGTAGCGTACATGTGAGAGCGCAGGTTAGTGTGAGCGTACGGGTTAGGATTAGGGGACGGGTGAGGGGAAGGCTTCGGGGAAGGGTTAGGGTTAGGGTTCGGGCTAGGGTTAGGGTTAGGGTTAGGTGACAGGGACGGTTTAGGGTCCAGGGGAGGGTACGACAATTGTTGAGGGGGAGCGTACATGTGAGGGCGCAGGTTAATGTGAGCCTACGGGTTAGGATTAGGGGACGGGTGAGGGGAAGGGTTTGGGGAAGGTTTAGGGTTAGGGTTCGGGCTAGGGTAAGGGTTAGGGGACGGGGACGGTTTAGGGTCCAGGTGAGGGTAACTCAATGGTTTAGGGGGAGCGTACGTGTGAGGGTGCGGGTCAGTGTGAGTGTACGGGTTAGGATTAGGGGACGGGTGAGTGGAAGGCTTTGCGGAATGGTTATGGTTAGGTTCGGGCTAGGGTTAGGGTTAGGGGACGGGGATTGTTTAGGGTCCAGGTGAGGGTACGACAACTGTTTAGGTGGAGCGTATGTGTGAGGGTGCGGGTTAGTGTGAGCGTACGGGTTAGGATTAGGGGACTGGTGAGGGCAAGGCTTCCGGGAAGTGATAGGGTTAGGGTTCGGGCTAGGGTTAGTGTTAGGGGACGGGGACGGTTTAGGGTCCAGGTGAGGGTACGACAACGGTTTAGGGGGAGCGTACGTGTGAGGGCGTGGGTTAGTGTGAGCGTACGGGTTAGGATTGGGGACGGGTGAGGGGAAGGTTTCGGGGAAGGGTTAGGGTTAGGGTTCGGGCTAGGGTTAGGTTTACGGGATGGGGACGGTTTAGGGTACAGGTGAGGTTACGACAACGGTTTAGAGGGAGCGTACGTGTGAGGGCGCAGGTTAGTGTGAGCGTACGGGTTAGGATTACGGGACGGGTGAGGGGAAGGCTTTGGGGAAGGTTTAGTGTTAGGGTTCGGGTTAGGGTTAGGGGACGGGGACGGGGACGGTTTAGGGTCCAGGTGAGGGTACAACAGAGATTTAGGGGGAGCGTACGTGTGAGGGCGCGGGTTAGTGTGAGCGTATGGTTTAGGATTAGGGGACGGGTGAGGGGAAGGCTTTGGGGAAGGGTTAGGGTTAGGGTTCGGGCTAGGGCTAGGATTAGGGGACGGGGACGGTTTAGGGTCCAGGTGAGGGTACGACAACGGTTTAGAGGGAGCGAATGTGTGAGGGTGCGGGTTAGTGTGAGCGTACGGGGTAGGATTACGGGACGTGTGAGGGGAAGGCTTCAGGGAAGGGTTAGAGCTAGGGTTCAGGCTAGGGTTAGGTTTAGGGGATGGGAACGGTTTAGGGTCCAGGTGAGGGTACGACAACGGTTTAGGGGGAGCGTACATGTGAGGGTGCGGGTTAGTGTGAGCGTACGGGTTAGGATTAGGGGACGGGTGATGGGAAGGCTTTGGGGAAGATTTAGGGTTAGGGTTCGGGCTAGGGTTAGGGTTAGGGCACGGGGACGGTTTAGGGTCCAGGTGAGGGTACGACAACGGTTTAGGGGGATCGTACGTGTGAGGGCGTGGGTTAGTTTGAGCGTACGGGTTAGGATTACGGAACGGGTGAGGGGAAGGCTTCGAGGAAGGGTTAGGGTTAGGGTTCGGGCTAGGGTTAGGGTTGGGGGACGGGGACGGTTTAGGGTCCAGGTGAGGGTACGACAACGGTTTAGCAGGAGCGTACGTGTGAGGACGCGGGTTAGTGTGAGTGTACGGGTTAGGATTAGGGGACGGGTGAGGGGAAGGCTTCGGGGAATGTTAGGGTTAGGGTTCGGGCTAGGGTTAGGGTTAGGGGACGGGGACGGTTTAGGGTCCAGGTGAGGGTACGACAAAGATTTACGGGGAGCATACGTGTGAGGGCACGGGTTAGTGTGAGCGTATGGGTTAGGATTCGGTGACGGGTGAGGGGAAGGCTTCGGGGAAGGGTTAGTGTTAGGATTCGGGCTAGGGTTAGGGTTAGGGGACGGGGACGGCTTAGTGTCCAGTTGTGGGTACGACAACGGTTTAGTAGGAGCATACGTGTGAGCGTGAGGGTTAGTGTGAGCGTATGGGTTAGGATTAGGGGAAGGGTTAGGGGAAGGCTTCAGGGAAGGGTTAGGGTTCGGGCTAGGGTTAGGGTTAGGGGACAGGGACGGTTTAGGGTCCATGTGAGGGTACGACAAAGATTTAGGGGGAGCGTACGTGTGAGGGCACGGGTTAGTGTGAGCGTATGGGTTAGGATTCGTGGACGGGTGAGGGGAAGGCTTCGCGGAAGGGTTAGGGTTACGGTTCGGGCTAGGGTTAGGGTTAGGGGACGGGGACGGTTTAGGGTCCAGTTGAGGGTACGACAACGGTGTAGGGGGAGCGTAAGTGTGAGCATGAGGGTTACTGTGAGCGTATGGGTTAGGATTAGGGGAAGGGTGAGGGGAAGGTTTCAGGGAAGGTTTAGGGTTCGGGCTAGGGTTAGGGTTAGGGGACAGGGACGGTTTAGGGTCCAGGTGAGGGTACGACAACGGTTTAGGCGGAGCGTACATGTGAGGGCGCGGGTTAGTGTGAGCGTACGGGTTAGGATTAGGTGACGGGTGAGGGGAAGGCTTCGGGGGAGGGTTAGGGTTAGGGTTCGGGCTAGGGTTAGGGTTAGGGGACGGGGACGGTTTAGGGTCCAGGTGAGGGTACAACAACGGTTTAGGGGGAGCGTACGTGTGAGGGCGCGGGTTAGTGTGAGCGTACGGGTTAGGATTAGGGGACGGGTGAGGGGAAGGCTTCGGGGAAGGGTTAGGGTTAGGATTCGGGCTAGGGTTAGGGTTAGGGGACGGGGACGGTTTAGGGTCCATGTGAGGGTACGACAACGGTTTAGGGGGCGCGTACGTGTGAGGGCGCGGGTTAGTGTGAGCGCACGGGTTAGGATTAGGGGACGGGTGAGGGGAAGGCTTCGGGGAAGTGTTAGGGTTAGGATTCGGGCTAGGGTTAGGGTTAGAGGACGGGGACGGTTTAGGGTCCAAGTGAGGGTATGACAACGGTTTAGGGGGAGCGTACGTTTGAGGACGCGGGTTAGTGTGAGCGTACGGGTTACGATTAGGGGACGGGTGAGGGGAAGGCTTCGGGGAAGGGTTAGGGTTAGGGTTCGGGCTAGGGTTAGGGTTAGGGGACGGGGACGGTTTAGGGTCCAGGTGAGGGTACGACAACGGTTTAGGGGAAATGTACGTGTGAGGGCGCGGGTTAGTGTAAGCGTACGGGTTAGTATTAGAGGATGGGTGAGGAGAAGGCTTCGGGGAAGTGTTAGGGCTAGGGTTCGGGTTAGGGTTAGGTTTAGGGGATGGGAACGGTTTAGGGTCCAGGTGAGGGTACGACAACGGTTTACGGGGAGCGTACATGTGAGAGCGCAGGTTAGTGTGAGCGTACGGGTTAGGATTAGGGGACGGGTGAGGGGAAGGCTTCGGGGAAGGTTTAGGGTAAGGGTTCGGGCTAGGGTTAGGGTTAGGGGACGGGGACGGTTTAGGGTCCAGGTGAGGGTACGACAACGGTTTAGGGGGAGTGTACGTTTGAGGGCGCGGGTTAGTGTGAGCGTACGGGTTAGGGTAGTGGACGGGTGAGGGGAAGGATTCAGGGAAGGGTTAGGGTTAGGGTTCGGGCTAGGGTTAGGGTTAGGGAATGGGGACTATTTAGGGTCCAGTTGAGGGTATGACAACGGTTTAGTGGGAGCGTACGTGTGAGGGCGCGGGTTAGTGTGAGCGTACGGTTTACGATTAGGGTATGGGTGAGGGGAAGGCTTCGGGAAAGGGTTAGGGTTAGGGTTCGGGCTAGGGTTAGGTTTAGGGGATTGGGACGGTTTAGTGTCCAGGTGAGGGTACGACAACGGTTTAGGGGGAGTGTACGTGTGAGGGCGTGGGTTAGTGTGAGCGTACGGATTAGGATTGGGGACGGGTGAGGGGAAGGTTTCGGGGAAGGGTTAGGGTTAGGGTTCGGGCTAGGGTTAGGGTTAGGGGACGGGGACGGTTTAGGGTCCAGGTGAGGGTACGACAACGGTTTAGGGGGAGCGTACGTGTGAGGGCGCGGGTTAGTGTGAGCGTACGGGTTAGGATTAGGTGACGGGTGAGGGGAAGGCTTCGGGTGAGGGTTAGGGTTAGGGTTCGGGCTAGGGTTAGGGTTAGGGGACGGGGACGGTTTAGGGTCCAGGTGAGGGTACAACAACGGTTTAGGGGGAGCGTACGTGTGAGGGCGCGGGTTAGTGTGAGCGTACGGGTTAGGATTAGGGGACGGGTGAGGGGAAGGCTTCGGGGAAGGGTTAGGGTTAGGGTTCGGGCTAGGGTTAGGGTTAGGGGACGGGGACGGTTTAGGGTCCATGTGAGGGTACGACAACGGTTTACGGGGAGCGTACATGTGAGAGCGCAGGTTAGTGTGAGCGTACGGGTTAGGATTAGGGGACGGGTGAGGGGAAGGCTTCGGGGAAGGGTTAGGGTTAGGGTTCGGGCTAGGGTTAGGGTTAGGGGACGGGGACGGTTTAGGGTCCAGGTGAGGGTACGACAACGGTTTAGAGGGAGTGTACGTTCGACGGCGCGGGTTAGTGTGAGCGTACGGGTTAGGATTAGGGGACGGGTGAGGGGAAGGCTTCAGGGAAGGGTTAGGGTTAGGGTTCGGGCTAGGGTTAGCGTTAGGGTTAGGGGACGGGGACGGTTTAGGGTCCAGGTGAGGGTACGACAACGGTTTAGGGGGAGCGTACGTGTGAGGGCGCGGGTTAGTGTGAGCGTACGGGTTAGGATTAGGGGACGGGTGAGGGGAAGGCTTCGGGGAAGGGTTAGGGTTAGGGTTCGGGTTAGGGTTAGGGTTAGGGGACGGGAACGGTTTAGGGTCCAGGTGAGGGTACGACAATGATTTAGGGGGAGCGTACGTTTCAGGGCGCGGGTTAGTGTGAGCGTACGGGTTAGGATTAGGGTACGGGTGAGGGGAAGGCTTCGGGGAAGGGTTAGGGTTAGGGTTCGGGCTAGGGTTAGGGTTAGGGGACGGGGACGGATTAGGGTCCAAGTGAGGGTACGACAACGGTTTAGGGGTAGCGTACGTGTGAGGACGCGGGTTAGTGTGAGCGTACGGGTTAGGATTAGGGGACGGGTGAGGGGAAGGCTTCGGGGAAGTGTTAGGGTTAGGGTTCGGGCTAGGGTTAGGGTTAGGGCACGGGGACGGTTTAGGGTCCAGGTGAGGGTACGACAACAGTTTAGGGGAAATGTACGTGTGAGGGCACGGGTTAGTGTGAGCGTACGGGTTAGTATTAGGAGATGGGTGAGGAGAAGGCTTCGGGGAAGTGTTAGGTTTAGGGTTCGGGCTACGGTTAGGTTTAGGGGATGGGAACGGTTTAGGGTCCAGGTGAGGGTACGAAAACGGTTTAGGGGGAGCGTACATGTGAGAGCGCAGGTTAGTGTGAGCGTACGGGTTAGGATTAGGGGACGGGTGAGGGGAAGGCTTCGGGGAAGGGTTAGGGTTAGGTTTCGGGCTAGGGTTAGGGTTAGGGGAAGGGGACGGTTTAGGGTCCAGGTGAGGGTACGACAACGGTTTAGGGGGACTGTACGTTTGACGGCGCGGTTTAGTGTGAGCATACGGGTTAGGATTAGGGGACGGGTGAGGGGAAGGCTTCAGGGAAGGGTTAGGTTTAGGGTTCGGGCTAGGTTTAGGGTTAGGGTTAGGGGACGGGGACGGTTTAGGGTCCAGGTGAGGGTACAACAGAGCTTTAGGGGGAGCATACGTGTGAGGGCGCGGGTTAGTGTGAGCGTACGGGTTAGGGTAGTGGACGGGTGAGGGGAAGGATTCAGGGAAGGGTTAGGGTTAGGGTTCGGGCTAGGGTTAGGGTTAGGGAATGGGGACTATTTAGGGTCCAGTTGAGGGTATGACAACGGTTTAGTGGGAGCGTACGTGTGAGGGCGCGGGTTAGTGTGAGCGTAAGGTTTACGATTAGGGGATGGGTGAGGGGAAGGCTTCGGGGAAGGGTTAGGGTTAGGGCTCGGGCTAGGGTTAGGTTTAGGGGATTGGGACGGTTTAGTGTCCAGGTGAGGGTACGACAACGGTTTAGGGGGAGCGTACGTGTGAGGGCGTGGGTTAGTGTGAGCGTACGGATTAGGATTGGGGACGGGTGAGGGGAAGGTTTCGGGGAAGGGTTAGGGTTAGGGTTCGGGCTAGGGTGAGGGTTAGGGGACGGGGACGGTTTAGGGTCCAGGTGAGGGTAGGACAACGGTTTAGGGGGAGCGTACGTGTGAGGGCGCGGGTTAGTGTGAGCGTACGGGTTAGGATTAGGTGACGGGTGAGGGGAAGGCTTCGGGGGAGGGTTAGGGTTAGGGTTCGGGCTAGGGTTAGGGTTAGGGGACGGGGACGGTTTAGGGTCCAGGTGAGGGTACAACAACGGTTTAGGGGGAGCGTACGTGTGAGGGCGCGGGTTAGTGTGAGCGTACGGGTTAGGATTAGGGGACGGGTGAGGGGAAGGCTTCGGGGAAGGGTTAGGGTTAGGGTTCGGGCTAGGGTTAGGGTTAGGGGACGGGGACGGTTTAGGGTCCATGTGAGGGTACGACAACGGTTTAGGGGGAGCGTAAGTGTGAGGGCGCGGGTTAGTGTGAGCGCATGGGTTAGGATTAGGGGACGGGTGAGGGGAAGGCTTCGGGGAAGGGTTAGGGTTAGGGTTCGGGCTAAGGTTAGGGTTAGGGGACGGGGACGGTTTAGGGTCCAGGTGAGAGTACAACAACGGTTTAGGGGAAATGTACGTGTGAGGGCGCGGGTTAGTGTAAGCGTACGGGTTAGTATTAGGGGATGGGTGAGGAGAAGGCTTCGGGGAAGTGTTAGGGCTAGGGTTCGGGCTAGGGTTAGGTTTAGGGGATGGGAACGGTTTAGGGTCCAGGTGACGGTACGACAACGGTTTACGGGGAGCGTACATGTGAGAGCGCAGGTTAGTGTGAGCGTACGGGTTAGGATTAGGGGACGGGTGAGGGGAAGGCTTCGGGGAAGGGTTAGGGTTAGGGTTCGGGCTAGGGTTAGGGTTAGGGGACGGGGACGGTTTAGGGTCCAGGTGAGGGTACGACAACGGTTTAGGGGGAGTGTACGTTCGAGGGCGCGGGTTAGTGTGAGCGTACGGGTTAGGATTAGGGGACGGGTGAGGGGAAGGCTTCAGGGAAGGGTTAGGGTTAGGGTTCGGGCTAGGTTTAGGGTTAGGGTTAGGGGACAGGGACGGTTTAGGGTCCAGGTGAGGGTACGACAATGGTTGATGGGGAGCGTACATGTGAGGGCGCAGGTTAGTGTGAGCGTACGGGTTAGGATTACGGGACGGGTGAGGGGAAGGCTTTGGGGAAGGTTTAGGGTTAGGGTTCGGGCTAGGGTTAGGGTTAGGCGACGGGGACGGTTTAGGGTCCAGGTGAGGGTACAACAGAGCTTTAGGGGGAGCATACGTGTGAGGGCGCGGCTTAGTGTGAGCGTACGGGTTAGGGTAGTGGACGGGTGAGGGGAAGGATTCAGGGAAGGGTTAGGGTTAGGGTTCGGGCTAGGGTTAGGGTTAGGGGACGGGGACTATTTAGGGTCCAGGTGAGGGTATGACAACGGTTTAGCGGGAGCGTACGTGTGAGGGCGCGGGTTAGTGTGAGCGTACGGTTTAGGATTAGGGGACGGGTGAGGGGAAGGCTTCGGGGAAGGGTTAGGGTTAGGGTTCGGGCTAGGGTTAGGGTTAGGGGACGGGGACGGTTTAGGGTCCAGGTGATGGTACGACAACGGTTTAGGGGAAATGTACGTGTGAGGGCGCGGGTTAGTGTGAGCGCACGGGTTAGGATTAGGGGACGGGTGAGGGGAAGGCTTCGGGGAAGGGTTAGGGTTAGGGTTCGGGCTAGGGTTAGGTTTAGGGGATTGGAACGGTTTAGGGTCCAGGTGAGGGTACGACAACGGTTTACGGGGAGCGTACATGTGAGAGCGCAGGTTAGTGTGAGCGTACGGGTTAGGATTAGGGGACGGGTGAGGGGAAGGCTTCGGGGAAGGGTTAGGGTTAGGGTTCGGGCTAGGGTTAGGGTTAGGGGATGGGGACGGTTTAGGGTCCAGGTGAGTGTACGACAACGGTTTAGGGGGAGTGTACGTTTGAGGGCGCGGGTTAGTGTGAGCGTACGGGTTAGGATTAGGGGACGGGTGAGGGGAAGGCTTCAGGGAAGGGTTAGGGTTAGGGTTGGGCTAGGTTTAGGGTTAGGGTTAGGGGACAGGGACGGTTTAGGGTCCAGGTGAGGGTACGACAATTGTTGAGGGGGAGCGTACATGTGAGGGCGCAGGTTAGTGTGAGCGTACGGGTTAGGATTAGGGGCGGGTGAGGGGAAGGGTTTGGGGAAGGTTTAGGGTTAGGGTTCGGGCTAGGGTAAGGGTTAGGGGACGGGGACGGTTTAGGGTCCAGGTGAGGGTAACTCAATGGTTTAGGGGGAGCGTACGTGTGAGGGTGCGGGTCAGTGTGAGTGTACGGGTTAGGATTAGGGGACGGGTGAGTGGAAGGCTTTGCGGAATGGTTATGGTTAGGGTTCGGGCTAGGGTTAGGGTTAGGGGACGGGGATTGTTTAGGGTCCAGGTGAGGGTACGACAACTGTTTAGGTGGAGCGTATGTGTGAGGGTGCGGGTTAGTGTGAGCGTACGGGTTAGGTTTAGGGGACTGGTGAGGGCAAGGCTTCCGGGAAGTGATAGGGTTAGGGTTCGGGCTAGGGTTAGGGTTAGGGGACGGGGACGGTTTAGGGTCCAGGTGAGGGTACGACAACGGTTTAGGGGGAGCGTACGTGTGAGGGCGTGGGTTAGTGTGAGCGTACGGGTTAGGATTGGGGACGGGTGAGGGGAAGGTTTCGGGGAAGTGTTAGGGTTAGGGTTCGGGCTAGGGTTAGGTTTACGGGATGGGGACGGTTTAGGGTACAGGTGAGGTTACGACAACGGTTTAGAGGGAGCGTACGTGTGAGGGCGCAGGTTAGTGTGAGCGTACGGGTTAGGATTACGGAACGGGTGAGGGGAAGGCTTTGGGGAAGGTTTAGGGTTAGGGTTCGGGCTAGGGTTAGGGTTAGGGGACGGGGACGGTTTAGGGTCCAGGTGAGGGTACAACAGAGCTTTAGGGGGAGCGTACGTGTGAGGGCGCGGGTTAGTGTGATCGTATGGTTTAGGATTAGGGGACGGGTGAGGGGAAGGCTTCGGGGAAGGGTTAGGGTTAGGGTTCGGGCTAGGGCTAGGATTAGGGGACGGGAACGGTTTAGGGTCCAGGTGAGGGTACGACAACGGTTTAGAGGGAGCGAATGTGTGAGGGTGCGGGTTAGTGTGAGCGTACGGGGTAGGATAACGGGACGTGTGAGGGGAAGGCTTCAGGGAAGGGTTAGAGCTAGGGTTCAGGCTAGGGTTAGGTTTAGGGGATGGGAACGGTTTAGGGTCCAGGTGAGGGTACGACAACGGTTTAGGGGGAGCGTACATGTGAGGGTGCGGGTTAGTGTGAGCGTACGGGTTAGGATTAGGGGACGGGTGATGGGAAGGCTTTGGGGAAGAGTTAGGGTTAGGGTTCTGGCTAGGGTTAGGGTTAGGGGACGGGGACGGTTTAGGGTCCAGGTGAGGGTACGACAACGGTTTAGGGGGATCGTACGTGTGAGGGCGTGGGTTAGTTTGAGCGTACGGGTTAGGATTAGGGGACGGGTGAGGGGAAGGCTTCGAGGAAGGGTTAGGGTTAGGGTTCGGGCTAGGGTTAGGGTTAGGGGACGGGGACGGTTTAGGGTCCAGGTGAGGGTACGACAACGGTTTAGCAGGAGCGTACGTGTGAGGACGCGGGTTAGTGCGAGTGTACGGGTTAGGATTAGGGGACGGGTGAGGGGAAGGCTTCGGGGAATGTTAGGGTTAGGGTTCGAGCTAGGGTTAGGGTTAGGGGACGGGGACGGTTTAGGGTCCAGGTGAGGGTACGACAAAGATTTACGGGGAGCATACGTGTGAGGGCACGGGTTAGTGTGAGCGTATGGGTTAGGATTCGGTGACGGGTGAGGGGAAGGCTTCGGGGAAGGGTTAGTGTTAGGATTCGGGCTAGGGTTAGGGTTAGGGGACGGGGACGGCTTAGTGTCCAGTTGTGGGTACGACAACGGTTTAGGGGGAGCATACGTGTGAGCGTGAGGGTTAGTGTGAGCGTATGGGTTAGGATTAGGGGAAGGGTTAGGGGAAGGCTTCAGGGAAGGGTTAGGGTTCGGGCTAGGGTTAGGGTTAGGGGACAGGGACGGTTTAGGGTCCAGGTGAGGGTACGACAACGGTTTAGGGGGAGCGTACGTGTGAGGGCGCGGGTTAGTGTGAGCGTTCGGGTTAGGATTAGGGGACGGGTGAGGGGAAGGCTTCGGGGAAGGGTTGGGGTTAGGGTTCGGGCTAGGGTTAGGGTTAGGGGACGGGGACGGTTTAGGGTCCAGGTGAGGGTACGACAACGGTTTAGGGGGAGCGTACGTGTGAGGGCGCGGGTTAGTGTGAGCGTACGGGTTAGGATTAGGGGACGGGTGAGGGGAAGGCTTCGGGGAATGGTTAGAGTTAGGGTTCGGGCTAGGGTTAGGGTTAGGGGACAGGGACGGTTTAGGGTCCATGTGAGGGTACGACAAAGATTTAGGGGGAGCGTACGTGTGAGGGCACGGGTTAGTGTGAGCGTATGGGTTAGGATTCGTGGACGGGTGAGGGGAAGGCTTCGGGGAAGGGTTAGGGTCACGGTTCGGGCTAGGGTTAGGGTTAGGGGACGGGGACGGTTTAGGGTCCAGTTGAGGGTACGACAACGGTGTAGGGGGAGCGTAAGTGTGAGCGTGAGGGTTACTGTGAGCGTATGGGTTAGGATTAGGGGAAGGGTGAGGGGAAGGTTTCAGGGAAGGTTTAGGGTTCGGGCTAGGGTTAGGGTTAGGGGACAGGGACGGTTTAGGGTCCAGGTGAGGGTACGACAACGGTTTAGGCGGAGCGTACGTGTGAGGGCGCGGGTTAGTGTGAGCGTACGGGTTAGGATTAGGTGACGGGTGAGGGGAAGGCTTCGGGGGAGGGTTAGGGTTAGGGTTCGGGCTAGGGTTAGGGTTAGGGGACGGGGACGGTTTAGGGTCCAGGTGAGGGTACAACAACAGTTTAGGGGGAGCGTACGTGTGAGGGCGCGGGTTAGTGTGAGCGTACGGGTTAGGATTAGGGGACGGGTGAGGGGAAGGCTTCGGGGAAGGGTTAGGATTAGGGTTCGGGCTAGGGTTAGGGTTAGGGGACGGGGACGGTTTAGGGTCCAAGTGAGGGTACGACAACGGTTTAGGGGGAGCGTACGTGTGAGGGCGCGGGTTAGTGTGAGCGCACGGGTTAGGATTAGGGGACGGGTGAGGGGTTGGCTTCGGGGAAGTGTTAGGGTTAGGATTCGGGCTAGGGTTAGGGTTAGGGGACGGGGACGGTTTAGGGTCCAAGTGAGGGTATGACAACGGTTTAGGGGGAGCGTACGTTTGAGGACGTGGGTTAGTGTGAGCGTACGGGTTAGGATTAGGGGACGGGTGAGGGGAAGGCTTCGGGGAAGTGTTAGGGTTAGGGTTCGGGTTAGGGTTAGGGGACGGGGACGGTTTAGGGTCCAGGTGAGGGTACGACAACGGTTTAGGGGAAATGTACGTGTGAGGGCGCGGGTTAGTGTAAGCGTACGGGTTAGTATTAGGGGATGGGTGAGGAGAAGTCTTCGGGGAAGTGTTAGGGCTAGGGTTCGGGCTAGGGTTAGGTTTAGGGGATGGGAACGGTTTAGGGTCAAGGTGAGGGTACGACAACGGTTTACGGGGAGTGTACATGTGAGAGCGCAGGTTAGTGTGAGCGTACGGGTTAGGATTAGGGGACGGGTGAGGGGAAGGCTTCGGGGAAGGGTTAGGGTTAGGGTTCGGGCTAGGGTTAGGGTTAGGGGACGGGGACGGTTTAGGGTCCAGGTGAGGGTACGACAACAGTTTAGGGGGAGTGTACGTTTGAGGGCGCGGGTTAGTGTGAGCGTACGGGTTAGGATTAGGGGACGGGTGAGGGGCAGGCTTCGGGGAAGTGTTAGGGTTAGGGTTCGGGCTAGGGTTAGGGTTAGGTTTAGAGGACGGGGACAGTTTACCGTCCAGGTGAGGGTACGACAATGGTTTAGGGGGAGTGTACGTTTGAGGGTGCGGGTTAGTGTGAGCGTACGGGTTAGGATTAGGGGACGGGTGAGGGGAAGGCTTCAGGGAAGATTTAGGGTTAGGGTTCGGGCTAGGGTTAGCGTTAGGGTTAGGGGACGGGGACGGTTTAGGGTCCAGGTGAGGGTACGACAACGGTTTAGGGGGAGCGTACGTGTGAGGGCGCGGGTTAGTGTGAGCGTACGGGTTAGGATTAGGGGACGGGTGAGGGGAAGGCTTCGGGGAAGGCTTAGGGTTAGGGTTCGGGCTAGGGTTAGGGTTAGGGGACGGGAACGGTTTAGGGTCCAGGTGAGGGTACGACAATGATTTAGGGGGAGCGTACGTTTCAGGGCGCGGGTTAGTGTGAGCGTACGGGTTAGGATTAGGGTACGGGTGAGGGGAAGGCTTCGGGGAAGGGTTAGGGTTAGGGTTCGGGCTAGGGTTAGGGTTAGGGGACGGGGACGGTTTAGGGTCCAAGTGAGGGTACGACAACGGTTTAGGGGTAGCGTACGTGTGAGGACGCGGGTTAGTGTGAGCGTACGGGTTAGGATTAGGGGACGGGTGAGGGGAAGGCTTCGGGGAAGTGTTAGGGTTAGGGTTCGGGCTAGGGTTAGGGTTAGGGCACGGGGACGGTTTAGGGTCCAGGTGAGGGTACGACAACGGTTTAGGGGAAATGTACGTGTGAGGGCACGGGTTAGTGTGAGCGTACGGGTTAGTATTAGGAGATGGGTGAGGAGAAGGCTTCGGGGAAGTGTTAGGGTTAGGGTTCGGGCTACGGTTAGGTTTAGGGGATGGGAACGGTTTAGGGTCCAGGTGAGGGTACGACAACGGTTTAGGGGGAGCGTACATGTGAGAGCGCGGGTTAGTGTGAGCGTACGGGTTAGGATTAGGGGACGGGTGAGGGGAAGGCTTCGGGGAAGGGTTAGGGTTAGGTTTCGGGCTAGGGTTAGGGTTAGGGGAAGGGGACGGTTTAGGGTCCAGGTGAGGGTACGACAACGGTTTAGGGGGACTGTACGTTTGACGGCGCGGGTTAGTGTGAGCGTACGGGTTAGGATTAGGGGACGGGTGAGGGGAAGGCTTCAGGGAAGGGTTAGGGTTAGGGTTCGGGCTAGGTTTAGGGTTAGGGTTAGGGGACGGGGACGGTTTAGGGTCCAGGTGAGGGTACAACAGAGCTTTAGGGGGAGCATACGTGTGAGGGCGCGGGTTAGTGTGAGCGTACGGGTTAGGGTAGTGGACGGGTGAGGGGAAGGATTCAGGGAAGGGTTAGGGTTAGGGTTCGGGCTAGGGTTAGGGTTAGGGAATGGGGACTATTTAGGGTCCAGGTGAGGGTATGACAATGGTTTAGTGGGAGCGTACGTGTGAGGGCGCGGGTTAGTGTGAGCGTACGGTTTACGATTAGGGGATGGGTGAGGGGAAGGCTTCGGGGAAGGGTTAGGGTTAGGGTTCGGGCTAGGGTTAGGTTTAGGGGATTGGGACGGTTTAGTGTCCAGGTGAGGGTACGACAACGGTTTAGGGGGAGCGTACGTGTGAGGGCGTGGGTTAGTGTGAGCGTACGGATTAGGATTGGGGACGGGTGAGGGGAAAGCTTCGGGGAAGGGTTAGGGATAGGGTTCTGGTTAGGGTTCAGGTTAGGGGACGGGGACGGTTTAGGATCCAGGTGAGGGTACGACAACGGCTTAGGGGGAGCGTACCTGTGAGGGCGTGGGTTTGTGTGAGCATACGGGTAAGGATTAGGGGGCAGGTGAGGGGAAGGCTTCGGGGAAGTTTTAGGGTTAGGGTTCGGGCTAGGGTTAGGGTTAGGGGACGGGGACGGTTTAGGGTCCAGGTGAGGGTACGACAATGCTTTAGGGGGAGCGTACGTGTGATGGCGCGGGTTAGTGTGAGCGTAAGGGTTAGGATTAGGGGACCAGTGAGGGGAAGGCTTCGGGAAAGGGTTCGGGTTAGGGTTCGGGCTAGGGTTAGGATTAGGGGACGGCGACAGTTTTGGGTCCAAGTGAGGGTATGACAACGGTTTACGGGGAGCGTACGTGTGAGGGCGTGGGTTAGTGTGAGTGTACGGGTTAGGATTAGGGGATGGGTGAGGGGAAACCTTCGGAGAAGAGTTAGGGTTAGGGTTCGGGCTAGGGTTAGGTTTAGGGGATGGGGACGGTTTAGGGTCTACGTGAGGGTACGACAACGGTTTAGGGGGAGCGTACGTGTGAGGGCCCGGGTTAATGTGAGCGTACGGGTTAGGATTAGGGGACGGGTGAGGGGAAGGCTTCGGGGAAGTTTTAGGGTTAGGGTTCGGGCTAGGGTTAGGTTTAGGGGATGGGGACGGTTTAGGGTCCAGCTGAGGGTACGGCAACGGTTTAGGGGGAGCGTACGTGTGAGGGCGCGGGTTAGTGTGAGCGTATGGGTTAGGATAAGGGGACGGGTGAGGGGAAGGCTTCGGGGAAGTGTTAGGGTTAGGGTTCGGGCTAGGGTTAGGCTTAGGGGACGGGGACGGTTTAGGGTCCAGGTGAGGGTACGACAACGCTTTAGGGGTACTGTACGTGTGATGGCGCGGGTTAGTGTGAGCGTACGGGTTAGGATTAGAGGACGGTTGAGGGGAAGATTTTGGGGAAGTGTTAGGGTTAGGGTTCGGGCTAGGGTTAGGGTTAGGGGATGGGGACGGTTTAGGGTCCAGGTGAGGGTACGACAACGGTTTATGGGGAGCGTACGTGTGAGGGCGCGGGTTAGTGTGAGCGTACGGGTTAGAATTAGGGGACCGGTGAGGGGAAGGCTTCGGGAAAGGGTTCGGGTTAGGGTTCGGGCTAGAGTTAGGGTCAGGGGACGGGGACGGTTTAGGGTCCAGGTGAGGGTATGACAACGGTTTAGGGGGAGCATACGTGTGAGGGCGCGGGTTAGTGTGAGCCTACGGGTTAGCATTAGGGGACGGGTGAGGGGAAGGCTTCGGGGAAGGGTTAGGGTTAGGGTTCGGGCTAGGGTTAGGGTTAGGGGACGGGGACGGTTTAGGGTCCAGGTGAGGGTACGACAACGGTTTAGGGGGAGCGGACGTGTGAGGGTGCGGGTTAGTGTGAGCGTATGGGTTAGGATTAGGGGACGGGTGAGAGGAAGGCTTCGGGGAAGGTTTAGGGTTAGGTTTCGGGCTAGGGTTAGGGTTAGGGGACGGGGACGGTTTAGGGTCCAGGTGAGGGTACGACAAAGGTTGAGGGGGAGCGTACCTGTGAGGGCGCGGGTTAGTGTGAGCGTACGGGTTACGATTAGGGGACGGGTGAGGGGAAGGCTTCGGGGAAGGGTTAGGGTTAGGGTTCGGGCTATGGTTAGGGTTAGGGGACGGGGACGGTTTAGGGTCCAGGTGAGGGTACGACAACGCTTTAGGGGGATGGTACCTGTGATGGCGCGTGTTAGTGTGAGCGTACTGGTTAGGATTACGGGACAGGTGAGGGGAAGGCTTCGGGGAAGGGTTAGGGTTAGGGTTCGGGCTAGGATTAGAGTTAGTGGACGGGGACGGTTTAGGGTCCAGGAGAGGGTACGACAACAGTTTAGGGCGAGCGTACGTGTGAGGGCGTGGTTTAGTGTGAGCGTACGGGTTAGGATTAGGGGACAGGTGAGGGGAAGATTTCAGGGAAGGGTTAGGGTTAGGGTTCGGGCTAGGGTTAGGGTTAGGGAACGGGGATGGTTTACGGTCCAGGTTCGGTTACGACAACGGTTTATGGGGAGCGTACGTGTGAGGGCGCGGGTTAGTGTGAGCGTACGGGTTAGGATTATGGGACCGGTGAGGGGAAGGCTTCGGGGAAGGGTTAGGTTTAGGGTTCGGGCTAGGGTTAGGGTTAGGGGATGAGGACGGTTTAGGGTCCAGGTGAGGGTACGACAACGGTTTACGGGGAGCGTACGTGTGAGGGCGTAGGTTAGTGTGAGCGTACGGGTTAGGATTAGGGGACGGGTGAGGGGAAGGCTTTGGGGAATGGTTAGAGTTAGGGTTCGGGCTAGGGTTAGGGTTAGGGGACAGGGACGGTTTAGGGTCCATGTGAGGGTACGACAAAGATTTAGGGGGAGCGTACGTGTGAGGGCACGGGTTAGTGTGAGCGTATGGGTTAGGATTCGTGGACGGGTGAGGGGAAGGCTTCGGGGAAGGGTTAGGGTTACGGTTCGGGCTAGGGTTAGGGTTAGGGGACGGGGACGGTTTAGGGTCCAGTTGAGGGTACGACAATGGTGTAGGGGGAGCGTACGTGTGAGCGTGAGGGTTACTGTGAGCGTATGGGTTAGGATTAGGGGAAGGGTGAGGGGAAGGTTTCAGGGAAGGTTTAGGGTTCGGGCTAGGGTTAGGGTTAGGGGACAGGGACGGTTTAGGGTCCAGGTGAGGGTACGACAACGGTTTAGGTGGAGCGTACGTGTGAGGGCGCGGGTTAGTGTGAGCGTACGGGTTAGGATTAGGTGACGGGTGAGGGGAAGGCTTCGGGGGAGGGTTAGGGTTAGGGTTCGGGCTAGGGTTAGGGTTAGGGGACGGGGACGGTTTAGGGCCCAGGTGAGGGTACAACAACGGTTTAGGGGGAGCGTACGTGTGAGGGCGCGGGTTAGTGTGAGCGTACGGGTTAGGATTAGGGGACGGGTGAGGGGAAGGCTTCGGGGAAGGGTTAGGGTTAGGGTTCGGGCTAGGGTTAGGGTTAGGGGACGGGGACGGTTTAGGGTCCATGTGAGGGTACGACAACGGTTTAGGGGGAGCGTAAGTGTGAGGGCGCGGGTTAGTGTGAGCGCACGGGTTAGGATTAGGGGACGGGTGAGGGGAAGGCTTCGGGGAAGTGTTAGGGTTAGGGTTCGGGCTAGGGTTAGGGTTAGGGGACGGGGACGGTTTAGGGTCCAAGTGGGGGTATGACAACGGTTTAGGGGGAGCGTACGTTTGAGGACGCGGGTTAGTGTGAGCGTACGGGTTAGGATTAGGGGACGGGTGAGGGGAAGGCTTCGGGGAAGGGTTAGGTTTAGGGTTCGGGCTAAGGTTAGGGTTAGGGGACGGGGACGGTTTAGGGTCCAGGTGAGGGTACAACAACGGTTTAGGGGAAATGTACGTGTGAGGGCGCGGGTTAGTGTAAGCGTACGGGTTAGTATTAGGGGATGGGTGAGGAGAAGGCTTTGGGGAAGTGTTAGGGCTAGGGTTCGGTCTAGGGTTAGGTTTAGGGGATGGGAACGGTTTAGGGTCCAGGTGACGGTACGACAACGGTTTACGGGTAGCGTACATGTGAGAGCGCAGGTTAGTGTGAGTGTACGGGTTAGGATTAGGGGACGGGTTAGGGGAAGGCTTCGGGGAAGGGTTAGTGTTAGGGTTCGGGCTAGGGTTAGGGTTAGGGGACGGGGACGGTTTAGGGTCCAGGTGAGGGTACGACAACGGTTTAGGGGGAGTGTACGTTTGAGAGCGCGGGTTAGTGTGAGCGTACGGGTTAGGATTAGGGGACGGGTGAGGGGAAGGCTTCAGGGAAGGGTTAGGGTTAGGGTTCGGGCTAGGTTTAGGGTTAAGGTTAGGGGACAGGGACGGTTTAGGGTCCAGGTGAGGGTACGACAATGGTTGAGGGGGAGCGTACATGTGAGGGCGCAGGTTAGTGTGAGCGTACGGGTTAGGATTACGGGACGGTTGAGGGGAAGGCTTTGGGGAAGGTTTAGGGTTAGGGTTCGGGCTAGGGTTAGGGTTAGGCGACGGGGACTATTTAGGGTCCAGGTGAGGGTATGACAACGGTTTAGCGGGAGCGTACGTGTGAGGGCGTGGGTTAGTGTGAGCGTACGGGTTAGGATTGTGGACGGGTGAGGGGAAGGTTTCGGGGAAGGGTTAGGGTTAGGGTTCGGGCTAGTGTTAGGTTTACGGGATGGGGACGGTTTAGGGTACAGGTGAGGGTACGACAACGGTTTAGAGGGAGCGTACGTGTGAGGGCGCGGGTTAGTGTGAGCGTACGGGTTAGGATTACGGGACGGGTGAGGGGAAGGCTTTGGGGAAGGTTTAGGGTTAGGGTTCGGGCTAGGGTTAGGGTTAGGGGACGGGGACGGTTTAGGGTCCAGGTGAGGGTACGACAACGGTTTAGGGGCATCGTACGTGTGAGGGCGTGGGTTAGTTTGAGCGTACGGTTTAGGATTAGGTGACGGGTGAGGGGAAGGCTTCGAGGAAGGGTTAGGGTTAGGGTTCGGGCTAGGGTTAGGGTTAGGGGCGGGGACGGTTTAGGGTCCAGGTGAGGGTACGACAACGGTTTAGCAGGAGCGTACGTGTGAGGACGCGGGTTAGTGTGAGCGTACGGGTTAGGATTAGGGGACGCGTGAGGGGAAGGCTTCGGGGAATGTTAGGGTTAGGGTTCGGGCTAGGGTTAGGCTTAGGGGACGGGGACGGTTTAGGGTCCAGGTGAGGGTACGACAAAGATTTACGGGGAGCATACGTGTGAGGGCACGGGTTAGTGTGAGCGTATGGGTTAGGATTCGGTGACGGGTGAGGGGAAGGCTTCGGGGAAGGGTTAGGGTTAGGATTCGGGCTAGGGTTAGGGTTAGGGGACGGGGACGGCTTAGTGTCCAGTTGTGGGTACGACAACGGTTTAGGGGGAGCGTACGTGTGAGCGTGAGGGTTAG
The DNA here is from genome assembly GCF_964270905.1 of Leucopleurus acutus. Lineage (NCBI taxonomy): Eukaryota > Metazoa > Chordata > Mammalia > Artiodactyla > Delphinidae > Leucopleurus > Leucopleurus acutus. Next base: position 870,837 of record NW_028139201.1, read on the forward strand.
TGTGACCGTATGGGTTAGGATTAGGGGAAGGGTGAGGGGAAGGTTTCAGGGAAGGTTTAGGGTTCGGGCTAGGGTTAGGGTTAGGGGACAGGGACGGTTTAGGGTCCAGGTGAGGGTACGACAACGGTTTAGGTGGAGCGTACGTGTGAGGGCGCGGGTTAGTGTGAGCGTACGGGTTAGGATTAGGGGACAGGTGAGGGGAAGGCTTCGAGGAAGGGTTAGGGTTAGGGTTCGGGCTAGGGTTAGGGTTAGGAGACAGGGACGGTTTAGGGTCCAGGTGAGGGTACGACAACGATTTAGTGGGAGCGAACGTGTGAGGGCGCGGGTTAGTGTGAGCGTACGGGTTAGGATTAGGTGACGGGTGAGGGGAAGGCTTCGGGGGAGGGTTTGGGTTAGGGTTCGGGCTAGGGTTAGGTTTAGGGGACGGGGACGGTTTAGGGTCCAGGTGAGGGTACAACAACGGTTTAGGGGGAGCGTACGTGTGAGGGCGCGGGTTAGTGTGAGCGTACGGGTTAGGATTAGGGGACGGGTGAGGGGAAGGCTTCGGTGAAGGGTTAGGGTTAGGGTTCGGGCTAGGGTTAGGGTTAGGGGACGGGGACGGTTTAGGGTCCATGTGAGGGTACGACAATGGTTTAGGGGGAGCGTACGTGTGAGGGTGCGGGTTAGTGTGAGCGCACGGGTTAGGATTAGGGGACGGGTGAGGGGAAGGCTTCGGAGAAGGGTTAGGGTTAGGGTTCGGGCTAGGGTTAGGGTTAGGGGACGGGGACGGTTTAGGGTCCAAGTGAGGGTACGACAACGGTTTATGGGGAGCGTACGTGTGAGGGCGTGGGTTAGTGTGAGCGTACGGGTTAGGATTAGGGGACCGGTGAGGGGAAGGCTTCGGGAAAGGGTTCGGGTTAGGGTTCGGGCTAGGGTTAGGGTCAGGGGACGGGGACGGTTTAGGGTCCAGGTGAGGGTATGACAACGGTTTAGGGGGAGCGTACGTGTGAGGGCGCGGGTTAGTGTAAGCGTACGGGTTAGGATTAGGGGACGGGTGAGGGGAAGGCTTCGGGGAAGGGTTAGGGTTAGGTTTCGGGCTAGGGTTAGGTTTAGGGGATGGGGACGGTTTAGGGTCCAGGTGAGGGTATGACAACGGTTTAGGGGGAGCATACGTGTGAGGGCGCGGGTTAGTGTGAGCCTACGGTTTAGCATTAGGGGACGGGTGAGGGGAAGGCTTCGGGGAAAGGTTAGGGTTAGGGTTCGGGCTAGGGTTAGGGTTAGGGGACGGGAACGATTTAGGGTCCAGGTGAGGGTACGACAACGGTTTAGGGGGAGCGGACGTGTGAGGGTGCGGGTTAGTGTGAGCGTATGGGTTAGGATTAGGGGACGGGTGAGAGGAAGGCTTCGGGGAAGGTTTAGGGTTAGGTTTCGGGCTAGGGTTAGGGTTAGGGGACGGGGACGGTTTAGGGTCCACGTGAGGGTACGACAACGGTTTAGGGGGAGCGTACGTGTGAGGGCGCGGGTTAGTGTGAGCGTACGGGTTAGAATTAGGGGACGGGTGAGGGGAAGGCTTCGGGGAAGGGTTACGGTTAGGGTTCGGGCTAGGGTTAGGGTTAGGGGATGGGGACGGTTTAGGGTCCAGGTGAGTGTACGACAAAGGTTGAGGGGGAGCGTACATGTGAGGGCGCGGGTTAGTGTGAGCGTACGGGTTACGATTAGGGGACGGGTGAGGGGAAGGCTTCGGGGAAGGGTTAGGGTTAGGGTTCGGGCTATGGTTAGGGTTAGGGGACGGGGACGGTTTAGCGTCCAGGTGAGGGTACGACAACGCTTTAGGGGGATGGTACCTGTGATGGCGCGTGTTAGTGTGAGCGTACGGGTTAGGATTACGGGACAGGTGAGGGGAAGGCTTCGGGGAAGGGTTAGGGTTAGGGTTCGGGCTAGGATTAGAGTTAGTGGACGGGGACGGTTTAGGGTCCAGGAGAGGGTACGACAACAGTTTAGGGCGAGCGTACGTGTGAGGGCGTGGTTTAGTGTGAGCGTACGGGTTAGGATTAGGGGACAGGTGAGGGGAAGATTTCAGGGAAGGGTTAGGGTTAGGGTTCGGGCTAGGGTTAGGGTTAGGGAACGGGGATGGTTTAGGGTCCAGGTTCGGTTACGACAACGGTTTATGGGGAGCGTACGTGTGAGGGCGCGGGTTAGTGTGAGCGTACGGGTTAGGATTATGGGACCGGTGAGGGGAAGGCTCCAGGGAAGGGTTAGGTTTAGGGTTCGGGCTAGGGTTAGGGTTAGGGGACGGGGACGGTTTAGGGTCCAGGTGAGGGTACGACAACGGTTTACGGGGAGCGTACGTGTGAGGGCGCGGGTTAGTGTGAGCGTACGGGTTAGGATTAGGGGACGGGTGAGGGGAAGGCTTCGGGGAATGGTTAGAGTTAGGGTTCGGGCTAGGGTTAGGGTTAGGGGACAGGGACGGTTTAGGGTCCTTGTGAGGGTACGACAAAGATTTAGGGGGAGCGTACGTGTGAGGGCATGGGTTAGTGTGAGCGTATGGGTTAGGATTCGTGGACGGGTGAGGGGAAGGCTTCGGGGAAGGGTTAGGGTTACGGTTCGGGCTAGGGTTAGGGTTAGGGGACGGGGACGGTTTAGGGTCCAGTTGAGGGTACGACAACGGTGTAGGGGGAGCGTACGTGTGAGCGTGAGGGTTACTGTGAGCGTATGGGTTAGGATTAGGGGAAGGGTGAGTGGAAGGTTTCAGGGAAGGTTTAGGGTTCGGGCTAGGGTTAGGGTTAGGAGACAGGGACGGTTTAGGGTCCAGGTGAGGGTACGACAACGGTTTAGTGGGAGCGAACGTGTGAGGGCGCGGGTTAGTGTGAGCGTACGGTTTAGGATTAGGGGACGGGTGAGGGGAAGGCTTCGGGAAAGGGTGGGGGTTAGGGTTCGGGCTAGGGTTAGGGTTAGGGGACGGGGACGGTTTAGGGTCCAGGTGAGGGTACGACAACGGTTTAGGGGGAGCGTACGTGTGAGGGCGCGGGTTAGTGTGAGCGTACGGGTTAGGATTAGGGGACGGGTGAGGGGAAGGCTTCGGGGAATGGTTAGAGTTAGGGTTCGGGCTAGGGTTAGGGTTAGGGGACAGGGACGGTTTAGGGTCCATGTGAGGGTACGACAAAGATTTAGGGGGAGCGTATGTGTGAGGGCACGGGTTAGTGTGAGCGTACGGGTTAGGGTAGTGGACGGGTGAGGGGAAGGATTCAGGGAAGGGTTAGGGTTAGGGTTCGGGCTAGGGTTAGGGTTAGGGGACGGGGACTATTTAGGGTCCAGTTGAGGGTATGACAACGGTTTAGCGGGAGCGTACGTGTGAGGGCGCGGGTTAGTGTGAGCGTACGGTTTACGATTAGGGGATGGGTGAGGGGAAAGCTTCGGGGAAGGGTTAGGGTTAGGGTTCGGGCTAGGGTTAGGTTTAGGGGATTGGGACGGTTTAGTGTCCAGGTGAGGGTACGACAAAGGTTTAGGGGGAGCGTACATGTGAGGGTGTGGGTTAGTGTGAGCGTACGGGTTAGGATTGCGGACGGGTGAGGGGAAGGTTTCGGGGAAGGGTTAGGGTTAGGGTTCGGGCTAGGGTTAGGTTTACGGGATGGGGACGGTTTAGGGTACAGGTGAGGGTATGACAACGGTTTAGAGGGAGCGTACGTGTGAGGGCGCGGGTTAGTGTGAGCGTACGGGTTAGGATTACGGGACGGGTGAGGGGAAGGCTTTGGGGAAGGTTTAGGGTTAGGGTTCGGGCTAGGGTTAGGGTTAGGGGACGGGGACGGTTTAGGGTCCAGGTGAGGGTACAACAGAGCTTTAGGGGGAGCGTACGTGTGAGGGCGCGGGTTAGTGTGAGCGTATGGTTTAGGATTAGGGGACGTGTGAGGGGAAGGCTTCGGGGAAGGGTTAGGGTTAGGGTTCGGGCTAGGGCTAGGATTAGGGGACGGGGACGGTTTAGGGTCCAGGTGAGGGTACGACAACGGTTTAGAGGGAGCGAATGTGTGAGCGTGCGGGTTAGTGTGAGCGTACGGGTTAGGATTACGGGACGGGTGAGGGGAAGGCTTCGGGGAAGGGTTAGAGCTAGCGTTCGGGCTAGGGTTAGGTTTTGGGGATGGGAACGGTGTAGGGTCCAGGTGAGGGTACGACAACGGTTTAGGGGGAGCGTACATGTGAGGGCACGGGTTAGTGTGAGCGTACGGGTTAGGATTAGGGGACGGGTGATGGGAAGGCTTTGGGGAAGAGTTAGGGTTAGGTTTCGGGCTAGGGTTAAGGTTAGGGGACGGGGACGGTTTAGGGTCCACGTGAGGGTACGACAACGGTTTAGGGGGAGCGTACGTGTGAGGGTGCGGGTTAGTGTGAGCGCACGGGTTAGGATTAGGGGATGGGTGAGGGGAAGGCTTCGGAGAAGGGTTAAGGTTAGGGTTCGGGCTAGGGTTAGGGTTAGGGGACGGGGACGCTTTAGGGTCCAAGTGAGGGTATGACAACGGTTTAGGGTGAGCGTACGTTTGAGGACGCGGGTTAGTGTGAGCGTACGGGTTAGGATTAGGGGACGGGTGAGGGGAAGGCTTCGGGGAAGGGTTAGGGTTAGGGTTCGGGCTAGGGTTAGGGGACGGGGACGGGGACGGTTTAGGGTCCAGGTGAGGGTACGACAACGGTTTAGGGGAAATGTACGTGTGAGGGCGCGGGTTAGTGTAAGCGTACGGGTTAGTATTAGGGGATGGGTGAGGAGAAGGCTTCGGGGAAATGTTAGGGCTAGGGTTCGGGCTAGGGTTAGGTTTAGGGGATGGGAACGGTTTAGGGTCCAGGTGAGGGTACGACAACGGTTTACGGGGAGCGTACATGTGAGAGCGCAGGTTAGTGTGAGCGTACGGGTTAGGATTAGGGGACGGGTGAGGGGAAGGCTTTGGGGAAGGTTTAGGGTTAGGGTTCGGGCTAGGGTTAGGGTTAGGCGACGGGGACGGTTTAGGGTCCAGGTGAGGGTACAACAGAGCTTTAGGGGGAGCATACGTGTGAGGGCGCGGGTTAGTGTGAGCGTACGGGTTAGGGTAGTGGACGGGTGAGGGGAAGGATTCAGGGAAGGGTTAGGGTTAGGGTTCGGGCTAGGGTTAGGGTTAGGGGACGGGGACTATTTAGGGTCCAGTTGAGGGTATGACAACGGTTTAGCGGGAGCGTACGTGTGAGGGCGCGGGTTAGTGTGAGCGTACGGTTTAGGATTAGGGGACGGGTGAGGGGAAGGCTTCGGGGAATGGTTAGAGTTAGGGTTCGGGCTAGGGTTAGGGTTAGGGGACGGGGACGGTTTAGGGTCCAGGTGAGGGTATGACAACGGTTTAGGGGGATCGTACGTGTGAGGGCGTGGGTTAGTTTGAGCATTCAGGTTAGGATTAGGGGACGGGTGAGGGGAAGGCTTCGAGGAAGTGTTAGGGTTAGGGTTCGGGCTAGGGTTAGGGTTAGGGGACGGGGACGGTTTAGGGTCCAGGTGAGGGTACGACAAAGATTTACGGGGAGCATACGTGTGAGGGCACGGGTTAGTGTGAGCGTATGGGTTAGAATTCGGTGACGGGTGAGGGGAAGGTTTCGGGGAAGGGTTAGGGTTAGGATTCGGGCTAGGGTTAGGGTTAGGGGACGGGGACAGCTTAGTGTCCAGTTGTGGGTACGAAAACGGTTTAGGGGGAGCGTACGTGTGAGCGTGAGGGTTAGTGTGAGCGTATGGGTTAGGATTAGGGGAAGGGTTAGGGGAAGGCTTCAGGGAAGGGTTAGGGTTCGGGCTAGGGTTAGGGTTAGGGGACAGGGACGGTTTAGGGTCCAGGTGAGGGTACGACAACGGTTTAGGGGGAGTGTACGTGTGAGGGCGCGGGTTAGTGTGAGCGTACGGGTTAGGATTAGGGGACGGGTGAGGGGAAGGCTTCGGGGAAGGGTTGGGGTTAGGGTTCGGGCTAGGGTTAGGGTTAGGGGACGGGGACGGTTTAGGGTCCAGGTGAGGGTACGACAACGGTTTAGGGGGAGTGTACGTGTGAGGGCGCGGGTTGGTGTGAGCGTAAGGGTTAGGATTAGGGGACGGGTGAGGGGAAGGCTTTGGGGAATGGTTAGAGTTAGGGTTCGGGCTAGGGTTAGGGTTAGGGGACAGGGACGGTTTAGGGTCCATGTGAGGGTACGACAAAGATTTAGGGGGAGCGTACGTGTGAGGGCACGGGTTAGTGTGAGCGTATGGGTTAGGATTCGTGGAGGGGTGAGGGGAAGGCTTCGGGGAAGGGTTAGGGTTAGGGTTCGGGCTATGGTTAGGGTTAGGGGACGGGGACGGTTTAGGGTCCAGGTGAGGGTACGACAACGCTTTAGGGGGATGGTACCTGTGATGGCGCGTGTTAGTGTGAGCGTACTGGTTAGGATTACGGGACAGGTGAGGGGAAGGCTTCGGGGAAGGGTTAGGGTTAGGGTTCGGGCTAGGATTAGAGTTAGTGGACGGGGACGGTTTAGGGTCCAGGAGAGGGTACGACAACAGTTTAGGGCGAGCGTACGTGTGAGGGCGTGGTTTAGTGTGAGCGTACGGGTTAGGATTAGGGGACAGGTGAGGGGAAGATTTCAGGGAAGGGTTAGGGTTAGGGTTCGGGCTAGGGTTAGGGTTAGGGAACGGGGATGGTTTACGGTCCAGGTTCGGTTACGACAACGGTTTATGGGGAGCGTACGTGTGAGGGCGCGGGTTAGTGTGAGCGTACGGGTTAGGATTATGGGACCGGTGAGGGGAAGGCTTCGGGGAAGGGTTAGGTTTAGGGTTCGGGCTAGGGTTAGGGTTAGGGGATGAGGACGGTTTAGGGTCCATGTGAGGGTACGACAACGGTTTAGGGGGAGCGTAAGTGTGAGGGCGCGGGTTAGTGTGAGCGCACGGGTTAGGATTAGGGGACGGGTGAGGGGAAGGCTTCGGGGAAGTGTTAGGGTTAGGGTTCGGGCTAGGGTTAGGGTTAGGGGACGGGGACGGTTTAGGGTCCAAGTGGGGGTATGACAACGGTTCAGGGGGAGCGTACGTTTGAGGACGCGGGTTAGTGTGAGCGTACGGGTTAGGATTAGGGGACGGGTGAGGGGAAGGCTTCGGGGAAGGGTTAGGTTTAGGGTTCGGGCTAAGGTTAGGGTTAGGGGACGGGGACGGTTTAGGGTCCAGGTGAGGGTACAACAACGGTTTAGGGGAAATGTACGTGTGAGGGCGCGGGTTAGTGTAAGCGTACGGGTTAGTATTAGGGGATGGGTGAGGAGAAGGCTTTGGGGAAGTGTTAGGGCTAGGGTTCGGTCTAGGGTTAGGTTTAGGGGATGGGAACGGTTTAGGGTCCAGGTGACGGTACGACAACGGTTTACGGGTAGCGTACATGTGAGAGCGCAGGTTAGTGTGAGTGTACGGGTTAGGATTAGGGGACGGGTTAGGGGAAGGCTTCGGGGAAGGGTTAGTGTTAGGGTTCGGGCTAGGGTTAGGGTTAGGGGACGGGGACGGTTTAGGGTCCAGGTGAGGGTACGACAACGGTTTAGGGGGAGTGTACGTTTGAGAGCGCGGGTTAGTGTGAGCGTACGGGTTAGGATTAGGGGACGGGTGAGGGGAAGGCTTCAGGGAAGGGTTAGGGTTAGGGTTCGGGCTAGGTTTAGGGTTAAGGTTAGGGGACAGGGACGGTTTAGGGTCCAGGTGAGGGTACGACAATGGTTGAGGGGGAGCGTACATGTGAGGGCGCAGGTTAGTGTGAGCGTACGGGTTAGGATTACGGGACGGTTGAGGGGAAGGCTTTGGGGAAGGTTTAGGGTTAGGGTTCGGGCTAGGGTTAGGGTTAGGTGACGGGGACGGTTTAGGGTCCAGGTGAGGGTACAACAGAGCTTTAGGGGGAGCATACGTGTGAGGGCGCGGGTTAGTGTGAGCGTACGGGTTAGGGTAGTGGACGGGTGAGGGGAAGGATTCGGGGAAGGGTTAGGGTTAGGGTTCGGGCTAGGGTTAGGGTTAGGGGACGGGGACTATTTAGGGTCCAGGTGAGGGTATGACAACGGTTTAGCGGGAGCGTACGTGTGAGGGCGTGGGTTAGTGTGAGCGTACGGGTTAGGATTGTGGACGGGTGAGGGGAAGGTTTCGGGGAAGGGTTAGGGTTAGGGTTCGGGCTAGTGTTAGGTTTACGGGATGGGGACGGTTTAGGGTACAGGTGAGGGTACGACAACGGTTTAGAGGGAGCGTACGTGTGAGGGCGCGGGTTAGTGTGAGCGTACGGGTTAGGATTACGGGACGGGTGAGGGGAAGGCTTTGGGGAAGGTTTAGGGTTAGGGTTCGGGCTAGGGTTAGGGTTAGGGGACGGGGACGGTTTAGGGTCCAGGTGAGGGTACGACAACGGTTTAGGGGCATCGTACGTGTGAGGGCGTGGGTTAGTTTGAGCGTACGGTTTAGGATTAGGGGACGGGTGAGGGGAAGGCTTCGAGGAAGGGTTAGGGTTAGGGTTCGGGCTAGGGTTAGGGTTAGGGGCGGGGACGGTTTAGGGTCCAGGTGAGGGTACGACAACGGTTTAGCAGGAGCGTACGTGTGAGGACGCGGGTTAGTGTGAGCGTACGGGTTAGGATTAGGGGACGGGTGAGGGGAAGGCTTCGGGGAATGTTAGGGTTAGGGTTCGGGCTACGGTTAGGCTTAGGGGACGGGGACGGTTTAGGGTCCAGGTGAGGGTACGACAAAGATTTACGGGGAGCATACGTGTGAGGGCACGGGTTAGTGTGAGCGTATGGGTTAGGATTCGGTGACGGGTGAGGGGAAGGCTTCGGGGAAGGGTTAGGGTTAGGATTCGGGCTAGGGTTAGGGTTAGGGGACGGGGACGGCTTAGTGTCCAGTTGTGGGTACGACAACGGTTTAGGGGGAGCGTACGTGTGAGCGTGAGGGTTAGTGTGACCGTATGGGTTAGGATTAGGGGAAGGGTGAGGGGAAGGTTTCAGGGAAGGTTTAGGGTTCGGGCTAGGGTTAGGGTTAGGGGACAGGGACGGTTTAGGGTCCAGGTGAGGGTACGACAACGGTTTAGGTGGAGCGTACATGTGAGGGCGCGGGTTAGTGTGAGCGTACGGGTTAGGATTAGGGGACAGGTGAGGGGAAGGCTTCGAGGAAGGGTTAGGGTTAGGGTTCGGGCTAGGGTTAGGGTTAGGAGACAGGGACGGTTTAGGGTCCAGGTGAGGGTACGACAACGGTTTAGTGGGAGCGAACGTGTGAGGGCGCGGGTTAGTGTGAGCGTACGGGTTAGGATTAGGTGACGGGTGAGGGGAAGGCTTCGGGGGAGGGTTAGGGTTAGGGTTCGGGCTAGGGTTAGGTTTAGGGGACGGGGACGGTTTAGGGTCCAGGTGAGGGTACAACAACGGTTTAGGGGGAGCGTACGTGTGAGGGCGCGGGTTAGTGTGAGCGTACGGGTTAGGATTAGGGGACGGGTGAGGGGAAGGCTTCGGTGAAGGGTTAGGGTTAGGGTTCGGGCTAGGGTTAGGGTTAGGGGACGGGGACGGTTTAGGGTCCATGTGAGGGTACGACAATGGTTTAGGGGGAGCGTACGTGTGAGGGTGCGGGTTAGTGTGAGCGCACGGGTTAGGATTAGGGGACGGGTGAGGGGAAGGCTTCGGAGAAGGGTTAGGGTTAGGGTTCGGGCTAGGGTTAGGGTTAGGGGACGGGGACGGTTTAGGGTCCAAGTGAGGGTACGACAACGGTTTATGGGGAGCGTACGTGTGAGGGCGTGGGTTAGTGTGAGCGTACGGGTTAGGATTAGGGGACGGGTGAGGGGAAGGCTTCGGGGAAGGGTTAGGGTTAGGTTTCGGGCTAGGGTTAGGTTTAGGGGATGGGGACGGTTTAGGGTCCAGGTGAGGGTATGACAACGGTTTAGGGGGAGCATACGTGTGAGGGCGCGGGTTAGTGTGAGCCTACGGTTTAGCATTAGGGGACGGGTGAGGGGAAGGCTTCGGGGAAAGGTTAGGGTTAGGGTTCGGGCTAAGGTTAGGGTTAGGGGACGGGAACGATTTAGGGTCCAGGTGAGGGTACGACAACGGTTTAGGGGGAGCGGACGTGTGAGGGCGCGGGTTAGTGTGAGCGTATGGGTTAGGATTAGGGGACGGGTGAGAGGAAGGCTTCGGGGAAGGTTTAGGGTTAGGTTTCGGGCTAGGGTTAGGGTTAGGGGACGGGGACGGTTTAGGGTCCACGTGAGGGTACGACAACGGTTTAGGGGGAGCGTACGTGTGAGGGCGCGGGTTAGTGTGAGCGTACGGGTTAGAATTAGGGGACGGGTGAGGGGAAGGCTTCGGGGAAGGGTTACGGTTAGGGTTCGGGCTAGGGTTAGGGTTAGGGGATGGGGACGGTTTAGGGTCCAGGTGAGTGTACGACAAAGGTTGAGGGGGAGCGTACATGTGAGGGCGCGGGTTAGTGTGAGCGTACGGGTTACGATTAGGGGACGGGTGAGGGGAAGGCTTCGGGGAAGGGTTAGGGTTAGGGTTCGGGCTATGGTTAGGGTTAGGGGACGGGGACGGTTTAGCGTCCAGGTGAGGGTACGACAACGCTTTAGGGGGATGGTACCTGTGATGGCGCGTGTTAGTGTGAGCGTACGGGTTAGGATTACGGGACAGGTGAGGGGAAGGCTTCGGGGAAGGGTTAGGGTTAGGGTTCGGGCTAGGATTAGAGTTAGTGGACGGGGACGGTTTAGGGTCCAGGAGAGGGTACGACAACAGTTTAGGGCGAGCGTACGTGTGAGGGCGTGGTTTAGTGTGAGCGTACGGGTTAGGATTAGGGGACAGGTGAGGGGAAGATTTCAGGGAAGGGTTAGGGTTAGGGTTCGGGCTAGGGTTAGGGTTAGGGAACGGGGATGGTTTAGGGTCCAGGTTCGGTTACGACAACGGTTTATGGGGAGCGTACGTGTGAGGGCGCGGGTTAGTGTGAGCGTACGGGTTAGGATTATGGGACCGGTGAGGGGAAGGCTCCAGGGAAGGGTTAGGTTTAGGGTTCGGGCTAGGGTTAGGGTTAGGGGACGGGGACGGTTTAGGGTCCAGGTGAGGGTACGACAACGGTTTACGGGGAGCGTACGTGTGAGGGCGCGGGTTAGTGTGAGCGTACGGGTTAGGATTAGGGGACGGGTGAGGGGAAGGCTTCGGGGAATGGTTAGAGTTAGGGTTCGGGCTAGGGTTAGGGTTAGGGGACAGGGACGGTTTAGGGTCCTTGTGAGGGTACGACAAAGATTTAGGGGGAGCGTACGTGTGAGGGCATGGGTTAGTGTGAGCGTATGGGTTAGGATTCGTGGACGGGTGAGGGGAAGGCTTCGGGGAAGGGTTAGGGTTACGGTTCGGGCTAGGGTTAGGGTTAGGGGACGGGGACGGTTTAGGGTCCAGTTGAGGGTACGACAACGGTGTAGGGGGAGCGTACGTGTGAGCGTGAGGGTTACTGTGAGCGTATGGGTTAGGATTAGGGGAAGGGTGAGTGGAAGGTTTCAGGGAAGGTTTAGGGTTCGGGCTAGGGTTAGGGTTCGGGGACGGGGACTATTTAGGGTCCAGGTGAGGGTATGACAACGGTTTAGCGGGAGCGTACGTGTGAGGGCGTGGGTTAGTGTGAGCGTACGGGTTAGGATTGGGGACGGGTGAGGGGAAGGTTTCGGGGAAGGGTTAGGGTTAGGGTTCGGGCTAGTGTTAGGTTTACGGGATGGGGACGGTTTAGGGTACAGGTGAGGGTACGACAACGGTTTAGAGGGAGCGTACGTGTGAGGGCACGGGTTAGTGTGAGCGTACGGGTTAGGATTACGGGACGGGTGAGGGGAAGGCTTTGGGGAAGGTTTAGGGTTAGGGTTTGGGCTAGGGTTAGGGTTAGGGGACGGGGACGGTTTAGGGTCCAGGTGAGGGTACGACAACGGTTTAGTGGGATCGTACCTGTGAGGGCGTGGGATAGTTTGAGCGTACGGTTTAGGATTAGGGGACGGGTGAGGGGAAGGCTTCGAGGAAGGGTTAGGGTTAGGGTTCGGGCTAGGGTTAGGGTTCGGGGCGGGGACGGTTTAGGGTCCAGGTGAGGGTACGACAACGGTTTAGCAGGAGCGTACGTGTGAGGACGCGGGTTAGTGTGAGCGTACGGGTTAGGATTAGGGGACGGGTGAGGGGAAGGCTTCGGGGAATGTTAGGGTTAGGGTTCGGGCTAGGGTTAGGCTTAGGGGACGGGGACGGTTTAGGGTCCAGGTGAGGGTACGACAAAGATTTACGGGGAGCATACGTGTGAGGGCACGGGTTAGTGTGAGCGTATGGGTTAGGATTCGGTGACGGGTGAGGGGAAGGCTTCGGGGAAGGGTTAGGGTTAGGATTCGGGCTAGGGTTAGGGTTAGGGGACGGGGACGGCTTAGTGTCCAGTTGTGGGTACGACAACGGTTTAGGGGGAGCGTACGTGTGAGCGTGAGGGTTAGTGTGAGCGTATGGGTTAGGATTAGGGGAAGGGTTAGGGGAAGGCTTCAGGGAAGGGTTAGGGTTCCGGCTAGGGTTAGGGTTAGGAGACAGGGACGGTTTAGGGTCCAGGTGAGGGTACGACAATGGTTTAGTGGGAGCGAACGTGTGAGGGCGCGGGTTAGTGTGAGCGTACGGTTTAGGATTAGGGGACGGGTGAGGGGAAGGCTTCGGGGAAGGGTGGGGGTTAGGGTTCGGGCTAGGGTTAGGGTTAGGGGACGGGGACGGTTTAGGGTCCAGGTGAGGGTACGACAACGGTTTAGGGGGAGCGTACGTGTGAGGGCGCGGGTTAGTGTGAGCGTACGGGTTAGGATTAGGGGACGGGTGAGGGGAAGGCTTCGGGGAATGGTTAGAGTTAGGGTTCGGGCTAGGGTTAGGGTTAGGGGACAGGGACGGTTTAGGGTCCATGTGAGGGTACGACAAAGATTTAGGGGGAGCGTACGTGTGAGGGCACGGGTTAGTGTGAGCGTACGGGTTAGGGTAGTGGACGGGTCAGGGGAAGGATTCAGGGAAGGGTTAGGGTTAGGGTTCGGGCTAGGGTTAGGGTTAGGGGACGGGGACTATTTAGGGTCCAGTTGAGGGTATGACAACGGTTTAGCGGGAGCGTACGTGTGAGGGCGCGGGTTCGTGTGAGCGTACGGTTTACGATTAGGGGATGGGTGAGGGGAAAGCTTCGGGGAAGGGTTAGGGTTAGGGTTCGGGCTAGGGTTAGGTTTAGGGGATTGGGACGGTTTAGTGTCCAGGTGAGGGTACGACAAAGGTTTAGGGGGAGCGTACATGTGAGGGTGTGGGTTAGTGTGAGCGTACGGGTTAGGATTGCGGACGGGTGAGGGGAAGGTTTCGGGGAAGGGTTAGGGTTAGGGTTCGGGCTAGGGTTAGGTTTACGGGATGGGGACGGTTTAGGGTACAGGTGAGGGTATGACAACGGTTTAGAGGGAGCGTACGTGTGAGGGCGCGGGTTAGTGTGAGCGTACGGGTTAGGATTACGGGACGGGTGAGGGGAAGGATTTGGGGAAGGTTTAGGGTTAGGGTTCGGGCTAGGGTTAGGGTTAGGGGACGGGGACGGTTTAGGGTCCAGGTGAGGGTACGACAACGGTTTAGAGGGAGCGAATGTGTGAGCGTGCGGGTTAGTGTGAGCGTACGGGTTAGGATTACGGGACGGGTGAGGGGAAGGCTTCGGGGAAGGGTTAGAGCTAGCGTTCGGGCTAGGGTTAGGTTTTGGGGATGGGAACGGTTTAGGGTCCAGGTGAGGGTATGACAACGGTTTAGGGGGAGCGTACATGTGAGGGCACGGGTTAGTGTGAGCGTACGGGTTAGGATTAGGGGACGGGTGATGGGAAGGCTTTGGGGAAGAGTTAGGGTTAGGTTTCGGGCTAGGGTTAAGGTTAGGGGACGGGGACGGTTTAGGGTCCACGTGAGGGTACGACAACGGTTTAGGGGGAGCGTACGTGTGAGGGTGCGGGTTAGTGTGAGCGCACGGGTTAGGATTAGGGGACGGGTGAGGGGAAGGCTTCGGAGAAGGGTTAAGGTTAGGGTTCGGGCTAGGGTTAGGGTTAGGGGACGGGGACGCTTTAGGGTCCAAGTGAGGGTATGACAACGGTTTAGGGTGAGCGTACGTTTGAGGACGCGGGTTAGTGTGAGCGTACGGGTTAGGATTAGGGGACGGGTGAGGGGAAGGCTTCGGGGAAGGGTTAGGGTTAGGGTTCGGGCTAGGGTTAGGGGACGGGGACGGGGACGGTTTAGGGTCCAGGTGAGGGTACGACAACGGTTTAGGGGAAATGTACGTGTGAGGGCGCGGGTTAGTGTAAGCGTACGGGTTAGTATTAGGGGATGGGTGAGGAGAAGGCTTCGGGGAAATGTTAGGGCTAGGGTTCGGGCTAGGGTTAGGTTTAGGGGATGGGAACGGTTTAGGGTCCAGGTGAGGGTACGACAACGGTTTACGGGGAGCGTACATGTGAGAGCGCAGGTTAGTGTGAGCGTACGGGTTAGGATTAGGGGACGGGTGAGGGGAAGGCTTCGGGGAAGGGTTAGGGTTAGGGTTCGGGCTAGGGTTAGGGTTAGGGGACGGGGACGGTTTAGGGTCCAGGTGAGGGTACGACAACGGTTTAGGGGGAGTGTACGTTTGAGGGCGCGGGTTAGTGTTAGCGTACGGGTTAGGATTAGGGGACGGGTGAGGGGAAGGCTTCAGGGAAGGGTTAGGGTTAGGGTTCGGGCTAGGTTTAGGGTTAGGGTTAGGGGACAGGGACGGTTTAGGGTCCAGGTGAGGGTACGACAATGGTTGAGGGGGAGCGTACATGTGAGGGCACAGGTTAGTGTGAGCGTACGGGTTAGGATTACGGGACGGGTGAGGGGAAGGCTTTGGGGAAGGTTTAGGGTTAGGGTTCGGGCTAGGGTTAGGGTTAGGCGACGGGGACGGTTTAGGGTCCAGGTGAGGGTACAACAGAGCTTTAGGGGGAGCATACGTGTGAGGGCGCGGGTTAGTGTGAGCGTACGGGTTAGGGTAGTGGACGGGTGAGGGGAAGGATTCAGGGAAGGGTTAGGGTTAGGGTTCGGGCTAGGGTTAGGGTTAGGGGACGGGGACTATTTAGGGTCCAGTTGAGGGTATGACAACAGTTTAGCGGGAGCGTACGTGTGAGGGCGCGGGTTAGTGTGAGCGTACGGTTTAGGATTAGGGGACGGGTGAGGGGAAGGCTTCGGGGAATGGTTAGAGTTAGGGTTCGGGCTAGGGTTAGGGTTAGGGGACGGGGACGGTTTAGGGTCCAGGTGAGGGTATGACAACGGTTTAGGGGGATCGTACGTGTGAGGGCGTGGGTTAGTTTGAGCATTCAGGTTAGGATTAGGGGACGGGTGAGGGGAAGGCTTCGAGGAAGTGTTAGGGTTAGGGTTCGGGCTAGGGTTAGGGTTAGGGGACGGGGACGGTTTAGGGTCCAGGTGAGGGTACGACAACGGTTTAGCAGGAGCGTACGTGTGAGGACGCGGGTTAGTGTGAGTGTACGGGTTAGGATTAGGGGACGGGTGAGGGGAAGGCTTCGGGGAATGTTAGGGTTAGGGTTCGTGCTAGGGTTAGGGTTAGGGGACGGGGACGGTTTAGGGTCCAGGTGAGGGTACGACAAAGATTTACGGGGAGCATACGTGTGAGGGCACGGGTTAGTGTGAGCGTATGGGTTAGAATTCGGTGACGGGTGAGGGGAAGGCTTCGGGGAAGGGTTAGGGTTAGGATTCGGGCTAGGGTTAGGGTTAGGGGACGGGGACAGCTTAGTGTCCAGTTGTGGGTACGAAAACGGTTTAGGGGGAGCGTACGTGTGAGCGTGAGGGTTAGTGTGAGCGTATGGGTTAGGATTAGGGGAAGGGTTAGGGGAAGGCTTCAGGGAAGGGTTAGGGTTCGGGCTAGGGTTAGGGTTAGGGGACAGGGACGGTTTAGGGTCCAGGTGAGGGTACGACAACGGTTTAGGGGGAGTGTACGTGTGAGGGCGCGGGTTAGTGTGAGCGTACGGGTTAGGATTAGGGGACGGGTGAGGGGAAGGCTTCGGGGAAGGGTTGGGGTTAGGGTTCGGGCTAGGGTTAGGGTTAGGGGACGGGGACGGTTTAGGGTCCAGGTGAGGGTACGACAACGGTTTAGGGGGAGTGTACGTGTGAGGGCGCGGGTTGGTGTGAGCGTAAGTGTTAGGATTAGGGGACGGGTGAGGGGAAGGCTTTGGGGAATGGTTAGAGTTAGGGTTCGGGCTAGGGTTAGGGTTAGGGGACAGGGACGGTTTAGGGTCCATGTGAGGGTACGACAAAGATTTAGGGGGAGCGTACGTGTGAGGGCACGGGTTAGTGTGAGCGTATGGGTTAGGATTCGTGGAGGGGTGAGGGGAAGGCTTCGGGGAAGGGTTAGGGTTACGGTTCGGGCTAGGGTTAGGGTTAGGGGACGGGGACGGTTTAGGGTCCAGTTGAGGGTACGACAACGGTGTAGGGGGAGCGTACGTGTGAGCGTGAGGATTACTGTGAGCGTATGGGTTAGGATTAGGGGAAGGGTGAGGGGAAGGTTTCAGGGAAGGTTTAGGGTTCGGGCTAGGGTTAGGGTTAGGGGACAGGGACGGTTTAGGTTCCAGGTGAGGGTACGACAACGGTTTAGGCGGAGCCTACGTGTGAGGGCGCGGGTTAGTGTGAGCGTACGGGTTAGGATTAGGTGACGGGTGAGGGGAAGGCTTCGGGGGAGGGTTAGGGTTAGGGTTCGGGCTAGGGTTAGGGTTAGGGGACGGGGACGGTTTAGGGTCCAGGTGAGGGTACAACAACGGTTTAGGGGGAGCGTACGTGTGAGGGCGCGGGTTAGTGTGAGCGTATGGGTTAGGATTAGGGGACAGGTGAGGGGAAGGCTTCGAGGAAGGGTTAGGGTTAGGGTTCGGGCTAGGGTTAGGGTTAGGGGATGGGGACGGTGTAGGGTCCATGTGAGGGTACGACAACGGTTTAGGGAGAGCGTACGTGTGAGGGCGCGGGTTAGTGTGAGCGCACGTGTTAGGATTAGGGGACGGGTGAGGGGAAGGCTTCGGGGAAGTGTTAGGGTTAGGGTTCGGGCTAGGGTTAGGGTTAGGGGACGGGGACGGTTTAGGGTCCAGGTGAGGGTACGACAACGGTTTAGGGGAAATGTACGTGTGAGGGCGCGGGTTAGTGTAAGCGTACGGGTTAGTATTAGGGGATGGGTGAGGAGAAGGCTTCGGGGAAGTGTTAGGGCTAGGGTTCGGGCTAGGGTTAGGTTTAGGGGATGGGAACGGTTTAGGGTCCAGGTGAGTGTACGACAACGGTTTACAGGGAGCGTACATGTGAGAGCGCAGGTTAGTGTGAGCGTACGGGTTAGGATTAGGGGACGGGTGAGGGGAAGGCTTCGGGGAAGGGTTAGGGTTAGGGTTCGGGCTAGGGTTAGGGTTAGGGGACGGGGACGGTTTAGGGTCCAGGTGAGGGTACGACAACGGTTTAAGGGGAGTGTACGTTTGAGGGCGCGGGTTAGTGTGAGCGTACGGGTTAGGATTAGGGGACGGGTGAGGGGAAGGCTTCAGGGAAGGGTTAGGGTTAGGGTTCGGGCTAGGTTTAGGGTTAGGGTTAGGGGACAGGGACGGTTTAGGGTCCAGGTGAGGGTACGACAATGGTTGGGGGGAGCGTACATGTGAGGGCGCAGGTTAGTGTGAGCGTACGGGTTAGGATTACGGGATGGGTGAGGGGAAGGCTTTGGGGAAGGTTTAGGGTTAGGGTTCGGGCTAGGGTTAGGGTTAGGCGACGGGGACGGTTTAGGGTCCAGATGAGGGTACAACAGAGCTTTAGGGGGAGCATACGTGTGAGGGCGCGGGTTAGTGTGAGCGTACGGGTTAGGATTAGGGGACGGGTGAGGGGAAGGCTTCGGGGAACGGTTAGGGTTATGGTTCGGGCTAGGGTAAGGGTTAGGGGACGGGGACGGTTTAGGGTCCAGGTGAGGGTAAGTCAATGGTTTAGGGGGAGCGTACGTGTGAGGGTGCGGGTCAGTGTGAGTGTACGGGTTAGGATTAGGGGACGGGTGAGTGGAAGGCTTCGCGGAATGGTTATGGTTAGGGTTCGGGCTAGGGTTAGGGTTAGGGGACGGGGATTGTTTAGGGTCCAGGTGAGGGTACGACAACTGTTTAGGTGGAGCGTATGTGTGAGGGTGCGGGTTAGTGTGAGCGTACGGGTTAGGATTAGGGGACTGGTGAGGGCAAGGCTTCCGGGAAGGGATAGGGTTAGGGTTCGCGCTAGGGTTAGGGTTAGGGGATGGGGACGGTTTAGGGTCCAGGTGAGGGTACGACAACGGTTTAGGGGAAATGTACGTGTGAGGGGGCGGGTTAGTGTGAGCGTACGGGTTAGTATTAGGGGATGGGTGAGGAGAAGGCTTCGGGGAAGTGTTAGGGCTAGTGTTCGGGCTAGGGTTAGGTTTAGGGGATGGGAACAGTTTAGGGTCCAGGTGAGGGTACGACAACGGTTTAGGGGGAGCGTACATGTGAGGGCGCGGGTTAGTGTGAGCGTACGGGTTAGGATTAGGGGACGGGTGAGGGGCAGGCTTCGGGGAAGTGTTAGGGTTAGGGTTCGGGCTAGGGTTAGGGTTAGGTTTAGAGGACGGGGACGGTTTACGGTCCAGGTGAGGGTACGACAATCGTTTAGGGGGAGTGTACGTTTGAGGGTGCGGGTTAGTGTGAGCGTACGGGTTAGGATTAGGGGACGGGTGAGGGGAAGGCTTCAGGGAAGGTTTAGGGTTAGGGTTCGGGCTAGGGTTAGCGTTAGGGTTAGGGGACGGGGACGGTTTAGGGTCCAGGTGAGGGTACGACAATGATTTAGGGGGAGCGTACGTTTGAGGGCGCGGGTTAGTGTGAGCGTACGGGTTAGGATTAGGGGACGGGTGAGGGGAAGGCTTCGGGGAAGGGTTAGGGTTAGGGTTCGGGCTAGGGATAGGGTTAGAGGACGGGGACGGTTTAGGGTCCAAGTGAGTGTACGACAACGGTTTAGGGGAAATGTACGTGTGAGGGCACGGGTTAGTGTGAGCGTACGGGTTAGTATTAGGAGATGGGTGAGGAGAAGGCTTCGGGGAAGTGTTAGGGTTAGGGTTCGGGCTACGGTTAGGTTTAGGGGAAGGGAACGGTTTAGGGTCCAGGTGAGTGTACGACAACGGTTTAGGGGGAGCGTACATGTGAGAGCGCGGGTTAGTGTGAGCGTACGGGTTAGGATTAGGGGACGGGTGAGGGGAAGGCTTCGGGGAAGGGTTAGGGTTAGGTTTCGGGCTAGGGTTAGGGTTAGGGGACGGGGACGGTTTAGGGTCCAGGTGAGGGTACGACAACGGTTTAGGGGGACTGTACGTTTGAGGGCGCGGGTTAGTGTGAGCGTACGGGTTAGGATTAGGGGACGGGTGAGGGGAAGGCTTCAGGGAAGGGTTAGGGTTAGGGTTCGGGCTAGGTTTAGGGTTAGGGTTAGGGGACGGGGACGGTTTAGGGTCCAGGTGAGGGTACAACAGAGCTTTAGGGGGAGCATACGTGTGAGGGCGCGGGTTAGTGTGAGCGTACGGGTTAGGGTAGTGGACGGGTGAGGGGAAGGATTCAGGGAAGGGTTAGGGTTAGGGTTCGGGCTAGGGTTAGGGTTAGGGAATGGGGACTATTTAGGGTCCAGGTGAGGGTATGACAACGGTTTAGTGGGAGCGTACGTGTGAGGGCGCGGGTTAGTGTGAGCGTACGGTTTACGATTAGGGGATGGGTGAGGGGAAGGCTTCGGGGAAGGGTTAGGGTTAGGGTTCGGGCTAGGGTTAGGTTTAGGGGATTGGGACGGTTTAGTGTCCAGGTGAGGGTACGACAACGGTTTAGGGGGAGCGTACGTGTGAGGGCGTGGGTTAGTGTGAGCGTACGGATTAGGATTGGGGACGGGTGAGGGGAAGGTTTCGGGGAAGGGTTAGGGTTAGGGTTCGGGCTAGGGTTAGGTTTAGGGGATGGGGACGGTTTAGGGTACAGGTGAGGGTACGACAACGGTTTAGAGGGAGCGTAAGTGTGAGGGCGCGGGTTAGTGTGAGCGTACGGGTTAGGATTACGGGATGGGTGAGGGGAAGGTTTGGGGAAGGTTTAGGGTTAGGGTTCGGGCTAGGGTTAGGGTTAGGGGACGGGGACGGTTTAGGGTCCAGGTGAGGTTACAACAGAGCTTTAGGGGGAGCGTACGTGTGAGGGCGCGGGTTAGTGTGAGCGTATGGGTTAGTATTAGCGGATGGGTGAGGAGAAGGCTTCGGGGAAGGGTTAGAGCTACGGTTCGGGCTAGGGTTAGGTTTAGGGGATGGGAACGGTTTAGGGTCCAGGTGAGGGTACGACAACGGTTTAGGGGGAGCGTACATGTGAGGGCGTGGTTTAGTGTGAGCGTACGGGTTAGGATTAGGGGACGGGTGAGGGGAAGGCTTCGGGGAACGGTTAGGGTTATGGTTCGGGCTAGGGTTAGGGTTAGGGGACGGGGACGGTTTAGGGTCCAGGTGAGGGTACGACAACGATTTAGGGGGAGCGTACGTTTGAGGGCGCGGGATTGTGTGAGCGTACGGGTTAGGATTAGCGGACGGGTGAGGGGAAGGCTTCGGGGAAGGGTTAGGGATAGGGTTCTGGTTAGGGTTCGGGTTAGGGGACGGGGACGGTTTAGGGTCCAGGTGAGGGTACGACAACGGTTTAGGGGGAGCGTACCTGTGAGGGCGTGGGTTAGTGTGAGCATACGGGTAAGGATTAGGGGGCAGGTGAGGGGAAGGCTTCGGGAAAGAGTTCGGGTTAGGGTTCGGGCTAGGGTTAGGGTCAGGGGACGGGGACGGTTTAGGGTCCAGGTGAGGGTATGACAACGGTTTAGGGGGAGCGTACGTGTGAGGGCGCGGGTTAGTGTAAGCGTACGGGTTAGGATTGGGGACGGGTGAGGGGAAGGCTTCGGGGAAGGGTTAGGGTTAGGTTTCGGGCTAGGGTTAGGTTTAGGGGATGGGGACGGTTTAGGGTCCAGGTGAGGGTATGACAACGGTTTAGGGGGAGCATACGTGTGAGGGCGCGGGTTAGTGTGAGCCTACGGGTTACCATTAGGGGACGGGTGAGGGGAAGGCTTCGGGGAAGGGTTAGGGTTAGGGTTCGGGCTAGGGTTAGGGTTAGGGGACGGGGACGGTTTAGGGTCCAGGTGAGGGTACGAGAACGGTTTAGGGGGAGCGGTCGTGTGAGGGTGCGGGTTAGTGTGAGCGTATGGGTTAGGATTAGGGGACGGGTGAGAGGAAGGCTTCGGGGAAGGTTTAGGGTTAGGTTTCGGGCTAGGGTTAGGGTTAGGGGACGGGGACGGTTTAGGGTCCAGGTGAGGGTACGACAACGGTTTAGGGAGAGCGTACGTGTGAGGGCGCGGGTTAGTGTGAGCATACGGGTTAGAATTAGGGGACGGGTGAGGGGAAGGCTTCGGGGAAGGGTTACGGTTAGGGTTCGGGCTAGGGCTAGGGTTAGGGGATGGGGACGGTTTAGGGTCCAGGTGAGGGTACGACAAAGGTTGAGGGGGAGCGTACATGTGAGGGCGCGGGTTAGTGTGAGCGTACGGGTTACGATTAGGGGACGGGTGAGGGGAAGGCTTCGGGGAAGGGTTAGGGTTAGGGTTCGGGCTAGGGTTAGGGTTAGGGGACGGGGACGGTTTAGGGTCCAGGTGAGGGTACGACAACGCTTTTGGGGGATGGTACCTGTGATGGCGCGTGTTAGTGTGAGCGTACGGGTTAGGATTACGGGACAGGTGAGGGGAAGGCTTCGGGGAAGGGTTAGGGTTAGGGTTCGGGCTAGGATTAGAGTTAGGGAACAGGGACGGTTTAGGGTCCAGGAGAGGGTACGACAACAGTTTAGGGCGAGCGTACGTGTGAGGGCGTGGTTTAGTGTGAGCGTACGGGTTAGGATTAGGGGACAGGTGAGGGGAAGATTTCAGGGAAGGGTTAGGGTTAGGGTTCGGGGTAGGGTTAGGGTTAAGGAACGGGGATGGTTTAGGGTCCAGGTTCGGTTACGACAACGGTTCATGGGGAGCGTACGTGTGAGGGCGCGGGTTAGTGTGAGCGTACGGGTTAGGATTATGGGACCGGTGAGGGGAAGGCTTCGGGGAAGGGTTAGGTTTAGGGTTCGGGCTAGGGTTAGGGTTAGGGGACGGGGACGGTTTAGGGTCCAGGTGAGGGTACGACAACGGTTGAGGGGGAGCGTACGTGTGACAGCGCGGGTTAGTGTGAGTGTACGGGTTAGGATTAGGGGACGGGTGAGGGGAAGGCTTCGGGGAAGGTTTTGGGTTAGGGTTCGGGCTAGGGTTAGAGTTAGGGGACGGGGACGGTTTGGGTCCAGGTGAGGGTACGACAGAGCTTCAGGGGGAGCGTACGTGTGAGGGCGTCGGTTAGTGTGAGCGTACGGGTTAGGATTAAGGTACGGGTGAGGGGAAGGCTTCAGGGAAGGGTTAGGTTTAGGTTTCGGGCTAGGGTTAGGGATAGGGGACGGGGACGGTTTAGGGTCCAGGTGAGGGTACGACAACGGTTTAGGGGGAGCGTACGTGTGAGGGCGCGGGTTAGTGTAAGCATACCGGTTAGGATTAGGGGACGGGTGAGGGGAAGGCTTCGGGGAAGGGTTAGGGTTAGGGTTCGGGCTAGGGTTAGGGTTAGGGGATGGGGACGGTTTAGGGTCCAGGTGAGGGAACGACAACGGTTTATGGGGAGCGTACGTGTGAGGGCGCAGGTTAGTGTGAGCGTACCGTTTAGGATTAGGGGACCGGTGAGAGGAAGGCTTCGAGAAAGTGTTAGGGTTAGGTTTCGGGCTAGGGTTAGGGTTAGGGCACGGGGACGGTTTAGGTTCCAGGTGAGGGTATGACAACGGTTTAGGGGGAGTGTACGTGTGAGGGCACAGGTTAGTGTGAGCGTACGGGTTAGGGTAGGGGACGGGTGAGGAGAAGGATTCAGGGAAGGGTTAGGGTTAGGTTTCAGGCTAGGGTTAGGGATAGGGGACGGGGACGGTTTAGGGTCCAGGTGAGGGTACGACAACGGTTTAGGGGGAGCGTACGTGTGAGGGCGCGGGTTAGTGTGAGCATACCGGTTAGGATTAGGGGACGGGTGAGGGGAAGGCTTCGGGGAAGGGTTAGGGTTAGGGTTCGGGCTAGGGTTAGGGTTAGGGGATGGCGACAGTTTAGGGTCCAGGTGAGGGAACGACAACGGTTTATGGGGAGCGTACGTGTGAGGGCGCAGGTTAGTGTGAGTGTACGGTTTAGGATTAGGGGACCGGTGAGAGGAAGGCTTCGGGAAAGTGTTAGGGTTAGGGTTCGGGCTAGGGTTAGGGTTAGGGGACGGGGACGGTTTAGGGTCCAGGTGAGGGTACGACAACGGTTTAGGGGGAGCGGACGTGTGAGGGTGCGGGTTAGTGTGAGCGTATGGGTTAGGATTAGGGGACGGGTGAGAGGAAGGCTTCGGGGAAGGTTTAGGGTTAGGTTTCGGGCTAGGGTTAGGGTTAGGGGACGGGGACGGTTTAGGGTCCAGGTGAGGGTATGACAACGGTTTAAGGGGAGCGTACGTGTGAGCGTACGGGTTAGAATTAGGGGACGGGTGAGGGGAAGGCTTCGGGGAAGGGTTACGGTTAGGGTTCGGGCTAGGGTTAGGGTTAGGGGATGGGGACGGTTTAGGGTCCAGGTGAGGGTACGACAAAGGTTGAGGGGGAGCGTACATGTAAGGGCGCGGGTTAGTGTGAGCGTACGGGTTACTATTAGGGGACGGGTGAGGGGAAGGCTTCGGGGAAGGGTTAGGGTTAGGGTTCGGGCTATGGTTAGGGTTAGGGGACGGGGACGGTTTAGGGTCCAGGTGAGGGTACGACAACGCTTTAGGGGGACGGTACCTGTGATGGCGCGTGTTAGTGTGAGCGTACGGGTTAGGATTACGGGACAGGTGAGGGGAAGGCTTCGGGGAAGGGTTAGGGTTAGGGTTCGGGCTAGGGTTAGAGTTAGGGGACGGGGACGGTTTAGGGTCCAGGAGAGGGTACGAGAACAGTTTAGGGCGAGCGTACGTGAGAGGGCGTGGTTTAGTGTGAGCGTACGGGTTAGGATTAGGGGACAGGTGAGGGGAAGATTTCGGGGAAGAGTTAGGGTTAGGGTTCGGGCTAGGGTTAGGGTTAGGGAACGGGGATGGTTTAGGGTCCAGGTGAGGTTACGACAACGGTTTATGGGGAGCGTACGTGTGAGGGCGCTGGTTAGTGTGAGCGTACGTGTTAGGATTATGGGACCGGTGAGGGGAAGGCTTCGGGGAAGGGTTAGGTTTAGGGTTCGGGCTAGGGTTAGGGTTAGGGGACGGGGACGGTTTAGGGTCCAGGTGAGGGTACGACAACGGTTGAGGGGGAGCGTACGTGTGACGGCGCGGGTTAGTGTGAGTGTACGGGTTAGGATTAGGGGACGGGTGAGGGGAAGGCTTCGGGGAAGGTTTTGGGTTAGGGTTCGGGCTAGGGTTAGAGTTAGGGGACGGGGACAGTTTAGGGTCCAGGTGAGGGAACGACAGCGGTTTATGGGGAGCGTACGTGTGAGGGCGCAGGTTAGTGTGAGCGTACGGTTTAGGATTAGGGGACCGGTGAGAGGAAGGCTTCGGGAAAGTGTTACGGTTAGGGTTCGTGCTAGGGTTAGGGTTAGGGCACGGGGACGGTTTAGGTTCCAGGTGAGTGTATGACAACGGTTTAGGGGGAGCGTACGTGTGAGGGCACGGGTTAGTGTGAGCGTACCGGTTAGTATTAGGGGATGGGTTAGGAGATGGCTTCGGGGAAGGGTTAGGGCTAGGGTTCGGACTAGGGTTAGGTTGAGGGGATGGGAACGGTGTAGGGTCCAGGTGAGGGTACGACAACGTTTTAGGGGGAGCGTACATGTGAGGGCGCGGGTTAGTGTGAGCGTACGAGTTAGGATTAGGGGACGGGTGAGGGGAAGGCTTCGGAGAAGGGTTAGGGTTAGGGTTCGGGCTATGGTTAGGTTTAGGGGATGGGGACGGTTTAGGGTCCAGGTGAGGGTACGACAACGGTTTAGGGGGAGCGTACGTGTGAGGGCGCGGGTTAGTGTGAGCGTACGGGTTAGGATAAGGTGACGGGTGAGGGGAAGGCTTCGGGGAAGGGTTAGGGTTAGGGTTCGGGCTAGGGTTAGGCTTAGGGGACGGGGCCGGTTTAGGGTCCAGGTGAGGGTACGACAACGCTTTAGGGGTAGTGTACATGTGATGGCGCGGGTTAGTTTGAGCGTACGGGTTAGGATTAGAGGACGGGTGAGGGGAAGATTTCGGGGAAGTGTTAGGGTTAGGGTTCGGCCTAGGGTTAGGGTCAGGGGACGGGGACAGTTTAGGGTCCAGGTGAGGGTATGACAACGGTTTAGGGGGAGCGTACGTGTGAGGGCGCGGGTTAGTGTGAGCGTACGGTTTACGATTAGGGGATGGGTGAGGGGAAGGCTTCGGGGAAGGGTTAGGGTTAGGGTTCGGGCTAGGGTTAGGTTTAGGGGATAGGGACGGTTTAGTGTCCAGGTGAGGGTATGACAACGGTTTAGGGGGATCGTACGTGTGAGGGTGCGGGTTAGTGTGAGCGTATGGGTTAGGATTAGGGGACGGGTGAGAGGAAGGCTTCGGGGAAGGTTTAGGGTTAGGGTTCGGGCTAGGGTTAGGGTTAGTGGACGGGGACGGTTTAGGGTCCAGGTGAGGGTACGACAACGGTTTAGGGGGAGCGTACGTGTAAGGGCACGGGTTAGTGTGAGCATACGGGTTAGAATTAGGGGACGGGTGAGGGGAAGGCTTCGGGGAATGGTTACGTTTAGGGTTCGGGCTAGGGTTAGGGTTAGGGGATGGGGAC
This sequence comes from Leucopleurus acutus, assembly GCF_964270905.1. Lineage (NCBI taxonomy): Eukaryota > Metazoa > Chordata > Mammalia > Artiodactyla > Delphinidae > Leucopleurus > Leucopleurus acutus. Next base: position 896,591 of record NW_028139201.1, read on the forward strand.
GGTTTAGGGTCCAGGTGAGGGTACGACAAAGGTTGAGGGGGAGCGTACATGTGAGGGCGCGGGTTAGTGTGAGCGTACGGGTTACGATTAGGGGACGGGTGAGGGGAAGGCTTCGGGAAAGGGTTAGGGTTAGGGTTCGGGCTATGGTTAGGGTTAGGGGACGGGGACGGTTTAGGGTCCAGGTGAGGGTACGACAACGCTTTAGGGGGATGGTACCTGTGATGGCGCGTGTTAGTGTGAGCGTACGGGTTAGGATTACGGGACAGGTGAGGGGAAGGCTTCGGGGAAGGGTTAGGGTTAGGGTTCGGGCTAGGGTTAGAGTTAGGGGACGGGGAAGTTTTAGGGTCCATGAGAGGGTACGACAACAGTTTAGGGCGAGCGTACGTGTGAGGGCGTGGTTTAGTGTGAGCGTACGGGTTAGGATTAGGGGACAGGTGAGGGGAAGATTTCGGGGAAGGGTTAGGGTTAGGGTTCGGGCTAGGGTTAGGGTTAGGGAACGGGGATGGTTTAGGGTCCAGGTGAGGTTACGACAACGGTTTATGGGGAGCGTACGTGTGAGGGCGCGGGTTAGTGTGAGCGTACGGGTTAGGATTATGGGACCGGTGAGGGGAAGGCTTCGGGGAAGGGTTAGGTTTACGGTTCGGGCTAGGGTTAGGGTTAGGGGACGGGGACGGTTTAGGGTCCAGGTGAGGGTACGACAACGGTTGAGGGGGAGCGTACGTGTGACGGCGCGGGTTAGTGTGAGTGTACGGATTAGGATTAGGGGACGGGTGAGGGGAAGTCTTCGGGGAAGGTTTTGGGTTAGGGTTCGGGCTAGGGTTAGAATTAGGGGACGGGGACGGTTTGGGGTCCAGGTGAGGGTACGACAGAGCTTCAGGGGGAGTGTCCGTGTGAGGGCGTGGGTTAGTGTGAACGTACGGGTTAGGATTAGGGTACGGGTGAGGGGAAGGCTTCAGGGAAGTGTTAGGGTTAGGGTTCGGGCTAGGGTTAGGGTTAGGGTTAGGGGACGGGGATGGTTTAGGGTCCAGGTGAGGGTATGACAACGGTTTAGGGGGAGCGTACGTTTGAGGGCGCGGGTTAGTGTGAGCGTACGGGTGAGGATTAGGGGACGGGTGAGGGGAAGGCTTTGGGGAAGGTTTAGGGTTAGGGTTCGGGCTAGGGTTAGGGTTAGGGGACGGGGACGGTTTAGGGTCCAGGTGAGGGTACGACAACGGTTTAGGGGGAGCGTACGTGTGAGGGCGCGGGTTAGTGTGAGCATACGGGTTAGAATTAGGGGACGGGTGAGGGGAAGGCTTCGGGGAAGGTTTACGGTTAGGGTTCGGGCTAGGGTTAGGGTTAGGGGATGGGGACGGTTTAGGGTCCAGGTGAGGGTACGACAAAGGTTGAGGGGGAGCGTACATGTGAGGGCGCGGGTTAGTGTGAGCGTACGGGTTAGGATTAGGGGACGGGTGAGGGGAAGGCTTCGGGGAAGGGTTAGGGTTAGGGTTCGGGCTATGGTTAGGGTTAGGGGACGGGGACGGTTTAGGGTCCAGGTGAGGGTACGACAACGCTTTAGGGGGATGGTACCTGTGATGGCGCGTGTTAGTGTGAGCGTACGGGTTAGGATTACGGGAGAGGTGAGGGGAAGGCTTCGGGGAAGTGTTAGGGTTAGGGTTCGGGCTAGGGTTAGAGTTAGGGGACGGGGACGGTTTAGGGTCCAGGAGAGGGTACGACAACAGTTTAGGGCGAGCGTACGTGTGAGGGCGTGGTTTAGTGTGAGCGTACGGGTTAGGATTAGGGGAAAGGTGAGGGGAAGATTTCAGGGAAGGGTTAGGGTTAGGGTTCGGGCTAGGGTTAGGGTTAGGGAACGGGGACGGTTTAGGGTCCAGGTGAGGGTACGACAATGGTTGAGGGGGAGCGTACGTGTGACGGCGCGGGTTAGTGTGAGTGTACGGGTTAGGATTAGGGGACGGGTGAGGGGAAGGCTTCGGGGAAGGTTTTGGGTTAGGGTTCGGGCTAGGGTTAGAGTTAGAGGACGGGGACGGTTTGGGGTCCAGGTGAGGGTACGACAGAGCTTCAGGGGGAGCGTACGTGTGAGGGCGTGGGTTAGTGTGAGCGTACGGGTTAGGATTAGGGTACGGGTGAGGGGAAGGCTTCAGGGAAGGGTTAGGGTTAGGGTTCGGGCTAGGGTTAGGGATAGGGGATGGGGACGGTTTAGGGTCCAGGTGAGAGTACAACAGAGCTTTAGGGGGAGCGTACGTGTGAGGGCGCGGGTTAGTGTGAGCGTACGGGTTAGGGTAAGGGACGGGTGAGGAGAAGGATTCAGGGAAGGGTTAGGGTTAGGTTTCGGGCTAGGGTTAGGGATAGGGGACGGGGACGGTTTAGGGTCCAGGTGAGGGTACGACAACGGTTTAGGGGGAGCGTACATGTGAGGGCGCGGGTTAGTGTGAGCATACCGGTTAGGATTAGGGGACGGGTGAGGGGAAGGTTTCGGGGAAGGGTTAGGGTTAGGGTTCGGGCTAGGGTTAGGGTTAGGGGATGGGGACGGTTTAGGGTCCAGGTGAGGGAACGACAACGGTTTATGGGGAGCGTACGTGTGAGGGCGCAGGTTAGTGTGAGCGTACGGTTTAGGATTAGGGGACCGGTGAGAGGAAGGCTTCGGGAAAGTGTTAGGGTTAGGGTTCGGGCTAGGGTTAGGGTTAGGGCACGGGGACGGTTTAGGTTCCAGGTGAGGGTACGACAACGGTTTAGGGGGAGCGTACGTGTGAGGGCACGGGTTAGTGTGAGCGTACGGGTTAGGGTAGGGAACGGGTGAGGAGAAGGATTCAGGGAAGGGTTAGGGTTAGGTTTCGGGCTAGGGTTAGGGATAGGGGACGGGGACGGTTTAGGGTCCAGCTGAGGGTACGACAACGGTTTAGGGTGAGTGTACGTGTGAGGGCGCGGGTTAGTGTGAGCATACCGGTTAGGATTAGGGGACGGGTGAGGGGAAGGCTTCGGGGAAGGGTTAGGGTTAGGGTTCGGGCTAGGATTAGGGTTAGGGGACGGGGACGGTTTAGGGTCCAGGTGAGGGTACGACAACGGTTTAGGGGGAGCGTACGTGTGAGGGCGCGGGTTAGTGTGAGCATACGAGTTAGGATTAGGGGACGGGTGAGGGGAAGGCTTCGGGGAAGGGTTAGGGTTAGGGTTCGGGCTAGGGTTAGGGTTAAGGGGTGGGGACGGTTTAGGGTCCAGGTGAGGGTACGACAAAGGTTGAGGGGGAGCGTATATGTGAGGGCGCGGGTTAGTGTGAGCGTACAGGTTAGGATTAGGGGACGGTTGAGGGGAAGGCTTCGGGGAAGGGTTAGGGTTAGGGTTCGGGCTATGGTTAGGGTTAGGGGACGGGGACGGTTTAGGGTCCAGGTGAGGGTTCGACAACGCTTTAGGGGGATGGTACCTGTGATGGCGCGTGTTAGTGTGAGCGTACGGGTTAGCATTACGGGACAGGTGAGGGGAAGGCTTCGGGGAAGTGTTAGGGTTAGGGTTCGGGCTAGGGTTAGAGTTAAGGGACGGGGACGGTTTAGGGTCCAGGAGAGGGTACGACAACAGTTTAGGGCGAGTGTACGTGTGAGGGCGTGGTTTAGTGTGAGCGTACGGGTTAGGATTAGGGGACAGGTGAGGGGAAGATTTCGGGGAAGGGTTAGGGTTAGGGTTCGGGCTAGGGTTAGGGTTAGGGAACAGGGATGGTTTAGGGTCCAGGTGAGGTTACGACAACGGTTTATGGGGAGCGTACGTGTGAGGGCGCTGGTTAGTGTGAGCGTACGGGTTAGGATTATGGGACCGGTGAGGGGAAGGCTTTGGGGAAGGGTTAGGTTTAGGGTTCGGGCTAGGGTTAGGGTTAGGGGACGGGGACGGTTTAGGGTCCAGGAGAGGGTACGACAACAGTTTAGGGCGAGCGTACGTGTGAGGGCGTGGTTTAGTGTGAGCGTACGGGTTAGGATTAGGGGACAGGTGAGGGGAAGATTTCGGGGAAGGTTTAGGGTTAGGGTTCGGGCTAGGGTTAGGGTTAGGGGATGGGGACGGTTTAGGGTCCAAGTGAGAGTACAACAGAGCTTTAGGGGGAGCGTACGTGTGAGGGCGCGGGTTAGTGTGAACGTACGGGTTAGGGTAGGGGACGGGTGAGGAGAAGGATTCAGGGAAGGGTTAGGGTTAGGTTTCGGGCTAGGGTTAGGGATAGGGGACGGGGACGGTTTAGGGTCCAGGTGAGGGTACGAAAACGGTTTAGGGGGAGCGTACGTGTGAGGGCGCGGGTTAGTGTGAGCATACCGGTTAGGATTAGGGGACGGGTGAGGGGAAGGCTTCGGGGAAGTGTTAGGGTTAGGGTTCGGGCTAGGATTAGGGTTAGGGGACGGGGACGGTTTAGGGTCCAGGTGAGGGTATGAGAACGGTTTAGGGGGAGCGTACGTGTGAGGGCGCGGGTTAGTGTGAGCATACGAGTTAGGATTAGGGGACGGGTGAGGGGAAGGCTTCGGGGAAGGGTTATGGTTAGGGTTCGGGCTAGGGTTAGGGTTAGGGGATGGGGACGGTTTAGGGTCCAGGTGAGGGTACGACAAAGGTTGAGGGGGAGCGTATATGTGAGGGCGCGGGTTAGTGTGAGGGTACGGGTTAGGATTAGGGGACGGGTGAGGGGAAGGCTTCGGGGAAGGGTTAGGGTTAGGGTTCGGGCTATGGTTAGGGTTAGGGGACGGGGACGGTTTAGGGTCCAGGTGAGGGTACGACAACGCTTTAGGGGGATGGTACCTGTGATGGCGCGTGTTAGTGTGAGCGTACGGGTTAGGATTACGGGACAGGTGAGGGGAAGGCTTCGGGGAAGGGTTAGGGTTAGGGTTTGGGATAGGGTTAGAGTTAGGGGACGGAGACGGTTTAGGGTCCAGGAGAGGGTACGACAACAGTTTAGGGCGAGCGTACGTGTGAGGGCGTGGTTTAGTGTGAGCGTATGGGTTAGGATTAGGGGACAGGTGAGGGGAAGATTTCGGGAAAGGGTTAGGGTTAGGGTTCGGGCTAGGGTTAGGGTTAGGGAACGGGGATGGTTTAGGGTCCAGGTGAGGTTACGACAACGGTTTATGGGGAGCGTACATGTGAGGGCGCTGGTTGGTGTGAGCGTACGGGTTAGGATTACGGGACCGGTGAGGGGAAGGCTTCGGGGAAGGGTTAGGTTTAGGGTTCGGGCTAGGGTTAGGGTTAGGGGACGGGGACGGTTTAGGGTCCAGGTGAGGGTACGACAACGGTTGAGGGGGAGCGTACGTGTGACGGCGTGGGTTAGTGTGAGTGTACGGGTTAGGATTAGGGGACGGGTGAGTGGAAGGCTTCGGGGAAGGTTTTGGGTTAGGGTTCGGGCTAGGGTTAGAGTTAGGGGACGGGGACGGTTTGGGGTCCAGGTGAGGGTACGACAGAGCTTCAGGGGGAGCGTACGTGTGAGGGCGTGGGTTAGTGTGAGCGTACGGGTTAGGATTAGGGTACGGGTGAGGGGAAGGCTTCAGGGAAGGGTTAGGGTTAGGGTTCGGGCTAGGGTTAGGGTTAGGGTTAGGGGACGGGGACGGTTTAGGGTCCAGGTGAGGGTATGACAACGGTTTAGGGGGAGCGTACGTTTCAGGGCGCGGGTTAGTGTGAGCGTACGGGTGAGGATTAGGGGACGTGTGAGGGGAAGGCTTTGGGGAAGGTTTAGGGTTAGGGTTCGGGCGAGGGTTAGGGTTAGGGGACGGGGACGGTTTAGGGTCCAGGTGAGGGTACGACAATGGTTGAGGGGGAGCGTACATGTGAGGGCGCGGGTTAGTGTGAGCGTACGGGTTAGGATTACGGGACGGGTGAGGGGGAGGCTTCGGGGAAGGTTTAGGGTTAGGGTTCGGGCTAGGGTTAGGGTTAGGGGATGGGGACGGTTTAGGGTCCAAGTGAGAGTACAACAGAGCTTTAGGGGGAGCGTACGTGTGAGGGCGTGGGTTAGTGTGAGCGTACGGGTTAGGGTAGGGGACGGGTGAGGAGAAGGATTCAGGGAAGGGTTAGGGTTAGGTTTCGGGCTAGGGTTAGGGATAGGGGACGGTGACGGTTTAGGGTCCAGGTGAGGGTACGACAACGGTTTAGGGGGAGCGTACGTGTGAGGGCGCGAGTTAGTGTGAGCATACCGGTTAGGATTAGGGGACGGGTGAGGGGAAGGCTTCGGGGAAGGGTTAGGGTTAGGGTTCGGGCTAGGGTTAGGGTTAGGGGATGGGGACAGTTTAGGGTCCAGGTGAGGTAACGACAGCGGTTTATGGGGAGCGTACGTGTGAGGGCGCAGGTTAGTGTGAGCGTACGGTTTAGGATTAGGGGACCGGTGAGAGGAAAGCTTCGGGAAAGTGTTAGGGTTAGGGTTCGGGCTAGGGTTAGTGTTAGGGCCCGGGGACGGTTTAGGTTCCAGGTGAGGGTACGACAACGGTTTAGGGCGAGCGTACGTGTGAGGGCACGGGTTAGTGTGAGCGTACCGGTTAGTATTAGGGGATGGGTTAGGAGATGGCTTCGGGGAAGGGTTAGGGCTAGGGTTCGGACTAGGGTTAGGTTGAGGGAATGGGAACGGTGTAGGGTCCAGGTGAGGGTACGAAAACGGTTTAGGGGGAGCGTACATGTGAGGGCGCGGGTTAGTGTGAGCGTACGGGTTAGGATTAGGGAACGGGTGAGGGGAAGGCTTCGGAGAAGGGTTAGGGTTATGGTTCGGGCTAGGGTTAGGTTTAGGGGATGGGGACGGTTTAGGGTCCAGGTGAGGGTACGACAACGGTTTAGGGGGAGCGTACGTGTGAGGGCGCGGGTTAGTGTGAGCGTACGGGTTAGGATAAGGGGACGGGTGAGGGGAAGGCTTCGGGGAAGGGTTAGGTTTAGGGTTCGGGCTAGGGTTAGGCTTAGGGGACGGGGACGGTTTAGGGTCCAGGTGAGGGTACGACAACGCTTTAGGGGTAGTGTACGTGTGATGGCGCGGGTTAGTTTGAGCGTACGGGTTAGGATTAGAGGACGGGTGAGGGGAAGATTTCGGGGAAGTGTTAGGGTTAGGGTTCGGGTTAGGGTCAGGGGACGGGGACAGTTTAGGGTCCAGGTGAGGGTATGACAACGGTTTAGGGGGAGCGTACGTGTGAGGGCGCGGGTTAGTGTGAGCGTACGGTTTACGATTAGGGGATGGGTGAGGGGAAGGCTTCGGGGAAGGGTTAGGGTTAGGGTTCGGGCTAGGGTTAGGTTTAGGGGATAGGGACGGTTTAGGGTCCAGGTGAGGGTATGACAACGGTTTAGGGGGCCGTACGTGTGCGGGCGTGGGTTAGTGTGAGCGTACGGGTTAGGATTGGGGACGGGTGAGGGGAAGGCTTCGGGGAAGGGTTAGGGTTAGTGTTCGGGCTAGGGTTAGGTTTAGGGTTAGGGGACGGGGACGGTTTAGGGTCCAGGTGAGGGTACGACAGAGCTTTATGGGTAGCGTACGTGTGAGGGCATGGGTTAGTGTGAACGTACGGGTTAGGATTAGGGGACGGGTGAGGGGAAGGCTTCGGGGAAGGGTTAGGGTTAGGGTTCGGGCTAGGGTTAGGGTTAGGGGACGGGGACGGTTTAGGGTCCAGGTAAGGGTTCGACAGAGTTTTAGGGGGAGCGTACGTGTGAGCGTGAGGGTTACTGTGAGCGTATGGGTTAGGATTAGGGCACGGGTGAGGGGAAGGCTTCGGGGAAGGGTTAGGGTTAGGGTTCGGGCTAGGGTTAAGGTTAGGGGACGGGCACGTTTTAGTGTCCAGGTGAGGGTACGACAACGGTTTAGGGGGAGCGTACGTATGAGGGCACGGGTTAGTGTGAGAGTACCGGTTAGTATTAGGGGATGTGTTAGGAGATGGCTTCGGGGAAGGGTTAGGCCTTGGGTTTGGGCTAGGTTTAGGTTTAGGGGATGGGAACGGTTTAGGTTCCAGGTGAGGGTACGACAACGGTTTAGGGGGAGCGTACATATGAGGACACATGTTAGTGTGAGCGTACGGGTTAGGATAAGGGGACGGGTGAGGGGAAGGCTTCAGGGGAAGGGTTAGGGTTAGGGTTTGGGCTAGGGTTAGGGTTAGGGCACGGGGACGGTTTAGGGTCCAGGTGAGGGTACGACAACGGTTTAGGGGGAGTGTACGATTGTGGGCACGGGTTAGTGTGAGCGTACGGGTTAGGATTAGGGGACGGGTGAGGGGAAGGCTTCAGGGAAGATTTAGGGTTAGGGTTCGGGCTAGGGTTAGGGTTAGGGTTAGGGGACGGGGACGGTCTAGGGTCCAGGTGAGAGTACGACAACGGTTTAGGGGGAGCGTACATTTTAGGGCGCGGGTTAGTGTGAGCGTACGTGTGAGGATTAGGGGACGGGTGAGGGGAAGGCTTCAGGGAAAGGTTAGGGTTAGGGTTCGGGCTAGGGTTAGGGTTAGGGGATGGGGACGGTTTAGGGTCCAGGTGAGGGTACGACAACGGTTTATGGAGAGAGTACGTGTGAGGGCGCGGGTTAGTGTGAGCGTACGGGTTAGGATTAAGGAACCGGTAAGGGGAAGGCTTCGGGAAAGGGTTCGGGTTAGGGTTCGGGCTAGGGTTAGGGTTAGGGGACGGGGACGGTTTAGGGTCCAGGTGAGGGTATGACAATGGTTTAGGGGGAGCGTACGTGTGAGGGCGCGGGTTAGTGTGAGCGTACGGTTTACGATTAGGGTATGGTTGAGGGGAAGGCTTCGGGGAAGGGTTAGGGTTAGGGTTCGGGCTAGGGTTAGGTTTAGGGGATAGGGACGGTTTAGGGTCCAGGTGAGGGTATGACAACGGTTTAGGGGGAGCGTACGTGTGCGGGCGTGGGTTAGTGTGAGCGTACGGGTTAGGATTGGGGACGGGTGAGGGGAAGGTTTCGGGGAAGTGTTAGGGTTAGGGTTCGGCCTGGGTTAGGTTTAGGGGATGGGGACGGTTTAGGGTACAGTTGAGTGTACGACAACGGTTTAGAGGGAGCGTACGTTTGAGGGCGTGGGTTAGTGTGAGCGTACGGGTTAGTATTAGGGGACGGGTGAGGGGAAGGCTTCGGGGAAGGGTTAGGGTTAGGGTTCGGGCTAGGGTTAGGGTTAGGGTTAGGGGACGGTGACGGTTTAGGGTCCAGGTGAGGGTACGACAACGGTTTAGGGGGAGCGTACGTGTGAGGACACGGGTTAGTGTGAGCGTAAGGGTTAGGATTAGGGAACGAGTGAGAGGAAGGCTTCGGGGAAGGGTTAGGGTTAGGGTTCGGGCTAGGATTACGGTTAGGGGACGGGGACGGTTTAGGGTCCAGGTGAGGGAACGACAACGGTTTATGGGGACCGTACGTGTGATTGCGCGGGTTAGTGTGAGCGTACGGTTTAGGATTAGGGGACCGGTGAGAGGAAGGCTTCGGGGAAGGGTTAGGGTTAGGGTTCGGGCTAGGGTTAGGGTTAGGGGACGGGGATGGTTTAGGGTCCAGGTTCAGTTACGACAACGGTTTATGGGGAGCGTACGTGTGAGGGCGCGGGTTAGTGTGAGCGTACGGGTTAGGATTATGGGACCGGTGAGGGGAAGGCTTCGGGGAAGGGTTAGGTTTAGGGTTCGGGCTAGGGTTAGGGTTAGGGGACGGGGACGGTTTAGGGTCCAGGTGAGGGTACGACAACGGTTGAGGGGGAGCGTACGTGTGACGGCGCGGGTTAGTGTGAGTGTACGGGTTAGGATTAGGGGACGGGTGAGGGGAAGGCTTCGGGGAAGGTTTAGGGTTAGGGTTCGGGCTTGGGTTAGGGTTAGGGGATGGGGACGGTTTAGGGTCCAGGTGAGGTTACGACAACGGTTTATGGGGAGTGTACGTGTGAGGGTACGGGTTAGTGTGAGCGTACGGGTTAGGATTAGGGGACGGGTGAGGGGAAGATTTCGGGGAAGGGTTAGGGTTAGGGTTCGGGCTAGGGTTAGGGTTAGGGGACGGGGATGGTTTAGGGTCCAGGTTCGGTTACGACAACGGTTTATGGGGAGTGTACGTGTGAGGGTGCGTGTTAGTGTGAGCGTACGGGTTAGGATTAGGGGACGGGTGAGGGGAAGGCTTCGGGGAAGGGTTAGGTTTAGGGTTCGGGCTAGGGTTAGGGTTAGGGGACGGGGACGGTTTAGGGTCCAGGTGAGGGTACGACAACGGTTGAGGGGGAGCGTACGTGTGAGGGCGTGGGTTAGTGTGAGCGTACGGGTTAGGATTAGGGGACGGGTGAGGGCAAGGCTTCGGGGAAGAGTTAGGGTTAGGTTTATTCTTCTTACTGATGTGAAATTAGAGTGACATGTGCCCATTGAAACCGCTACAGCTAGTTTCTCACTGGTTCTCCCTATTCCCATTCATCCTCCACACTAACTGCAGACTGTGCGATACCAGAACTTAAAGGCATTGACTCTCCATGTGGGGATATTTTAGTAAAGCGGCTGGAATGTCGATCCGGAGCCCCAGGAGAGGAAAAATGAGGTGCGTTTTAGAAACCTTTCCCGATCATATGGTATACCAGTCGCTGGGTTTCCCAAGCATGGTTTAGCTGTAGGAAGATTCCCTTCAACCTGGAGTGTTGGGACCCTTGGAATGAGTAGCATGAAGTATTGCATTAAACTTTTGGCAGTTGCTCACCAAAGCTCACCAATCCTCTCAGCCCCAAGTGTCCAGCCTTATGTCTTATCCAGCTGTGGGTTTATATGTGGTCAATCCAGGTTGCATCACAGCCCCTGAGCGAATTTTGTAAGAATTTTTCTCTCTTTGATTGTTTCTGCGTTTTGTTTTTAAAATTTATTTCTATAATGGGGTTTAGCTCATTTTCACTGCTGTGTTTGTGCCGCTCTGCACACACTTGATTCCCTTATGGAGATATATCAATACATGGGTTTTAAGATTCTTATTACTCAGATATATTTCTCTGCGGTGTATAGGGTGTGTTGAGGCCAGTTCATTGAGCAAGGTGTAGATCTTGTCTAATATCTATTTGGTTTATTGAACGGTATCTGTGCTAATTTCAAACTCTGGTTTTATGCATCACCCCACCTCTCCTTTCCCCTTAAGCTGAAATAAGTGTGTTTTCTAAATGTGAGACACTGTTCTGTTCTGTAATTCATTTCTTGTGCAGCCATATTTACCCTCCCTCTATAAGTGATATCTTATGATATGTTTCTTTTTCTGTTTGACTTATTTCAAGTAGTATTATCGGACCTAAACCCACTCTTTATCCTTCTACTAGCCTTATTACATTGATTTCATGGTGAAGAGATATTCCATTGTACATAAGTACCACATCTTCTTTATCCATTGTTCTCTTTCCTGGGATATTTAAGGTGTACTGAAGTTGAGGTTCTTGTAAACAGAGTAGCCCTAAACTGTGGTGTGCTTGTGTCTTGTTGATTTTTAGACTTCCCTAGATATACTCCCATGATTGGAAGTGTCCTATGCTCTGTAGCTCTGTTTTTTAGATGATTTAGGAACCACCATACACTTCTCCAGAGTGGCTCTCGGCAGTTCACACACTGCCCATCAGCGTATAAAGGCTCCCTGTTCTCCATGGCCTGTCCTGCATTTCTGGTTTTTACAATTGTTTAGGATGGCCCTTTTGACCAGTGGGTAATGAGACTTCTTTGTTGTGCACATTTGCATTGCTTGCTTGCTTCGTTGCCCATAAAGTGTGTATGCGTTTTTTCCTGGATATAATCAGGAAAAAACGCATACGCCCTTTTGGGCCAACTGCATCATTGTCGAAATTCTGCCGCTTTTCATGTGCTTTAAAGACGAGTCCAATCTATCTCTTGAAATCTGTTTCTTGCAATTCTGTCTTGCATTCAGATCCTCTTCTTTGCCTTACCTCAACATATTTTTGGACGTTAGTTTTCATTTATAACTCTGCAGGTTTGTGAATTGCAGTGACCCTGAGCTCCATTTTTTAAGTTGCTCTTTTGTGAGCTGGCCTCAAACCCGCAGGATTGCTTCAGGCCCTATTTTGGCTCGGGCGAGGCGGGCTGAGCCTTTTTTCAATTCTTATTCTTAATGGGAAATTAGAGTGATATGTGCCCGTCCAAACCCCTACAACTATTCTCTCATTGGTTCCCCCTCTTCCCGTTCATCCTCCTCACAATTTGCAAAATGTTTGAAACAGAAGTTGAAATGTGCTGATTCTCCAAGTGGGGAGATTCTAAGTAACGTGGCTGGAATGGTGAACAGGAGCACCAGGAGAGGATAAATGAGCTGCATTTTAGACACATCTCCCGATCACATGGTGTACAGTCCTCTGGGTTTTCCATGCATGTTTTAGCTGTAGGAAGATCCCTTGAACCTGCAGATTTGGGACCCATTGAATGGGTACCAGGTAGTATTACTTTAAAGGGTGTGCATTTCCTCACCCAACCTCACATTTCTCTTAGTGCAAACAGTTTCCAGCCTTATGTCTCATCCTGCTGTGGGTCTAGATGTGTTCAATCCATGTTGCATCACCGGCCCTGAGGAAAAGTTGTAAGAGGTTTTCTCTGTCTCTCTGTCGTTTATTTTTTTCAATTTATTACTATATTGGTTACAGCTGATTTTCAAAGCTCTGTTTCTTGCTGCTGTACATCCACTTGATTCACGTACAGAGAGACATCAGTAAATTCTTTTTCAGATTCTTACCAGTCGTATATATTCTTTTCCGGTGACTTGAGTGTGCTGAGTGCAGTTCTTTTAGCTACCGTGTAGGCCTTGTTGATTATCAGTTTGGTATTTGGAATGGTATCTTTGCTAATTTCAACCTCCTGGATGATGCCTCACCTCTCCCCACCTTTCCCGTTTAGCAGCCTTATGCGTGTTTTCTACATATTTGACTATGTTTTTGTTTTGTAATTTATTTCATGTGTAGCCATTTTGGATTCCACCTTTAAGTGATATCTTATGATATGTGTCTTTTTCTTTTTGAATTATGTCACTTAGAATGATCATAAGTAACTCCTCCGGAGTTGTTACAACTGGCCATATTTCATTGATTTCCAGGCTGAATAATATTCCACTCTACCTAAGTACCACATCTCTATCCATTTTTTCTCTCCAGAGACATTTAAGTTATATCTTAGTCGAGGATCTTTTAAACAGAGAGGGGGTAAACATTGGGGTGCCTGTGTCCTCTCGATTTTTGTTTTTCCCAAGATATACGCCCATGAGTGCAAGTGCCCTATGCTCTGTAGCTCATTTTTTAGATGCTTTAGTAAACACAATACACTTCTCCAGAATGGCCGTTGGCAATATATATTTCCACTATAAGTCTCACAGGGCTCCCTCTTCTCCTTGCCCTGTCCTGCATTTCTGTTGTTTACGCTTTATGAGGATGGCTCTTCTGACTGATGCGAAGTGATATCTCTTGTAGTATTGACTTCCAGTGCCCACCTGTTTGGTTGGCTAAAAAAGTGTATGCCCTTTTCTTGAATATATACAGAAAAAAACGCATACACCCTTTTTGGCCAACTGCAATGTTGGCAATGTTCAGCTCCTTTTCTTGTGCTTAATGGCGAGTCCTTTCTACCTCCTCAAATCCCTTTCCTGCCATTCTCCCTTGCTTACAAGTCCTTTTCTCTGACTTTCCTCAAGACATTTTTCAGTGATGGATATTTTCAACTCTGCAGTTTCGTGAATTTTACTGTCCCTGAGTTCCATTGTTCAACTTGTGTTTATGGGAACTGGCCACAAAGCAGCGGGATTTCCTCAAGCCCTATACTGTTTCCATGGGCAACCCTAGCCTTTGGTCAATTCGTCTTCCTGATTGGAAATTAGAGTGACATGTGCCTGTCTGAACACCTAGGACTTGTCTCTCATTGTTCCTCATCCTTCCGCTTCATCCTCTGGACAAATTCCAAACTGTACGCAACAGGATGTTGACAGTGCTGCCATCTCCAAGTGGGGAGACTGTTAGTAAAGACGCTGGATGGGTGAACCCGAGCACCAGGAGATGAGGAGATGAGATGCCTTTTCCAAACTCTTCCCGATCAGACGGTATACCATCCTCTGGGTGTGACAGACATGTTGTAGCAGTAGGAAGAGTCCCATTCATGTAAGGAGAACACCAGGGCTTTTTCAAAATCAGTGTCTCCCCGAAACCCAAACTGGGGAATTTTTTAAGCTACGGCTACACATATGTTCATTAAGGGCCTTGGGAAGTAGGCAGAGTCCAAACTTTAGATGATTGAAGTCTTCAGGGTCAGAAGCACTCACCACCAGCTTCCCTTAGGTTACACTTTAACTGTCATTGATAGATGATGTCAATAAAAATATCTATTCTTTTTCAGATTATTTCCCCTTATAGGTTATTGCAAAATGTTGAGTGTAGTTCCCTGTGCTATACAGTAGTTCCTTGTTGATGATCTATTTTATACATAGCAGTGTGTATGTGTTAATCCCAAACTGTTACTTTATCCCTCCTCCCACCTTTCCCCTTTGGTAATAATAAATTATAAGATTTTATACTTCTCAGAAATGGGAGAGCTGAAAGAGAGGTATCATTTTCAATGGAAAAGCATTTAAAACAAGATTGAAGCTTTAACCAAGATTATTAGATGTACATCCTTGGAAAGAAATCACTTCGTTTCTCTAATATTGACCTGACAAATAAGACAAACCTTTTCACTGAACTTGCTTATAATAAAGTGATGGAAATAGCCAATGGAAGCGTTAGAAACATCTTATTTTACCCGAGCCTTATACACTGTTCTATGTTAACTACAGTTTGGCTCACACATCTGTTCATTGAGGTTACAATAGTCTCAATTTCTGTTACTGATCCTCCAGAGTGGACCCCAACAAGTGTCCCCCAGCGCAGTGTCATTGGGGCCAACAGATCGAGACTGAGTTTGGTTCACAAGCAAAGGAAACTTTATATTTTGATCAGAGAATGGAGAGGTGAGAGCATGCACTACCCCGTGGGCTGTGGGCTGGGCTGCTGTGTAGAGATCCTGTCAGAGTCAGTGGGAGGGAGGGGGCGGAGCTCTGGAGGGCCGGGTTGGCTGCAGCTCAGGCTCTATATCGCGGAGTCTGCACTGGGCCCCAGGAGCTGAGGTGTCGACCCAGCCATTCTGCACTAGGAAATCTGGTCTGAAGTGCCGGGTGTGGAACCTCTGCATGCGGGACCCTAGGAGCACATGAAATTAGACAAACACAAAGGATAAAAAAGGTTAGACTTGACTTTATTGCCCAGATTCTATTTTTATCTCCCAGGGATTTTTAATGGGCTTTGCTGGGGACAAACCCCTCCTCTGCCTTTTGTCCCGTTCCTCATTCTTGGAGTGCTGAGGGTGCAGACCCTTCTTCTGTAACTGCTGAGTGCTGAGTTGGGAGCCCTCATACCAAGGGGCGAGGGTCAGAGCTTCTCCCCAGCAGCCTCCAGGTGACGTTGATTGTCCCCAGGCCCCCTGCCTCCCTGCTCGTCCACCTGAGCACCAGCATTGGAAGCGTTATAGATTCTAATGACCTTTAAGGGTCCAGGAAAGAGATGTGCAGAGACGCTGTGGGGGCCGGTTTCACCCCGCCCCACATTTGTTCGGCCACCTTAGGCTGACCGTTTCTGCCAGCCTAGATGCTCTGACCAGTAGTCTGCGCTGTCTTCAATTAGGCCCCTGAATTAACGTACAAACAGCACCAGGTGTCAGAGCCCTGCCCGCTCAACTCCCAGACAGTCCAGGGTCAGTGGTGATCAAGGACCATGATGGCCACTGAGTCAACAGCCTTTTGAAGTAAACAGGAGTCCAGCCAGTCTTATTGGCCACCATCATCACAGTGTCTGTAGGCTTTTCTATGGTGACAGTGTGACATACGGTTCCCCCGCCAAGATTATTAGCTCCCCTCTGTGTGCAGTAAGTCCTGCAAGCAGTAGTCTACTCTTTTGGGACACACTCTTGTTGTTTTATGAGAGAAACTCCAGGTCAAGTGATGTTCACACGAGTCGTCATGGTGTCCTGTTGCCCCCGGTTATCTCTCTGGATGTTGGAGTTGGAGGGCCTCCTCACTCGAGGTTGGTGTGCCCACGGAGCAAACCCTGCAACTTCAGGGCATGGTTGGTGGTTAGGATCACCACGTGGGGTCCTTTTCCCTTAGGAGGGAGGTGGCCTTTTGGGCTGCTGATTTCCAGGTTTTTAGATACCGCCAGTATCTTGGCCAGATGCGGCAGTGGGCCAAGCCCCTTGGTGACCGTAGTTTATCCTACCTGGATGGCATTCTTGCATTGTTCCATTTCAAGTGGTCCCAGTTTTTGCACTAATTCTCCAATGGCGATTCACCTTTCACCGGGAATGTAAAGGTCAAAGGGTTTAGCTAAATTAGGGAGTTCCAGGGCAAGGGTCTGAATTGACTGCTCTTTCCATTCTTGAAAGGCCACTTCTGGATTCTATTCAAAAGGATCATCATCTTTTCCTTTCAGTGTTTCATATAATGGCCCAGCTAGTAGACTGCAGTTAGGGATCCAGAAGCAGCAAACCCTGGCCTCCCCAGGAACCCCTAAGCTGTCTTCTAGTTTTAGAAAGGAGTAAGGCCGAAAATGGTTTCTTCCCTTTCCTGGGATGGGCTTCTCCGACCTTCTGTGAGAATGAAGCCCAGGCAGGTCACCGCAGTCTGTGATATTTGAGCTTTTTCTTGGACAACTTCTATCCTTTATTGGCTTGGTAGTTCAGAGGCCTCCTTAGTAGGGCTGGCGATCAGAATGTCGTCTGCGTACTGAAGGAGGGTTTCCTTTTCCAGAGGTAGAACTTTTAGGTCTTTAGCTAAGCTTTCCCCAAAGATGGTGTGGGAATTTTTGCACCCTTGGGGCAAGACGGCCCGGAAGTATTGTTTTAGTTGTATGTTGAGTCCTGCCACTCACAAGCCAAAATTTCTTGTGACTCTGGGACTAATGGAATACAAAAGAAGGCATCATTGAAGACTAATACAGAATACTATGTCCTGGTGGTTGGTAGAATGACCAGCAGGGTGTAGGAATTAGGAGCAACTGGAGGTATATCCTCGGTGGCTTCACTGACTGTCCTGACATCCTTTACCAGGTCCCCAGCAGCCCATGGGGCTCTCGTGGTCAGACCAATCCCAGAATATGGAGCTCACCTGGGCAGGTACCCCACCCCCACCCAAGCCCACGGGGCTCTCGTGGTCAGGCCCCTCCCAGGATACAGAGCTACCCTTGCAGGTACTGTGGCAGGGCTGGGCACACAGGAACCGTGCACATAGCCCTCATTGCAGAGCACCCCCAGCTCACCTGTCGCTCAGAGCTGACACAGAGCACCTCAGAGCAGGACTTGAACTAACAAACAGCAGCTGCGACAGGTCTGTGACCCTGGGCATCACTCTGTGCGGCCTCCCTCCACCTGGTCTTCCAGAGACTTCCACTGCACCCGGGGCACCAGGCCTCTGTCTCCAACCACCACCCACCCCTCCTCTCCCTGACTCCTGGGTTCCTCTCATTAGGAGAGGGTTTTCTTGAAGTTGTCTCCCACTCATGGGCCAGATAAAATGATTAGAAAACAAGCTAAAGCTGCAGCCCCTTGTCTATCCTGACCCTCAGGAGCCCACACCTGTTCCTTGGACCTGGCCGGTTCAGCAAGTTCCATTTTCTGCAACTGTGAGCCCCTGAGGGGTGATGATTGGCTGAGCTGGGCAGCCTTACCCTGCCGGCCAGCCCTCCCCAGGTGTGCCTGGGTTGAGAGCAATATAAATACCACTCCAGGCAGCAAGAGCCCCTGCAGCCATGCCTGACGCCATTTTCTCTGCCCTGTCAGCAGTCTCGGGGCTGGGCTGGTGGGAGGGAGTGAGAGGCCACGGCTTTGTGGGTGGCCCAGTGTGAGTGGGGCTCTGCTGGACTTTCTGTAGCAGTTGCCAGGCTGCCACCTGCTAAAGAAGAGGATGTGTCACCCATACCTGCTGCTGGAATTTCTCCCTGGGCAGAGGTGAGGAAGGAAAAAAGCAGTGGGGGCAGGGACAGGACGGGTATCTCAGGCAGGGAAATGGAAATCTTCCAGAAGAGCACCCAGGGCCAGGACCATCCTGGCTGGCCTGCAGGCACCAAGTCGGCCGGCATGCTGTCACTCGTGTGGCTCTATGGCCCTTCCTCTAGGCTTTCAAGTCCTTGTATATATTCAGGTGTTTTACCTGGGACGGGTGGGAATAGTTCAGCAGCAACTGGCCTGGGGCTCAGCTCACGTTTACTCACAGATGCCTCGGCACGGTGCCCCAGCTTTGCAATGAGGACGCTTGTTGCGTGGGGGCTGCTGGCTGACTGGGAGACGATTCCCCACCACTGACCAACTTCAGAATTGTTTACAACTGGAGCAAGTGCCCTGATACGGTTTTCCTCTGTGGAACTGGAGGGTTCTGTGTTTTTTTTCTCTTTTTCGTTTTTGGTTCAAGGTGGATTTTATTCCTCTTTTTTGTATTTACAGATAGAAGCATGGAAATAATTTATTCATATAAATATATGTATGTGAAGGGAATAATTGTTTTTTTCTGTTTTATTTTTTAAATTTTATTTCTTTTCAATTTTGAATTTTATTTTATATTTTTATACAGCAGGTTCTTATTGGTTATCTATTTTATACATATAAATGTATACATGCCAATCCCAGTCTCTCAACTCCTCCCACCACCATCCCCCCAACAGCTTTCCCCCCTTGTTGTCCATACATTTGTTGTCTACATCTGTTGCTCTATTTATGCCTTGCAAAATGGTTAATCTGTACGGTTTTTCTAGGTTCCACATATATGCATGAATATACAAGATTTGTTTTTCTCTTTCTGACTTACTTCACTCTGTATGACAGTCTCTAGATCCATCGACGTCTCTACAAATGACCCAATTTCATTCCTTTTCATGGCTTAGTAATATTCCATTTTATATACGTACCACAGCTTTATGCATTCGTCTGTCTGTGGGCATTTAGGTTGCTTCCATTACCTCGATATTGTAAATAGTGATGCAGTGAACATTGCAGTGAATGTCTCTTTTTGATTTATGGTTTTGTCTGGGTATATGTCCAGTCCTGGGATTGCTGTATCATATGGTAATTCTATTGTTAGTTTCTTAAGAAACTCCATATTGTTCTCCATAGTGACTGTATCAATTTATATTCCCAACAATAGTGGAAGAGGGTTCCTTTTCTCCACACCCTTTCCAGCATTTGTTGTTTGTAGATTTTCAGATGATGCCCATTCTAACAGGTGTGAGGTCATACCTCATTGTTGAGTCCATTTCGTTGAGCGGGGGTAGGTCTTGTCTATTACATATTTGGCTTATGGAACGGTATCTGTGCTAATTTCAAACTCTGGTTTTATGCAGCACCCCCTTAACTCACCTTTCCCCTTAAGCAAGCATAAGTTGGTTTTCTAATCTTGAGACCCTGTTCTGTTTTGTAATTCAGTTCATGTGTAGCCAAGTTTACATTCCGTGCATTAGTGATACCTTATGATGTTTCTTTTTCTGTGTGACTTATTTCACTTAGAATCATCATGCCTCAATCCACTCATTATGCTGGTACAGGCCTGGTGACACAGATTTCATTGCTGAGTGGTATTCTGTTGTACGTAAGTACTGCAACTTCTTTATCAATTATTTGTTCTCTGGGATATTTAACTCGTACTGTAGAAGAGGTTCCTGTAAACAGAGCCGTCCCAAATTTTGGGGTGGCTGTGTCTTTTTGATTTTAATTTCCCTAAGCTATAGAACCATAAGTGGAAATGCCCTAGACTCTGTTGCTTTGTTTTTCAGATGTATCAGGAAACACCATACACTTCTCCAGAGTGGCTGTTGGCAATTTACATCCCGCCCATCAGCATAACAAGGCTCCTTTTTCCCCATGGCCTGTCTTGCCTTTCTGGATTTTACACTTTTCTCAGATGGCCCTTTAGACCGGGGGGAAGTGACACTTCATAGTAGTTCGGATTTCCATTGCAAGCTTGCTTGGTTTGCCAAAAAGGGCGTATGTGTTTTTTCCTGAATATATTCAGGAACAAACTCATACGCCCTTTGTTGCCAAGTGCATCATTGTCGATGTTCTGCCTCTTTTCCTATGCTTTAAATGCAAATCCAGTCTACCTCCTGAAATCGGTTTCCTGAAATTCTGCCCCGCTTTCAAGTCCTCTTCGCAGCCTTACTTCAATATATTTTTGGACGTTATCTGTCATTTATAACTCTCCAGGTTTGTGAATTACAGGGCCCCTGAGCTCCTTTCTTCAACTCGCTTTCTTGTGAGCTGGCCGCAAACCCACAAGACTGCTTCAGGCCCTAATCTGCTTCTGGCAGGGCACGCTGAGCCTTTGGTTAATTTCTCTTCCTGGTGGGAAATGAGTGTTAAATATGCCCGTCCAGACACCTACCTCACTCTCAACCCCTTGGTGATGTGGGTCCTCTGGTTTGTGGCCAACTTTGCTGGGTTCCTCACCTTTCGATGATGTGGCCCCACTAATGTGAGGACACTCCTGCCTGGTTCTCATCCACGTGGTTATGTGGACCCCCTGGTGAGAGTCTGTTCCTGGCTTTGTTCCTCACCCACCTGTGAGGGAGACCCTCTGCTGATAGGTCACTCCTGCATGGCTGGCACACATTGCCTTGGTAAAGTCAGCCGTGTGGTGGCAGTTGGAGCGTGCTGGGAATCTCCTCCCCCCGGTGATGAGGGCCCTCTTGCGTCAGGCCCTAACTGCTGGGCTCACCAACTTTTCTTAGGGAGCCCAGTGATGCTTTGGCACTCCTCTTAGGATCCCATCTCCACGGGGATGTGGGCCTTCTGCTCTGAGGTCCCAACGGCTGGGTTGTTCACATTTTCATGATGTGGGCTCTCTGGTGTTCACAGAGGCCTGGATCCCATAGCCTCTGTGCTCTTGGCCGCCTGCTGGGAGGTTCCAACTGCTGGATTCCTCACTTTTTTAATTTTTTGGGCCCTCTGTTGGGAGGATCCTCCTGCCTGCCTCACTCCCAGCCCCTTCGTGATGTGTGTCGTCTGGTTTGAGGCCACATGTGCTGGGTTCCTCACCTTTCGATGATGTGGGACCAATGGTCTTAGGAGACTCCTGCCTGGTTCACATCCCCTTGGTGATGTGGGCCCTCTGTTGAGAGTCTGATCCTGGCTGGGTTCCTCACCCATCTGTGAGGTGGGCCGTCTGCTGTGAGGTCACTCCTGCCTGGCTTGCTCACCTCGCCTTGTGGACATGAGCCCTCTGGTGGCACTTGGAGCCTGCTGGGAGCCTCCTCTCCTCGGTGATGAGGGCCCTCTGGCGTCAGGCCCTAACTGCTGGGCTCCCCACATTTTGTGATGTGCGCCCAGTGGTGCGAGGACACTCCAGCCAGGTTCACATCCCCATTGGGATGTGGGCCTTCTGCTCTGAGGTCCCAAAGCCTGGGTTGCTCACAGTTTCATGATGTGGGCTCTCTGGTATTAGTTCACTCCTGCCTGCATCCCATAGCTTCTGTGCTCTGGGCCGCCTGCTGGGAGGTTCCAACTGCTGGATTCCTCACCTTTCTTATTCTTTGGGCCCTCTGTTTTTAGGCTACTCCTGCCTGCCTCACTCCCATTCCCTTTGTGATATGTGTCCTCTGATTTGAGGCCACATGTGCTGGGTTCCGCACCTTTCGATGATGTGACCCCACTGGAGGGAAGACAGTCCTGACTGGTTCCCATCCCCTTGCTGATGTGGGCCCTCAGGTGAGAGTCTGATCCTGGCTGGGTTCCTCACCCTTCTGTGAGGTGGGCCCTCTGCTGTGAGGTCAATCATGCCTGTCTGGCACACGTCACCTTGGCGACGTGGGCCCTCTGGTGGCAGTTGGAGTGTGCTGGGATCCTCCTCCCCTCGGTGATGAGGGCCCTCTTGCCTTAGGCCATAACTGCTGGGCTCCCCACATTTTCTGATGTGCGCCAAGTGAGTGAGGAGACTCTTGCCAGGTTCCCATCCCCATGGCGATATGGGCCTTCTGCTCTGAGGTCAAAACGGCTGGCTTGCTCACAGTACCATGATGTGGGCCCTCTGCTGTGAGTTCACTCCGGCAAGGATCCCTTATCATCGGTGCTCTGAGCCGCCTGCTGGGAGGTTCCAACTGCTGGATTCCTCAACTTTTTTATTCTATGTGCCCTCTGTTGTGAGGCTCCTCCTGCCTGCCTCACTGCCAGCCCCTTGGTGATGACTGTCCTATGGCTTGAGGCCACATGTGCTGCGTTCCTCACCTTTCGATGATGTGACCCCACTCGTGTGAGGACACTCCTGCCTGGTTCCCATCCCCTTGGTGAGGTGGGCCCTCTGGCGAGAGTCTAATCCTGGCTGGGTTCCTCAACGTTCTGTGAGGTAGGCCCTCTGCTGTGAGGTCACTCCTGCCTGGCTGGCACACGTCACCTTGGAGACGTGAGCCCTCTGGTGGCAGTTGGAGCGTGCAGGGCGCCTCCTCCTCTCGGTGATGACGGCCCTCTGGCGTCAGGCCCTAAATGGTGGGCTCCCCACATTTTCTGATGTGCGCCCAGTGGTGCGAGGACACTCCAACCAGGTTCCCATTCCCATGGGGATGTGGTCCTTCTGCGCTGAGGTCTCAACTCCTGGGTTGCTCACAGTTTTGTGATGTGGGCCCTCTGCTGTGAGTTCACTGTGGCCTGGATCCCATAGCCTCGGTGTTCTGGGCCGCCTGCTGGAAGGTCTAAATGCTGGAATCCTCACGTTTTTTATATTATGTGCCCTGTGTTGTGAGGCTACTCCTGCCTGCCTCACTCCAAGGCCCTTGGTGATGTGGGTCCTCTGGTTTGAGGACACATGTGCTGGGTTCCTCACCTTAAGATGATGAGGCCCCACTGGTGTGAGGATAATCCTGACTGGGTCCCATCCCCTTTGTGATGTGGGCCCTCTGGTGAGAGTCTGATCCTGGCTGGGTTCCTCACCCATCTGTGAGGTGGGCCCTCTACTATCAGGTAACTCTTGCCTGGGTTGCTCACCTCGCCTTGTTGACATGAGCCCTCTGGTGGCAATTGGACCCTGCTGGGAGCCTCCTCAGCTCTGTGATGAGGGCCCTCTGACGTCAGGCCCTAACTGCTGGGCTCCCCAACTTTTCTTAGTGAGCCCAGTGTTGCTCAAGCACTCCTCTTAGGTTCCCATCCCCATGGGGATGTGGGCCTTCTGCTCTGAGGTTCCAACGGCTGGGTTGATCACAATTTCATGATGTGGGCTCTCTGGTGTTAGTTCACTGTGGCCTGGATCCCATAGCCTCTGTGGTCTTGGCTGCCTGCTGGGAGGTTCCAACTGCTCGATTCCTCAACTTTTGTATTCTATGGGTCCTGTGTTGTGATGCTCCTCCTGCCTGCCTCACTCGCAACCCCTTCGTGATGTGGGTCTTCTGGTTTGAGGCCACATGTGCTGGGTTAGGCAACTTTCAATGATGTGGCCCCACTGGTGTGAGGACACTCCTGCCTGGTTCCCATCCCCTTGGTGATGTGGGCCTTCTGGTGACAGTCTTATCCTGGCTGGGTTCCTCACTCTTCTGTGAGGTAGGCCCTCTGCTGTGAGGTCAATCCTGCCTGACTTGCACACATCACCTTGGCGACGTGGGCCCTCTGTTGGCACATGGAACCTGCTGGGAGCCTCCTGCCCTCGGTGATGACGGCCCTCTAGCATCAGGCTCTAACTGCTGGGCTCCCCACGTTTTCTGATGTGAGCCCAGTGATGCCAGGACACTCCTGTCAGGTTCCCATCCCCATGGGGATGTGGGCTTTCTGCTCTGAGGTCCCAATGCCTGGGTTGCTCACAGTTTCATGATGTGGGCTCTCTGGTGTTAGTTCACTCCTGCCTGCATCCCATAGCTTCTGTGCTCTCGGCCGCCTGCTGGGAGGTTCCAAATGCTGGATTCCTCACTTTTTTTATTCTTTGGGCCCTCTGTTTTTAGGCTACTCCTACCTGCCTCACTCCCATCCCCTTTGTGATGTATGTCCTCTGATATGAGGCCACATGTGCTGGGTTCCTCACCTTTCGATGATGTGGCCCCACTGGTGGGAGGACAGTCCTGACTGGTTCCCATCCCCTTGGTGTTGTGGGCCCTCTGGTGAGAGTCTCATCCTGCCTCGGTTCCTCACCCTTCTGTGAGATAGGCCCTCTGCTGTGAGGTCACTACTGCCTGGCTGGCGCATGCCACCTTGTAGACGTGGGCCCTCTGTTGGCAGTTGGAACCTGCTGGGAGTCTCCTCCCCTCAGTTATGAGGGCCCCCTGGCGTCAGGCCCTAACTGCTGGGCTCCTAACATTTTCTGATATGTGCTAAGTGGTGCAAAGCCACTCCTGCCAGGTTTCCATCCCAATGGGGATGTGGGCCTTCTGTTCTGAGGTCCCAACAGCTGGGCTGCTCACAGGTTCATGATGTGGGCCCTCTGCTGTGAGTTCACTGCGGCCTGGATCCCATAGCCTTGGTGCTCTGGGCCACTTGCTGGGAGGTTCCAACTGCTGGATTCCTCAACTTTTATATTCTATGGACCCTGTGTTGTGAGGCCAGTCCTGCCAGCCTCATTCCGAACCCCTTGGTGATGTGGTTCCTCTGGTTTGAGGACACATGTGCTGGGATCCTCACCTTTCGATGATGTTGTCCCACTGGTGTGGGGACACTCCTGCCTGGTTCCCATCCCCTTGGTGATGTGGGCCCTCTGGTGAGAGTCTGATCCTGGCTGTGTTCCTCACCCTTCTGTGAGGTGGGCCCTCTGCTGTGAAGTCACTCCTGCCAGGCTGGCACACATCACCTTGGCGACGTTGGCCCTCTGGTGGCAGCTGGAGCCTGCTGGGAGCCTCCTCCTCTCGGTGATGAGTGCCTTCTAGCATCAGGCCCTAACTTCTGAGCACCCCACGTTTTCTGATGTGAGCCCAGTGATGCCAGGACACTCCTGTCATGTTCCCATCACCATGGGGATGTGGGCCTTCTGCTCTGAGGTCCCAATGTCTGGGTTGCTCACAGTTTCATGATGTGGGCTGTCTGGTGTTAGTTCACTCTGGCCTGGTTCCTCTAGCCTCTGTGCTCTGGGCCGCCTGCTGGGAGGTTCCAACTGCTGGATTCCTCACTTTTTTATTCTATGGGCCCAGTGTTGTGAGGCTACTCCTGCCTGCCTCACTCCGAGGTCCTTGGTGATGTGGGTCCTCTGGTTTGAGGACACATGTGCTGAGTACCTCAGCTTTCGATGATGTGGCCCCACTGATGTGAAGACACTCCTGCCTGGTTCCCATCCCCCTGGTGATGTGGGCCCTCTGGTGAGAGTCTGATGTTGGCTGGGTTTCTCACCCTTCTGTGAGGTGGGACCTCTGCTGTGAGGTAACTCCTGCCTGGCATGCTCACGTTGCCTTGGCATTGTGAGACCTCAGGTGGCAGTTGGAGCCTGCTGGGAATCTCCTCCCCTCAGTTATGAGAGCTCTGGATAAAACACATATGCCCTTTGTTGCCAAGTGCATTATTTTCCAAGTTCTGTCTCTTTTCCTATGCTTTAAGAGCTACGCCCGTGTACGTTCTGAAATCAGTTTCCAGCAATTCTGCCCCGCATTCAAGTCCTCTTCGCAGCCTTACTTCAGTATAATTTTGGATGATAGCTGTCATTTATAACTCCGCAGGTTTCTGAATTACAGTGCCCCTGAGCTCCTTTCTTCAACTCGCTTTCTTGTGAGCTGGCCGCAACACTGCAGGATCTCCTCAGGCCCTAATCTAGTTCCAGCATGGCACGCGGAGCCTTTGGTTCATTCAGGATCAAGCTGTACACACGCTTGATTCTCTTTCGGAGACATATAAATCCATAGGTTTTAAGATTCTTACTAGTCAGGTATATTCTTAGGCGTTTAATGTGGGGTGTTGAGTCCACTTCGTTGAGCAAGGAGTAGCTCTAGTCTATTACATATTTGTCTTATGGAACGGTATCTGTGCTAATTTCAATCTGTGGTTTTATGCCGCACCTCAACTCACCTTTCCGCTTAAGCAAGCATAAGTTGGTTTCCTACATTTGAGACCCTGTTCTGTTTCGTAATTCAGTTCCTCTGTAGCCAAGTTCACATTCCGTGTATTAGTGATATCTTATGATGTTTCTTTTTCTGTGTGACTTATTTCACTTAGAATCATCGTACCTGAATCCACTCATTATGCCTCTACTGGCCTGATGACATAGATTTCATTGCTGAGTGATATTGCATTGTACGTAAGTACCACAACTTCTTTATCCATTTTTCGCTTTCTGTGATATTGAACTTGTACCGTAAACGAAGTTCTTGTAAACAGAGCCGTCCCAAATTCTGGGGTGGCTGTGTCTTTTTGATTTTCATTTCCCTAAGCTATAGGACCATAAGTGGAAGTGCCCTAGGCTCTGTTGCTTTGTTTTTTCGATGTTTCAGGAAACACCATACACTTCTCCAGAGTGGCTGCTGGCAATTTACATCCCGCCCATCAGCATAACAAGGCTCCCAGTTCTCCATGGCCTGTCCTGCCTTTCTGGATTTTACACTTTTTACAGATGGCCCTTTTGACCGGGGGGAAGTGAGACTTCATTGTAGTGCAGATTTCCTTTGCAAGCTTGCTTGGTTGGCCCAAAAGGGCGTATGCGTTTTTTCCTGAATACATTCAGGAAAAAACGCATACGCCCTTTTGGGCCAAGTGCATCATTGTGGACGTTCTGCCTCTTTTCCTATGCTTTAAATGCAATTCCAGTCTACCTCCTGAAATCGGTTTCCTGCAATTCTGCCCCGCTTTCAAGTCCTCTTGGCAGCCTTACTTCAGTATAGTTTTGGACGATAGCTGTCATTTATAACTCTGCAGGTTTGTGAATTACAGTGCCCCTGAGCTCCTTTCTTCAACTCGCTTTCTTGTGAGCTGGCCGCAACACCGCAGCATTGCTTCAGGCCCTAATCTGGTTCCGGCACGGCACGCTGAGCCTTTCGTTAATTCCTCTTCCTGGTGGGAAATGAGAGTTAAATTTGCCCGTCCAGACACCTCCAGCTAGTCTCTCATTGGTTCTCCCTATTCCTGTTCATCTTCCGCAGAAATTGCAAACTGAGCCAAACAGGAGGTTAAAGGCACTGACTCTCCAAGTCGGGAGAGTGTTAGTAAAGCATCTGGAATGTTGCACCCGAGTACCAGGGGACGAGAACTGAGACATATTGGAACACGTCTCCCGATCACACGGTTGATCATACTCTGGGTTCCACGTGCATGTTTTAGCTGAAGGAAGAATCCCTTAAACCTGGAGAATTGAGACCCGTGGAATGGGTACCATGCAATATGATTTCAAAGGGTCTTCATTTGCTCACCGAACCTCTCCAATCCTATCACTGCTGCGTTTATGCCCCTGTACACACGCTTGATTTTCTTTCAGAGACATAGCAATCCATAGGTTTTAAGATACTTACTAGTCAGGTACATACTTAGGCGTTTAATATGGGGTGTTGAGTCCATTTCATTGAGCAAGGAGTAGTTCTTGTCTATTCCATATTTGGCTTAAGGAACTTTATCTGTGCTCATTTCAATCTCTGGTTTTATGCAGCACCCCAACTCACCTTTCCCATTAAGCAAGCATAAGTTGGTTTTCTAAATTTGAGACCCTGTTCTGTTTTGTAATCCAGTTCCTGTGTAGCCAAGTTTACATTCCGTGTATTAGTGATATCTTATGATGTTTCTTTTTCTGTGTGACTTATTTCAGTTAGAATCATCATACCTGAATCCACTCATTATGCTGCTACGGGCCTGATGACATAGATTTCATTGCTGAGTGATATTGCATTGTACGTAAGTACCACAACTTCTTTATCCATTTTTCACTTTCTGTGATATTGAACTTGTACCATAAACGACGTTCTTGTAAACAGAGCCGTCCCAAACTTTGGGTTGGCTGTGTCTTTTTGATTTTAATTTCCCTAAGCTATAGGACCATAAGTGGAAGTGCCCTAGGCTCTGTTGCTTTGTTTTTTAGATGTTTCAGGAAACACCATACACCTCTCCCGAGTGGCTGTTGGCAATTTACATCCCGCCCATCAGCATAACAAGGCTCCCAGTTCTCCATGGCCTGTCCTGCCTTTCTGGATTTTACACTTTTTTCAGATGGCCCTTTTGACCGGGGGGAAGTGAGACTTCATTGTAGTGCAGATTTCCTTTGCAAGCTTGCTTGGTTGGCCAAAAAGGGCGTATGCGTTTTTTCCTGAATATATTCAGGAAAAAACGCATACGCCCTTTTTGGCCAAGTGCATCATTGTGGACGTTCTGCCTCTTTTCCTATGCTTTAAATGCAATTCCAGTCTACCTCCTGAAATCGGTTTCCTGCAATTCTGCCCCGCTTTCAAGTCCTCTTGGCAGCCTTACTTCAGTATATTTTTGGACGATAGCTGTCATTTATAACTCTGCAGGTTTGTGAATTACAGTGCCCCTGAGCTCCTTTCTTCAACTCGCTTTCTTGTGAGCTGGCCGCAACACCGCAGGATTGCTTCTGGCCCTAGTGTGGTTCCGGCACGGCACGCTGAGCCTTTGGTTAATTCCTCTTCCTGGTGGGAAATGAGAGTTAAATTTGCCCGTCCAGACACCTCCAGCTAGTCTCTCATTGGTTCTCCCTATTCCTGTTCATCTTCCTCAGAAATTGCAAATGGGCCAAACAGGAGGTTAAAGGCACTGACTCTCCAAGTCGGGAGAGTGTTAGTAAAGCGTCTGGAATGTTGCACCCGAGTACCAGGGGACGAGAACTGAGACATATTGGAACACGTCTCCCGATCACACGGTTGATCATACTCTGGGTTCCACGTGCATGTTTTAGCTGAAGGAAGAATCCCTTAAACCTGGAGAGTTGAGACCCGTGGAATGGGTATCATGCAATATGACTTCAAAGGGTCTTCATTTGCTCACCGAACCTCTCCAATCCTATCACTGCTGCGTTTATGCCCCTGTACACACGCTTGATTTTCTTTCAGAGACATAGCAATCCATAGGTTTTAAGATACCTACTAGTCAGGTACATTCTTAGGCGTTTAATATGTGCTGTTGAGTCCATTTCGTTGAGCAAGGAGTAGTTCTTGTCTATTCCATATTTGGCTTAAGGAACTTTATCTGTGCTCATTTCAATCTCTGGTTTTATGCAGCACCCCAACTCACCTTTCCCCTTAAGCAAGCATAAGTTGGTTTTCTAAATTTGAGACCCTGTTCTGTTTTGTAATCCAGTTCCTGTGTAGCCAAGTTTACATTCCGTGTATTAGTGATATCTTATGATGTTTCTTTTTCTGTATGACTTATTTCAGTTAGAATCATCATACCTGAATCCACTCATTATGCTGCTATGGGCCTGATGACATAGATTTCATTGCTGAGTGACATTGCATTGTACGTAAGTACCACAACTTCTTTATCCATTTTTCACTTTCTGCGCTGTTGAACTTGTACCGTAAACGAGGTTCTTGTAAACAGAGCCGTCCCAAACTTTGGGGTGGCTGTGTCTTTTTGATTTTAATTCCCCTAAGCTATAGGACCATAAGTGGAAGTGCCCTAGGCTCTGTTGCTTTGTTTTTTAGATGTTTCAGGAATCACCATACACTTCTCCCGAGTGGCTGTTGGCAATTTACATCCCGCCCATCAGCATAACAAGGCTCCCAGTTCTCCATGGCCTGTCCTGCCTTTCTGGATTTTACACTTTTTTCAGATGGCCCTTTTGACCTGGGGGAAGTGAGACTTCATTGTAGTGCAGATTTCCTTTGCAAGCTTGCTTGGTTGGCCAAAAAGGGCGTATGCGTTTTTTCCTGAATATATTCAGGAAAAAACGCATACGCCCTTTTTGGCCAAGTGCATCATTGTGGACGTTCTGCCTCTTTTCCTATGCTTTAAATGCAATTCCAGTCTACCTCCTGAAATCGGTTTCCTGCAATTCTGCCCCGCTTTCAAGTCCTCTTGGCAGCCTTACTTCAGTATAGTTTTGGACGATAGCTGTCATTTATAACTCTGCAGGTTTGTGAATTACAGTGCCCCTGAGCTCCTTTCTTCAACTCGCTTTCTTGTGAGCTGGCCGCAACACCGCAGGATTGCTTCAGGCCCTAATCTGGTTCCGGCACGGCATGCTGAGCCTTTGGTTAATTCCTCTTCCTGGTGGGAAATGAGAGTTAAATTTGCCCGTCCAGACACCTCCAGCTAGTCTCTCATTGGTTCTCCCTATTCCTGTTCATCTTCCTCAGAAATTGCAAATGGGCCAAACAGGAGGTTAAAGGCACTGACTCTCCAAGTCGGGAGAGTGTTAGTAAAGCGTCTGGAATGTTGCACCCGAGTACCAGGGGACGAGAACTGAGACATATTGGAACACGTCTCCCGATCACACGGTTGATCATACTCTGGGTTCCACGTGCATGTTTTAGCTGAAGGAAGAATCCCTTAAACCTGGAGAGTTGAGACCCGTGGAATGGGTACCATGCAATATGATTTCAAAGGGTCTTCATTTGCTCACCGAACCTCTCCAATCCTATCACTGCTGCGTTTATGCCCCTGTACACACGCTTGATTTTCTTTCAGAGACATAGCAATCCATAGGTTTTAAGATACTTACTAGTCAGGTACATTCTTAGGCGTTTAATATGGGCTGTTGAGTCCATTTCGTTGAGCAAGGAGTAGTTCTTGTCTATTCCATATTTGGCTTAAGGAACTTTATCTGTGCTCATTTCAATCTCTGGTTTTATGCAGCACCCCAACTCACCTTTCCCATTAAGCAAGCATAAGTTGGTTTTCTAAATTTGAGACCCTGTTCTGTTTTGTAATCCAGTTCCTGTGTAGCCAAGTTTACATTCCGTGTATTAGTGATATCTTATGATGTTTCTTTTTCTGTGTGACTTATTTCAGTTAGAATCATCATACCTGAATCCACTCATTATGCTGCTACGGGCCTGATGACATAGATTTCATTGCTGAGTGATATTGCATTGTACGTAAGTACCACAACTTCTTTATCCATTTTTCACTTTCTGTGATATTGAACTTGTACCATAAACGACGTTCTTGTAAACAGAGCCGTCCCAAACTTTGGGGTGGCTGTGTCTTTTTGATTTTAATTTCCCTAAGCTATAGGACCATAAGTGGAAGTGCCCTAGGCTCTGTTGCTTTGTTTTTTAGATGTTTCAGGAAACACCATACACCTCTCCCGAGTGGCTGTTGGCAATTTACATCCCGCCCATCAGCATAACAAGGCTCCCAGTTCTCCATGGCCTGTCCTGCCTTTCTGGATTTTACACTTTTTTCAGATGGCCCTTTTGACCGGGGGGAAGTGAGACTTCATTGTAGTGCAGATTTCCTTTGCAAGCTTGCTTGGTTGGCCAAAAAGGGCGTATGCGTTTTTTCCTGAATATATTCAGGAAAAAACGCATACGCCCTTTTTGGCCAAGTGCATCATTGTGGACGTTCTGCCTCTTTTCCTATGCTTTAAATGCAATTCCAGTCTACCTCCTGAAATCGGTTTCCTGCAATTCTGCCCCGCTTTCAAGTCCTCTTGGCAGCCTTACTTCAGTATATTTTTGGACGATAGCTGTCATTTATAACTCTGCAGGTTTGTGAATTACAGTGCCCCTGAGCTCCTTTCTTCAACTCGCTTTCTTGTGAGCTGGCCGCAACACCGCAGGATTGCTTCAGGCCCTAATCTGGTTCCGGCACGGCACGCTGAGCCTTTGGTTAATTCCTCTTCCTGGTGGGAAATGAGAGTTAAATTTGCCCGTCCAGACACCTCCAGCTAGTCTCTCATTGGTTCTCCCTATTCCTGTTCATCTTCCTCAGAAATTGCAAATGGGCCAAACAGGAGGTTAAAGGCACTGACTCTCCAAGTCGGGAGAGTGTTAGTAAAGCGTCTGGAATGTTGCACCCGAGTACCAGGGGACGAGAACTGAGACATATTGGAACACGTCTCCCGATCACACGGTTGATCATACTCTGGGTTCCACGTGCATGTTTTAGCTGAAGGAAGAATCCCTTAAACCTGGAGAGTTGAGACCCGTGGAATGGGTACCATGCAATATGATTTCAAAGGGTCTTCATTTGCTCACCGAACCTCTCCAATCCTATCACTGCTGCGTTTATGCCCCTGTACACACGCTTGATTTTCTTTCAGAGACATAGCAATCCATAGGTTTTAAGATACTTACTAGTCAGGTACATTCTTAGGCGTTTAATATGGGCTGTTGAGTCCATTTCGTTGAGCAAGGAGTAGTTCTTGTCTATTCCATATTTGGCTTAAGGAACTTTATCTGTGCTCATTTCAATCTCTGGTTTTATGCAGCACCCCAACTCACCTTTCCCATTAAGCAAGCATAAGTTGGTTTTCTAAATTTGAGACCCTGTTCTGTTTTGTAATCCAGTTCCTGTGTAGCCAAGTTTACATTCCGTGTATTAGTGATATCTTATGATGTTTCTTTTTCTGTGTGACTTATTTCAGTTAGAATCATCATACCTGAATCCACTCATTATGCTGCTACGGGCCTGATGACATAGATTTCATTGCTGAGTGATATTGCATTGTACGTAAGTACCACAACTTCTTTATCCATTTTTCACTTTCTGTGATATTGAACTTGTACCATAAACGACGTTCTTGTAAACAGAGCCGTCCCAAACTTTGGGGTGGCTGTGTCTTTTTGATTTTAATTTCCCTAAGCTATAGGACCATAAGTGGAAGTGCCCTAGGCTCTGTTGCTTTGTTTTTTAGATGTTTCAGGAAACACCATACACCTCTCCCGAGTGGCTGTTGGCAATTTACATCCCGCCCATCAGCATAACAAGGCTCCCAGTTCTCCATGGCCTGTCCTGCCTTTCTGGATTTTACACTTTTTTCAGATGGCCCTTTTGACCGGGGGGAAGTGAGACTTCATTGTAGTGCAGATTTCCTTTGCAAGCTTGCTTGGTTGGCCAAAAAGGGCGTATGCGTTTTTTCCTGAATATATTCAGGAAAAAACGCATACGCCCTTTTTGGCCAAGTGCATCATTGTGGACGTTCTGCCTCTTTTCCTATGCTTTAAATGCAATTCCAGTCTACCTCCTGAAATCGGTTTCCTGCAATTCTGCCCCGCTTTCAAGTCCTCTTGGCAGCCTTACTTCAGTATATTTTTGGACGATAGCTGTCATTTATAACTCTGCAGGTTTGTGAATTACAGTGCCCCTGAGCTCCTTTCTTCAACTCGCTTTCTTGTGAGCTGGCCGCAACACCGCAGGATTGCTTCAGGCCCTAATCTGGTTCCGGCACGGCACGCTGAGCCTTTGGTTAATTCCTCTTCCTGGTGGGAAATGAGAGTTAAATTTGCCCGTCCAGACACCTCCAGCTAGTCTCTCATTGGTTCTCCCTATTCCTGTTCATCTTCCTCAGAAATTGCAAATGGGCCAAACAGGAGGTTAAAGGCACTGACTCTCCAAGTCGGGAGAGTGTTAGTAAAGCGTCTGGAATGTTGCACCCGAGTACCAGGGGACGAGAACTGAGACATATTGGAACACGTCTCCCGATCACACGGTTGATCATACTCTGGGTTCCACGTGCATGTTTTAGCTGAAGGAAGAATCCCTTAAACCTGGAGAGTTGAGACCCGTGGAATGGGTATCATGCAATATGACTTCAAAGGGTCTTCATTTGCTCACCGAACCTCTCCAATCCTATCACTGCTGCATTTATGCCCCTGTACACACGCTTGATTTTCTTTCAGAGACATAGCAATCCATAGGTTTTAAGATACCTACTAGTCAGGTACATTCTTAGGCGTTTAATATGGGCTGTTGAGTCCATTTCGTTGAGCAAGGAGTAGTTCTTGTCTATTCCATATTTGGCTTAAGGAACTTTATCTGTGCTCATTTCAATCTCTGGTTTTATGCAGCACCCCAACTCACCTTTCCCCTTAAGCAAGCATAAGTTGGTTTTCTAAATTTGAGACCCTGTTCTGTTTTGTAATCCAGTTCCTGTGTAGCCAAGTTTACATTCCGTGTATTAGTGATATCTTATGATGTTTCTTTTTCTGTATGACTTATTTCAGTTAGAATCATCATACCTGAATCCACTCATTATGCTGCTATGGGCCTGATGACATAGATTTCATTGCTGAGTGACATTGCATTGTACGTAAGTACCACAACTTCTTTATCCATTTTTCACTTTCTGCACTGTTGAACTTGTACCGTAAACGAGGTTCTTGTAAACAGAGCCGTCCCAAACTTTGGGGTGGCTGTGTCTTTTTGATTTTAATTCCCCTAAGCTATAGGACCATAAGTGGAAGTGCCCTAGGCTCTGTTGCTTTGTTTTTTAGATGTTTCAGGAATCACCATACACTTCTCCCGAGTGGCTGTTGGCAATTTACATCCCGCCCATCAGCATAACAAGGCTCCCAGTTCTCCATGGCCTGTCCTGCCTTTCTGGATTTTACACTTTTTTCAGATGGCCCTTTTGACCGGGGGGAAGTGAGACTTCATTGTAGTGCAGATTTCCTTTGCAAGCTTGCTTGGTTGGCCAAAAAGGGCGTATGCGTTTTTTCCTGAATATATTCAGGAAAAAACGCATACGCCCTTTTTGGCCAAGTGCATCATTGTGGACGTTCTGCCTCTTTTCCTATGCTTTAAATGCAATTCCAGTCTACCTCCTGAAATCGGTTTCCTGCAATTCTGCCCCGCTTTCAAGTCCTCTTGGCAGCCTTACTTCAGTATATTTTTGGACGATAGCTGTCATTTATAACTCTGCAGGTTTGTGAATTACAGTGCCCCTGAGCTCCTTTCTTCAACTCGCTTTCTTGTGAGCTGGCCGCAACACCGCAGGATTGCTTCAGGCCCTAATCTGGTTCCGGCACGGCACGC
This sequence comes from Leucopleurus acutus, assembly GCF_964270905.1. NCBI lineage: Eukaryota > Metazoa > Chordata > Mammalia > Artiodactyla > Delphinidae > Leucopleurus > Leucopleurus acutus. The sequence continues at coordinate 931,331 of NW_028139201.1, forward strand.
TGAGCCTTTGGTTAATTCCTCTTCCTGGTGGGAAATGAGAGTTAAATTTGCCCGTCCAGACACCTCCAGCTAGTCTCTCATTGGTTCTCCCTATTCCTGTTCATCTTCCTCAGAAATTGCAAATGGGCCAAACAGGAGGTTAAAGGCACTGACTCTCCAAGTCGGGAGAGTGTTAGTAAAGCGTCTGGAATGTTGCACCCGAGTACCAGGGGACGAGAACTGAGACATATTGGAACACGTCTCCCGATCACACGGTTGATCATACTCTGGGTTCCACGTGCATGTTTTAGCTGAAGGAAGAATCCCTTAAACCTGGAGAGTTGAGACCCGTGGAATGGGTATCATGCAATATGACTTCAAAGGGTCTTCATTTGCTCACCGAACCTCTCCAATCCTATCACTGCTGCATTTATGCCCCTGTACACACGCTTGATTTTCTTTCAGAGACATAGCAATCCATAGGTTTTAAGATACCTACTAGTCAGGTACATTCTTAGGCGTTTAATATGGGCTGTTGAGTCCATTTCGTTGAGCAAGGAGTAGTTCTTGTCTATTCCATATTTGGCTTAAGGAACTTTATCTGTGCTCATTTCAATCTCTGGTTTTATGCAGCACCCCAACTCACCTTTCCCCTTAAGCAAGCATAAGTTGGTTTTCTAAATTTGAGACCCTGTTCTGTTTTGTAATCCAGTTCCTGTGTAGCCAAGTTTACATTCCGTGTATTAGTGATATCTTATGATGTTTCTTTTTCTGTATGACTTATTTCAGTTAGAATCATCATACCTGAATCCACTCATTATGCTGCTATGGGCCTGATGACATAGATTTCATTGCTGAGTGACATTGCATTGTACGTAAGTACCACAACTTCTTTATCCATTTTTCACTTTCTGCACTGTTGAACTTGTACCGTAAACGAGGTTCTTGTAAACAGAGCCGTCCCAAACTTTGGGGTGGCTGTGTCTTTTTGATTTTAATTCCCCTAAGCTATAGGACCATAAGTGGAAGTGCCCTAGGCTCTGTTGCTTTGTTTTTTAGATGTTTCAGGAATCACCATACACTTCTCCCGAGTGGCTGTTGGCAATTTACATCCCGCCCATCAGCATAACAAGGCTCCCAGTTCTCCATGGCCTGTCCTGCCTTTCTGGATTTTACACTTTTTTCAGATGGCCCTTTTGACCTGGGGGAAGTGAGACTTCATTGTAGTGCAGATTTCCTTTGCAAGCTTGCTTGGTTGGCCAAAAAGGGCGTATGCGTTTTTTCCTGAATATATTCAGGAAAAAACGCATACGCCCTTTTTGGCCAAGTGCATCATTGTGGACGTTCTGCCTCTTTTCCTATGCTTTAAATGCAATTCCAGTCTACCTCCTGAAATCGGTTTCCTGCAATTCTGCCCCGCATTCAAGTCCTCTTGGCAGCCTTACTTCATTATAGTTTTGGACGATAGCTGTCATTTATAACTCTGCAGGTTTGTGAATTACAGTGCCCCTGAGCTCCTTTCTTCAACTCGCTTTCTTGTGAGCTGGCCGCAACACCGCAGGATTGCTTCAGGCCCTAATCTGGTTCCGGCACGGCATGCTGAGCCTTTGGTTAATTCCTCTTCCTGGTGGGAAATGAGAGTTAAATTTGCCCGTCCAGACACCTCCAGCTAGTCTCTCATTGGTTCTCCCTATTCCTGTTCATCTTCCTCAGAAATTGCAAATGGGCCAAACAGGAGGTTAAAGGCACTGACTCTCCAAGTCAGGAGAGTGTTAGTAAAGCGTCTGGAATGTTGCACCCGAGTACCAGGGGACGAGAACTGAGACATATTGGAACACGTCTCCCGATCACACGGTTGATCATACTCTGGGTTCCACGTGCATGTTTTAGCTGAAGGAAGAATCCCTTAAACCTGGAGAGTTGAGACCCGTGGAATGGGTACCATGCAATATGATTTCAAAGGGTCTTCATTTGCTCACCGAACCTCTCCAATCCTATCACTGCTGCGTTTATGCCCCTGTACACACGCTTGATTTTCTTTCAGAGACATAGCAATCCATAGGTTTTAAGATACTTACTAGTCAGGTACATTCTTAGGCGTTTAATATGGGCTGTTGAGTCCATTTCGTTGAGCAAGGAGTAGTTCTTGTCTATTCCATATTTGGCTTAAGGAACTTTATCTGTGCTCATTTCAATCTCTGGTTTTATGCAGCACCCCAACTCACCTTTCCCCTTAAGCAAGCATAAGTTGGTTTTCTAAATTTGAGACCCTGTTCTGTTTTGTAATCCAGTTCCTGTGTAGCCAAGTTTACATTCCGTGTATTAGTGATATCTTATGATGTTTCTTTTTCTGTATGACTTATTTCAGTTAGAATCATCATACCTGAATCCACTCATTATGCTGCTATGGGCCTGATGACATAGATTTCACTGCTGAGTGATATTGCATTGTACGTAAGTACCACAACTTCTTTATCCATTTTTCACTTTCTGCGCTGTTGAACTTGTACCGTAAACGAGGTTCTTGTAAACAGAGCCGTCCCAAACTTTGGGGTGGCTGTGTCTTTTTGATTTTAATTCCCCTAAGCTATAGGACCATAAGTGGAAGTGCCCTAGGCTCTGTTGCTTTGTTTTTTAGATGTTTCAGGAATCACCATACACTTCTCCCGAGTGGCTGTTGGCAATTTACATCCCGCCCATCAGCATAACAAGGCTCCCAGTTCTCCATGGCCTGTCCTGCCTTTCCGGATTTTACACTTTTTTCAGATGGCCCTTTTGACCGGGGGGAAGTGAGACTTCATTGTAGTGCAGATTTCCTTTGCAAGCTTGCTTGGTTGGCCAAAAAGGGCGTATGCGTTTTTTCCTGAATATATTCAGGAAAAAACGCATACGCCCTTTTTGGCCAAGTGCATCATTGTGGACGTTCTGCCTCATTTCCTATGCTTTAAATGCAATTCCAGTCTACCTCCTGAAATCGGTTTCCTGCAATTCTGCCCCGCTTTCAGTCCTCTTGGCAGCCTTACTTCAGTATATTTTTGGACGATAGCTGTCATTTATAACTCTGCAGGTTTGTGAATTACAGTGCCCCTGAGCTCCTTTCTTCAACTCGCTTTCTTGTGAGCTGGCCGCAACACCGCAGGATTGCTTCAGGCCCTAATCTGGTTCCGGCAAGGCACGCTGAGCCTTTGGTTAATTCCTCTTCCTGGTGGGAAATGAGAGTTAAATTTGCCCGTCCAGACACCTCCAGCTAGTCTCTCATTGGTTCTCCCTATTCCTGTTCATCTTCCTCAGAAATTGCAAATGGGCCAAACAGGAGGTTAAAGGCACTGACTCTCCAAGTCGGGAGAGTGTTAGTAAAGCGTCTGGAATGTTGCACCCGAGTACCAGGGGACGAGAACTGAGACATATTGGAACACGTCTCCCGATCACACGGTTGATCATACTCTGGGTTCCACGTGCATGTTTTAGCTGAAGGAAGAATCCCTTAAACCTGGAGAGTTGAGACCCGTGGAATGGGTACCATGCAATATGACATCAAAGGGTCTTCATTTGCTCACCGAACCTCTCCAATCCTATCACTGCTGCGTTTATGCCCCTGTACACATGCTTGATTTTCTTTCAGAGACATAGCAATCCATAGGTTTTAAGATACTTACAAGTCAGGTACATTCGTAGGCGTTTAATATGGGCTGTTGAGTCCATTTCGTTGAGCAAGGAGTAGTTCTTGTCTATTCCATATTTGGCTTAAGGAACTTTATCTGTGCTCATTTCAATCTCTGGTTTTATGCAGCACCCCAACTCACCTTTCCCCTTAAGCAAGCATAAGTTGGTTTTCTAAATTTGAGACCCTGTGCTGTTTTGTAATCCAGTTCCTGTGTAGCCAAGTTTACATTCCGTGTATTAGTGATATCTTATGATGTTTCTTTTTCTGTGTGACTTATTTCAGTTAGAATCATCATACCTGAATCCACTCATTATGCTGCTACGGGCCTGATGACATAGATTTCATTGCTGAGTGATATTGCATTGTACGTAAGTACCACAACTTCTTTATCCATTTTTCACTTTCTGTGATATTAAACTTGTACCATAAACGACGTTCTTGTAAACAGAGCCGTCCCAAACTTTGGGGTGGCTGTGTCTTTTTGATTTTAATTCCCCTAAGCTATAGGACCATAAGTGGAAGTGCCCTAGGCTCTGTTGCTTTGTTTTTTACATGTTTCAGGAATCACCATACACTTCTCCCGAGTGGCTGTTGGCAATTTACATCCCGCCCATCAGCATAACAAGGCTCCCAGTTCTCCATGGCCTGTCCTGCCTTTCCGGATTTTACACTTTTTTCAGATGGCCCTTTTGACCGGGGGGAAGTGAGACTTCATTGTAGTGCAGATTTCCTTTGCAAGCTTGCTTGGTTGGCCAAAAAGGGCGTATGCGTTTTTTCCTGAATATATTCAGGAAAAAACGCATACGCCCTTTTTGGCCAAGTGCATCATTGTGGACGTTCTGCCTCTTTTCCTATGCTTTAAATGCAATTCCAGTCTACCTCCTGAAATCGGTTTCCTACAATTCTGCCCCGCTTTCAAGTCCTCTTGGCAGCCTTACTTCAGTATAGTTTTGGATGATAGCTGTCATTTATAACTCTGCAGGTTTGTGAATTACAGTGCCCCTGAGCTCCTTTCTTCAACTCGCTTTCTTGGGAGCTGGCCGGAACACCGCAGCATTGCTTCAGGCCCTAATCTGGTTCCGGCACGGCACGCTGAGCCTTTGGTTAATTCCTCTTCCTGGTGGGAAATGAGAGTTAAATTTGCCCGTCCAGACACCTCCAGCTAGTCTCTCATTGGTTCTCCCTATTCCTGTTCATCTTCCGCAGAAATTGCAAACTGAGCCAAACAGGAGGTTAAAGGCACTGACTCTCTAAGTCGGGAGAGTGTTAGTAAAGCATCTGGAATGTTGCACCCGAGTACCAGGGGACGAGAACTGAGACATATTGGAACACGTCTCCCGATCACACGGTTGATCATACTCTGGGTTCCACGTGCATGTTTTAGCTGAAGGAAGAATCCCTTAAACCTGGAGAATTGAGACCCGTGGAATGGGTATCATGCAATATGATTTCAAAGGGTCTTCATTTGCTCACCGAACCTCTCCAATCCTATCACTGCTGCGTTTATGCCCCTGTACACACGCTTGATTTTCTTTCAGAGACATAGCAATCCATAGGTTTTAAGATACTTACTAGTCAGGTACATTCTTAGGCGTTTAATATGGGGTGGTGAGTCCATTTCGTTGAGCAAGGAGTAGTTCTTGTCTATTCCATATTTGGCTTAAGGAACTTTATCTGTGCTCATTTCAATCTCTGGTTTTATGCAGCACCCCAACTCACCTTTCCCCTTAAGCAAGCATAAGTTGGTTTTCTAAATTTGAGACCCTGTTCTGTTTTGTAATCCAGTTCCTGTGTAGCCAAGTTTACATTCCGTGTATTAGTGATATCTTATGATGTTTCTTTTTCTGTGTGACTTATTTCAGTTAGAATCATCATACCTGAATCCACTCAATATGGTGCTATGGGCCTGATGACATAGATTTCATTGCTGAGTGATATTGCATTGTACGTAAGTACCACAACTTCTTTATCCATTTTTCACTTTCTGTGATATTGAACTTGTACCGTAAACGACGTTCTTGTAAACAGAGCCATCCCAAACTTTGGGGTGGCTGTGTCTTTTTGATTTTAATTTCCCTAAGCTATAGGACCATAAGTGGAAGTGCCCTAGGCTCTGATGCTTTGTTTTTTAGATGTTTCAGGAAACACCATACACCTCTCCCGAGTGGCTCTTGGCAATTTACATCCCGCCCATCAGCATAACAAGGCTCCCAGTTCTCCATGGCCTGTCCTGCCTTTCTGGATTTTACACTTTTTTCAGATGGCCCTTTTGACCTGGGGGAAGTGAGACTTCATTGTAGTGCAGATTTCCTTTGCAAGCTTGCTTGGTTGGCCAAAAAGGGCGTATGCGTTTTTTCCTGAATATATTCAGGAAAAAACGCATACGCCCTTTTTGGCCAAGTGCATCATTGTGGACGTTCTGCCTCTTTTCCTATGCTTTAAATGCAATTCCAGTCTACCTCCTGAAATCGGTTTCCTGCAATTCTGCCCCGCTTTCAAGTCCTCTTGGCAGCCTTACTTCAGTATATTTTTGGACGATAGCTGTCATTTATAACTCTGCAGGTTTGTGAATTACAGTGCCCCTGAGCTCCTTTCTTCAACTCGCTTTCTTGTGAGCTGGCCGCAACACCGCAGGATTGCTTCAGGCCCTAATCTGGTTCCGGCACGGCATGCTGAGCCTTTGGTTAATTCCTCTTCCTGGTGGGAAATGAGAGTTAAATTTGCCCGTCCAGACACCTCCAGCTAGTCTCTCATTGGTTCTCCCTATTCCTGTTCATCTTCCTCAGAAATTGCAAATGGGCCAAACAGGAGGTTAAAGGCACTGACTCTCCAAGTCGGGAGAGTGTTAGTAAAGCGTCTGGAATGTTGCACCCGAGTACCAGGGGACGAGAACTGAGACATATTGGAACACGTCTCCCGATCACACGGTTGATCATACTCTGGGTTCCACGTGCATGTTTTAGCTGAAGGAAGAATCCCTTAAACCTGGAGAGTTGAGACCCGTGGAATGGGTACCATGCAATATGACTTCAAAGGGTCTTCATTTGCTCACCGAACCTCTCCAATCCTATCACTGCTGCGTTTATGCCCCTGTACACACGCTTGATTTTCTTTCAGAGACATAGCAATCCATAGGTTTTAAGATACTTACTAGTCAGGTACATTCTTAGGCGTTTAATATGGGCTGTTGAGTCCATTTCGTTGAGCAAGGAGTAGTTCTTGTCTATTCCATATTTGGCTTAAGGAACTTTATCTGTGCTCATTTCAATCTCTGGTTTTATGCAGCACCCCAACTCACCTTTCCCCTTAAGCAAGCATAAGTTGGTTTTCTAAATTTGAGACCCTGTTCTGTTTTGTAATCCAGTTCCTGTGTAGCCAAGTTTACATTCCGTGTATTAGTGATATCTTATGATGTTTCTTTTTCTGTGTGACTTATTTCAGTTAGAATCATCATACCTGAATCCACTCAATATGGTGCTATGGGCCTGATGACATAGATTTCATTGCTGAGTGATATTGCATTGAAGGTAAGTACCACAACTTCTTTATCCATTTTTCACTTTCTGTGATATTGAACTTGTACCGTAAACGACGTTCTTGTAAACAGAGCCGTCCCAAACTTTGGGGTGGCTGTGTCTTTTTGATTTTAATTTCCCTAAGGTATAGGACCATAAGTGGAAGTGCCCTAGGCTCTGATGCTTTGTTTTTTAGATGTTTCAGGAAACACCATACAACTCTCTCGAGAGGCTCTTGGCAATTTACATCCCACCCATCAGCATAACAAGGCTCCCAGTTCTCCATGGCCTGTCCTGCCTTTCTGGATTTTACACTTTTTTCAGATGGCCCTTTTGACCGGGGGGAAGTGAGACTTCATTGTAGTGCAGATTTCCTTTGCAAGCTTGCTTGGTTGGCCAAAAAGGGCGTATGCGTTTTTTCCTGAATATATTCAGGAAAAAACGCATACGCCCTTTTTGGCCAAGTGCATCATTGTGGACGTTCTGCCTCATTTCCTATGCTTTAAATGCAATTCCAGTCTACCTCCTGAAATCGGTTTCCTGCAATTCTGCCCCGCTTTCAGTCCTCTTGGCAGCCTTACTTCAGTATATTTTTGGACGATAGCTGTCATTTATAACTCTGCAGGTTTGTGAATTACAGTGCCCCTGAGCTCCTTTCTTCAACTCGCTTTCTTGTGAGCTGGCCGCAACACCGCAGGATTGCTTCAGGCCCTAATCTGGTTCCGGCACGGCACGCTGAGCCTTTGGTTAATTCCTCTTCCTGGTGGGAAATGAGAGTTAAATTTGCCCGTCCAGACACCTCCAGCTAGTCTCTCATTGGTTCTCCCTATTCCTGTTCATCTTCCTCAGAAATTGCAAATGGGCCAAACAGGAGGTTAAAGGCACTGACTCTCCAAGTCGGGAGAGTGTTAGTAAAGCGTCTGGAATGTTGCACCCGAGTACCAGGGGACGAGAACTGAGACATATTGGAACACGTCTCCCGATCACATGGTTGATCATACTCTGGGTTCCACGTGCATGTTTTAGCTGAAGGAAGAATCCCTTAAACCTGGAGAGTTGAGACCCGTGGAATGGGTACCATGCAATATGACTTCAAAGGGTCTTCATTTGCTCACCGAACCTCTCCAATCCTATCACTGCTGCGTTTATGCCCCTGTACACACGCTTGATTTTCTTTCAGAGTCATAGCAATCCATAGGTTTTAAGATACTTACTAGTCAGGTACATTCTTAGGCGTTTAATATGGGCTGTTGAGTCCATTTCGTTGAGCAAGGAGTAGTTCTTGTCTATTCCATATTTGGCTTAAGGAACTTTATCTGTGCTCATTTCAATCTCTGGTTTTATGCAGCACCCCAACTCACCTTTCCCCTTAAGCAAGCATAAGTTGGTTTTCTAAATTTGAGACCCTGTTCTGTTTTGTAATCCAGTTCCTGTGTAGCCAAGTTTACATCCCGTGTATTAGTGATATCTTATGATATTTCTTTTTCTGTGTGACTTATTTCAGTTAGAATCATCATACCTGAATCCACTCATTATGCTGCTATGGGCCTGATGACATAGATTTCACTGCTGAGTGATATTGCATTGTACGTAAGTACCACAACTTCTTTATCCATTTTTCACTTTCTGCGCTGTTGAACTTGTACCGTAAACGAGGTTCTTGTAAACAGAGCCGTCCCAAACTTTGGGGTGGCTGTGTCTTTTTGATTTTAATTCCCCTAAGCTATAGGACCATAAGTGGAAGTGCCCTAGGCTCTGTTGCTTTGTTTTTTAGATGTTTCAGGAATCATCATACACTTCTCCCGAGTGGCTGTTGGCAATTTACATCCCGCCCATCAGCATAACAAGGCTCCCAGTTCTCCATGGCCTGTCCTGCCTTTCTGGATTTTACACTTTTTTCAGATGGCCCTTTTGACCTGGGGGAAGTGAGACTTCATTGTAGTGCAGATTTCCTTTGCAAGCTTGCTTGGTTGGCCAAAAAGGGCGTATGCGTTTTTTCCTGAATATATTCAGGAAAAAACGCATACGCCCTTTTTGGCCAGGTGCATCATTGTGGACGTTCTGCCTCTTTTCCTATGCTTTAAATGCAATTCCAGTCTACCTCCTGAAATCGGTTTCCTGCAATTCTGCCCCGCTTTCAAGTCCTCTTGGCAGCCTTCCTTCAGTATATTTTTGGACGATAGCTGTCATTTATAACTCTGCAGGTTTGTGAATTACAGTGCCCCTGAGCTCCTTTCTTCAACTCGCTTTCTTGTGAGCTGGCCGCAACACTGCAGGATTGCTTCAGGCCCTAATCTGTTTCCGGCACGGCACGCTGAGCCTTTGGTTAATTCCTCTTCCTGGTGGGAAATGAGAGTTAAATTTGCCCGTCCAGACACCTCCAGCTAGTCTCTCATTGGTCCTCCCTATTCCTGTTCATCTTCTGCAGAAATGGCAAACTGGGCCAAACAGGAGGTTAAAGGCACTGACTCTCCAAGTCGGGAGAGGGTTAGTAAAGCGTCTGGAATGTTGCACCCGAGTACCAGGGGACGAGAACTGAGACATATTGGAACACGTCTCCCGATCACACGGTTGATCATACTCTGGGTTCCACGTGCATGTTTTAGCTGAAGGAAGAATCCCTTAAACCTGGAGAGTTGAGACCCGTGGAATGGGTACCATGCAATATGACTTCAAAGGGTCTTCATTTGCTCACCGAACCTCTCCAGTCCTATCACTGCTGTGTTTATGCCCCTGTACACACGCTTGATTTTCTTTCAGAGACATAGCAATCCATAGGTTTTAAGATACTTACTAGTCAGGTACATTCTTAGGCGTTTAATATGGGCTGTTGAGTCCATTTCGTTGAGCAAGGAGTAGTTCTTCTCTATTCCATAATTGGCTTAAGGAACTCTATCTGTGCTCATTTCAATCTCTGGTTTTATGCAGCACCCCAACTCACCTTTCCCCTTAAGCAAGCATAAGTTGGTTTTCTAAATTTGAGACCCTGTTCTGTTTTGTAATCCAGTTCCTGTGTAGCCAAGTTTACATTCCGTGTATTAGTGATACCTTATGATATTTCTTTTTCTGTGTGACTTATTTCAGTTAGAATCATCATACCTGAATCCACTCATTATGCTGCTACGGGCCTGATGACATAGATTTCATTGCTGAGTGATATTGTATTGTACATAAGTACCACAACTTCTTTATCCATTTTTCACTTTCTGCGATATTGAACTTGTCCCGTAAATGAGGTTCTTGTAAACAGAGCCGTCCCAAACATTGGGGTGGCTGTGTCTTTTTGATTTCAATTTCCCTAAGCTATAGGACCATAAGTGGAAGTGCCCTAGACTCTGTTGCTTTGTTCTTTAGATGTTTCAGGAAACACCGTACACCTCTCCCGAGTGGCTCTTGGCAATTTACATCCCGCCCATCAGCATAACAAGGCTCCCAGTTCTCCATGGCCTGTCCTGCCTTTCTGGATTTTACACTTTTTTCAGGTGGCCCTTTTGACCGGGGAAGTGAGACTTCATTGTAGTGCAGATTTCCTTTGCAAGCTTGCTTGGTTGGCCAAAAAGGGCGTATGCGTTTTTTCCTGAATATATTCAGGAAAAAACGCATACGCCCTTTTTGGCCAAGTGCATCATTGTGGACGTTCTGCCTCTTTTCCTATGCTTTAAATGCAATTCCAGTCTACCTCCTGAAATCGGTTTCCTGCAATTCTGCCCCGCTTTCAAGTCCTCTTTGCAGCCTTACTTCAGTATATTTTTGGACAATAGCTGTCATTTATAACTCTGCAGGTTTGTGAATTACAGTGCCCCTGAGCTCCTTTCTTCAACTCGCTTTCTTGTGAGCTGGCCGCAACACCGCAGGATTGCTTCAGGCCCTAATCTGGTTCCGGCACGGCACGCTGAACCTTTGGTTAATTCCTCTTCCTGGTGGGAAATGAGAGTTAAATTTGCCCGTCCAGACACCTCCAGCTAGTCTCTCATTGGTTCTCCCTATTCCTGTTCATCTTCCGGAGAAATTGCAAACTGGGCCAAACAGGAGGTTAAAGGCACTGACTCTCCAAGTTGGGAGAGTGTTAGTAAAGCGTCTGGAATGTTGCACCCGAGTACCAGGGGACGAGAACTGAGACATATTGGAACACGTCTCCCGATCACACGGTTGATCATACTCTGGGTTCCACGTGCATGTTTTAACTGAAGGAAGAATCCCTTAAAACTGGAGAGTTGAGACCCGAGGAATGGGTACCATGCAATATGACTTCAAAGGGTCTTCATTTGCTCACCGAACCTCTCCAATCCTATCACTGCTGTGTTTATGCCCCTGTACACACGCTTGATTTTCTTTCAGAGACATAGCAATCCATAGGTTTTAAGATATTTACTAGTCAGGTACATTCCTAGGCGTTTAATATGTGCTGTTGAGTCCATTTCGTTGAGCAAGGAGTAGTTCTTGTCTATTCCATATTTGGCTTAAGGAACTTTATCTGTGCTCATTTCAATCTCTGGTTTTATGCAGCACCCCAACTCACCTTTCCCATTAAGCAAGCATAAGTTGGTTTTCTAAATTTGAGACCCTGTTCTGTTTTGTAATCCAGTTCCTGTGTAGCCAAGTTTACATTCCGTGTATTAGTGATATCTTATGATATTTCTTTTTCTGTGTGACTTATTTCAGTTAGAATCATCATACCTGAATCCACTCATTATGCTGCTACGGGCCTGATGACATAGATTTCATTGCTGAGTGATATTGCATTGTACGTAAGTACCACAACTACTTTATCCATTTTTCACTTTCTGCGATATTGAACTTGTCCCGTAAACGAGGTTCTTGTAAACAGAGCCGTCCCAAACTTTGGGTTGGCTGTGTCTTTTTGATTTTAATTTCCCTAAGCTATAGGACCATAAGTGGAAGTGCCTTAGACTCTGTTGCTTTGTTTTTAGATGTTTCAGGAAACACAATACACTTCTGCCAAGTGGTTGTTGGCAATTTACATCCCGCCCATCAGCATAACAAGGCTCCCAGTTCTCCATGGCCTGTCCTGCATTTCTGGATTTTACACTTTTAACAGATGACCCTTCTGACCAGGGACAAGTGAGACTTCATTGTAGTGCAGATTTCCTTTGCAAGCTTGCTTGGTTTTCCAAAAAGGGCGTATGCGTTTTTTCCTGAATATATTCAGGAAAAAATGCATACGCCCTTTTTGGCCAAGTGCATCATTGTGGACGTTCTGCCTCTTTTCCTATGCTTTAATTGCAATTCCAGTCCACCTACTGAAATCAGTTTCCTGCAATTCTGTCCCGCTTTCAAGTCCTCTTGGCAGCCTTACTTCAGTATATTTTGGACGATAGCTGTCATTTATAACTCTGCAGGTTTGTGAATTACAGTGCCCCTGAGCTCCTTTCTTCAACTCGCTTTCTTGTGAGCTGGCCGCAACACCGCAGGATTGCTTCAGGCCCTAATCTGGTTCCGGCACGGCACGCTGAGCCTTTGGTTAATTCCTCTTCCTGGTGGGAAATGAGAGTTAAATTTGCCCGTCCAGACACCTCCAGCTAGTCTCTCATTGGTCCTCCCTATTCCTGTTCATCTTCCGCAGAAATGGCAAACTGGGCCAAACAGGAGGTTAAAGGCACTGACTCTCCAAGTCGGGAGAGTGTTAGTAAAGCGTCTGGAATGTTGCACCCGAGTACCAGGGGACGAGAACTGAGACATATTGGAACACGTCTCCCGATCACACGGTTGATCATACTCTGGGTTCCACGTGCATGTTTTAACTGAAGGAAGAATCCCTTAAAACTGGAGAGTTGAGACCCAAGGAATGGGTACCATGCAATATGACTTCAAAGGGTCTTCATTTGCTCACCGAACCTCTCCAATCCTATCACTGCTGTGTTTATGCCCCTGTACACACGCTTGATTTTCTTTCAGAGACATAGCAATCCATAGGTTTTAAGATATTTACTAGTCAGGTACATTCCTAGGCGTTTAATATGTGCTGTTGAGTCCATTTCGTTGAGCAAGGAGTAGTTCTTGTCTATTCCATATTTGGCTTAAGGAACTTTATCTGTGCTCATTTCAATCTCTGGTTTTATGCAGCACCCCAACTCACCTTTCCCATTAAGCAAGCATAAGTTGGTTTTCTAAATTTGAGACCCTGTTCTGTTTTGTAATCCAGTTCCTGTGTAGCCAAGTTTACATTCCGTGTATTAGTGATATCTTATGATATTTCTTTTTCTGTGTGACTTATTTCAGTTAGAATCATCATACCTGAATCCACTCATTATGCTGCTACGGGCCTGATGACATAGATTTCATTGCTGAGTGATATTGCATTGTACGTAAGTACCACAACTACTTTATCCATTTTTCACTTTCTGCGATATTGAACTTGTCCCGTAAACGAGGTTCTTGTAAACAGAGCCGTCCCAAACTTTGGGTTGGCTGTGTCTTTTTGATTTTAATTTCCCTAATCTATAGGACCATAAGTGGAAGTGCCCTAGACTCTGTTGCTTTGTTTTTAGATGTTTCAGGAAACACAATACACTTCTGCCAAGTGGTTGTTGGCAATTTACATCCCGCCCATCAGCATAACAAGGCTCCCAGTTCTCCATGGCCTGTCCTGCATTTCTGGATTTTACACTTTTAACAGATGACCCTTCTGACCAGGGACAAGTGAGACTTCATTGTAGTGCAGATTTCCTTTGCAAGCTTGCTTGGTTTTCCAAAAAGGGCGTATGCGTTTTTTCCTGAATATATTCAGGAAAAAATGCATACGCCCTTTTTGGCCAAGTGCATCATTGTGGACGTTCTGCCTCTTTTCCTATGCTTTAATTGCAATTCCAGTCCACCTACTGAAATCAGTTTCCTGCAATTCTGTCCCGCTTTCAAGTCCTCTTGGCAGCCTTACTTCAGTATATTTTGGACGATAGCTGTCATTTATAACTCTGCAGGTTTGTGAATTACAGTGCCCCTGAGCTCCTTTCTTCAACTCGCTTTCTTGTGAGCTGGCCGCAACACCGCAGGATTGCTTCAGGCCCTAATCTGGTTCCGGCACGGCACGCTGAGCCTTTGGTTAATTCCTCTTCCTGGTGGGAAATGAGAGTTAAATTTGCCCGTCCAGACACCTCCAGCTAGTCTCTCATTGGTCCTCCCTATTCCTGTTCATCTTCCGCAGAAATGGCAAACTGGGCCAAACAGGAGGTTAAAGGCACTGACTCTCCAAGTCGGGAGAGTGTTAGTAAAGCGTCTGGAATGTTGCACCCGAGTACCAGGGGACGAGAACTGAGACATATTGGAACACATATCCCGATCACAAGGTTGATCATACTCTGGGTTCCACATGCATGTTTTAGCTGAAGGAAGAATTCCTTAAACCTGGAGAGTTGAGACCCGTGGAATGGGTACCATGCAATATGACTTCAAAGGGTCTTCATTTGCTCACCGAACCTCTCCAATCCTATCACTGCTGCGTTTATGCCCCTGTACACACGCTTGATTTTCTTTCAGAGACATAGCAATCCATAGGTTTTAAGATACTTACTAGTCAGGTACATTCTTAGGCGTTTAATATGGGCTGTTGAGTCCATTTCGTTGAGCAAGGAGTAGTTCTTGTCTATTCCATATTTGGCTTAAGGAACTTTATCTGTGCTCATTTCAATCTCTGGTTTTATGCAGCACCCCAACTCACCTTTCCCCTTAAGCAAGCATAAGTTGGTTTTCTAAATTTGAGACCCTGTTCTGTTTTGTAATCCAGTTCCTGTGTAGCCAAGTTTACATTCCGTGTATTAGTGATATCTTATGATGTTTCTTTTTCTGTATGACTTATTTCAGTTAGAATCATCATACCTGAATCCACTCATTATGCTGCTATGGGCCTGATGACATAGATTTCACTGCTGAGTGATATTGCATTGTACGTAAGTACCACAACTTCTTTATCCATTTTTCACTTTCTGTGATATTGAACTTGTACCGTAAACGACGTTCTTGTAAACAGAGCCGTCCCAAACTTTGGGGTGGCTGTGTCTTTTTGATTTTAATTTCCCTAAGCTATAGGACCATAAGTGGAAGTGCCCTAGGCTCTGATGCTTTGTTTTTTAGATGTTTCAGGAAACACCATACACCTCTCCCGAGTGGCTCTTGGCAATTTACATCCCGCACATCAGCATAACAAGTCTCCCAGTTCTCCATGGCCTGTCCTGCCTTTCTGGATTTTACACTTTTTTCAGATGGCCCTTTTGACCGGGGGGAAGTGAGACTTCATTGTAGTGCAGATTTCCTTTGCAAGCTTGCTTGGTTGGCCAAAAAGGGCGTATGCGTTTTTTCCTGAATATATTCAGGAAAAAACGCATACGCCCTTTTTGGCCAAGTGCATCATTGTGGACGTTCTGCCTCTTTTCCTATGCTTTAAATGCAATTCCAGTCTACCTCCTGAAATCGGTTTCCTGCAATTCTGCCCCGCTTTCAAGTCCTCTTGGCAGCCTTCCTTCAGTATATTTTTGGACGATAGCTGTCATTTATAACTCTGCAGGTTTGTGAATTACAGTGCCCCTGAGCTCCTTTCTTCAACTCGCTTTCTTGTGAGCTGGCCGCAACACCGCAGGATTGCTTCAGGCCCTAATCTGGTTCCGGCACGGCACGCTGAGCCTTTGGTTAATTCCTCTTCCTGGTGGGAAATGAGAGTTAAATTTGCCCGTCCAGACACCTCCAGCTAGTCTCTCATTGGTTCTCCCTATTCCTGTTCATCTTCCTCAGAAATTGCAAATGGGCCAAACAGGAGGTTAAAGGCACTGACTCTCCAAGTCGGGAGAGTGTTAGTAAAGCGTCTGGAATGTTGCACCCGAGTACCAGGGGACGAGAACTGAGACATATGGGAACACGTCTCCCGATCACATGGTTGATCATACTCTGGGTTCCACGTGCATGTTTTAGCTGAAGGAAGAATCCCTTAAACCTGGAGAGTTGAGACCCGTGGAATGGGTACCATGCAATATGACTTCAAAGGGTCTTCATTTGCTCACCGAACCTCTCCAATCCTATCACTGCTGCGTTTATGCCCCTGTACACACGCTTGATTTTCTTTCAGAGACATAGCAATCCATAGGTTTTAAGATACTTACTAGTCAGGTACATTCTTAGGCGTTTAATATGGGCTGTTGAGTCCATTTCGTTGAGCAAGGAGTAGTTCTTGTCTATTCCATATTTGGCTTAAGGAACTTTATCTGTGCTCATTTCAATCTCTGGTTTTATGCAGCACCCCAACTCACCTTTCCCCTTAAGCAAGCATAAGTTGGTTTTCTAAATTTGAGACCCTGTTCTGTTTTGTAATCCAGTTCCTGTGTAGCCAAGTTTACATCCCGTGTATTAGTGATGTCTTATGATATTTCTTTTTCTGTGTGACTTATTTCAGTTAGAATCATCATACCTGAATCCACTCATTATGCTGCTATGGGCCTGATGACATAGATTTCACTGCTGAGTGATATTGCATTGTACGCAAGTACCACAACTTCTTTATCCATTTTTCACTTTCTGCGCTGTTGAACTTGTACCGTAAACGAGGTTCTTGTAAACAGAGCCGTCCCAAACTTTGGGGTGGCTGTGTCTTTTTGATTTTAATTCCCCTAAGCTATAGGACCATAAGTGGAAGTGCCCTAGGCTCTGTTGCTTTGTTTTTTAGATGTTTCAGGAATCATCATACACTTCTCCCGAGTGGCTGTTGGCAATTTACATCCCGCCCATCAGCATAACAAGGCTCCCAGTTCTCCATGGCCTGTCCTGCCTTTCTGGATTTTACACTTTTTTCAGATGGCCCTTTTTACCTGGGGGAAGTGAGACTTCATTGTAGTGCAGATTTCCTTTGCAAGCTTGCTTGGTTGGCCAAAAAGGGCGTATGCGTTTTTTCCTGAATATATTCAGGAAAAAACGCATACGCCCTTTTTGGCCAGGTGCATCATTGTGGACGTTCTGCCTCTTTTCCTATGCTTTAAATGCAATTCCAGTCTACATCCTGAAATCGGTTTCCTGCAATTCTGCCCCGCTTTCAAGTCCTCTTGGCAGCCTTCCTTCAGTATATTTTTGGACGATAGCTGTCATTTATAACTCTGCAGGTTTGTGAATTACAGTGCCCCTGAGCTCCTTTCTTCAACTCGCTTTCTTGTGAGCTGGCCGCAACACTGCAGGATTGCTTCAGGCCCTAATCTGTTTCCGGCACGGCACGCTGAGCCTTTGGTTAATTCCTCTTCCTGGTGGGAAATGAGAGTTAAATTTGCCCGTCCAGACACCTCCAGCTAGTCTCTCATTGGTCCTCCCTATTCCTGTTCATCTTCTGCAGAAATGGCAAACTGGGCCAAACAGGAGGTTAAAGGCACTGACTCTCCAAGTCGGGAGAGGGTTAGTAAAGCGTCTGGAATGTTGCACCCGAGTACCAGGGGACGAGAACTGAGACATATTGGAACACGTCTCCCGATCACACGGTTGATCATACTCTGGGTTCCACGTGCATGTTTTAGCTGAAGGAAGAATCCCTTAAACCTGGAGAGTTGAGACCCGTGGAATGGGTACCATGCAATATGATTTCAAAGGGTCTTCATTTGCTCACCGAACCTCTCCAATCCTATCACTGCTGTGTTTATGCCCCTGTACACACGCTTGATTTTCTTTCAGAGACATAGCAATCCATAGGTTTTAAGATACTTACTATTCAGGTACATTCTTAGGCGTTTAATATGGGGTGTTGAGTCCATTTCGTTGAGCAAGGATTAGTTCTTCTCTATTCCATATTTGGCTTAAGGAACTCTATCTGTGCTCATTTCAATCTCTGGTTTTATGCAGCACCCCAACTCACCTTTCCCCTTAAGCAAGCATAAGTCGGTTTTCTAAATTTGAGACCCTGTTCTGTTTTGTAATCCAGTTCCTGTGTAGCCAAGTTTACATTCCGTGTATTAGTGATATCTTATGATATATCTTTTTCTGTGTGACTTATTTCAGTTAGAATCATCATACCTGAATCCACTCATTATGCTGCTACGGGCCTGATGACATAGATTTCACTGCTGAGTAATATTGCATTGTACGTATGTACCACAACTTCTTTATCCATTTTTCACTTTCTGCGATATTGAACTTGTACTGTAAACGAGGTTCTTGTAAACAGAGCCATCCCAAACGGTGGGGTGGCTGTGTCTTTTTTATTTTAATTTCCCTAAGCTATAGGACCATAAGTGGAAGTGCCCTAGGCTCTGTTGCTTTGTTTTCTAGATGTTTCAGGAAACACCATACACCTCTCCCGAGTGGCTCTTGGCAATTTACATCCCGCCCATCAGCATAACAAGGCTCCCAGTTCTCCATGGCCTGTCGTGCCTTTCTGGATTTTACACTTTTTTCAGGTGGCCCTTTTGACCGGGGGAAGTGAGACTTCATTGTAGTGCAGATTTCCTTTGCAAGCTTGCTTGGTTGGCCAAAAAGGGCGTATGCGTTTTTTCCTGAACATATTCAGGAAAAAACGCATACGCACTTTTTAGCCAAGTGCATCATTGTGGACGTTCTGCCTCTTTTCCTATGCTTTAAATGCAATTCCAGTCTACATCCTGAAATCGATTTCCTGCAATTCTGCCCCGCTTTCAAGTCCTCTTGGCAGCCTTACTTCAGTATATTTTTGGATGATAGCTGTCATTTATAACTCTGCAGGTTTGTGAATTACAGTGTCCCTGAGCTCCTTTCTTCAACTCGCTTTCTTGTGAGCTGGCCGCAACACTGCAGGATTGCTTCAGGCCTTAATCTGGTTCCGGCACGGCACGCTGAGCCTTTGGTTAATTCCTCTTCCTGGTGGGAAATGAGAGTTAAATTTGCCCGTCCAGACACCTCCAGCTAGTCTCTCATTGGTTCTCCCTATTCCTGTTCATCTTCCGCAGAAATGGCAAACTGGGCCAAACAGGAGGTTAAAGGCACTGACTCTCCAAGTCGGGAGAGTGTTAGTAAAGCGTCTGGAATGTTACACCCGAGTACCAGGGGACGAGAACTGAGACATATTGGAACACGTCTCCCGATCACATGGTTGATAATACTCTGGGTTCCACGTGCATGTTTTAGCTGAAGGAAGAATCCCTTAAACCTGGAGAGTTGAGACCCGTGGAATGGGTACCATGCAATATGACTTCAAAGGGTCTTCATTTGCTCACCGAACCTCTCCAGTCCTATCACTGCTGTGTTTATGCCCCTGTACACACGCTTGATTTTCTTTCAGAGACATAGCAATCCATAGGTTTTAAGATACTTACTAGTCAGGTACATTCTTAGGCGTTTAATATGGGCTGTTGAGTCCATTTCGTTGAGCAAGGAGTAGTTCTTCTCTATTCCATATTTGGCTTAAGGAACTCTATCTGTGCTCATTTCAATCTCTGGTTTTATGCAGCACCCCAACTCACCTTTCCCCTTAAGCAAGCATAAGTTTGTTTTCTAAATTTGAGACCCTGTTCTGCTTTGTAATCCAGTTCCTGTGTAGCCAAGTTTACATTCCGTGTATTAGTGATACCTTATGATATTTCTTTTTCTGTGTGACTTATTTCAGTTAGAATCATCATACCTGAATCCACTCATTATGCTGCTACGGGCCTGATGACATAGATTTCATTGCTGAGTGATATTGTATTGTACATAAGTACCACAACTTCTTTATCCATTTTTCACTTTCTGCGATATTGAACTTGTCCCGTAAATGAGGTTCTTGTAAACAGAGCCGTCCCAAACATTGGGGTGGCTGTGTCTTTTTGATTTCAATTTCCCTAAGCTATAGGACCATAAGTGGAAGTGCCCTAGACTCTGTTGCTTTGTTCTTTAGATGTTTCAGGAAACACCGTACACCTCTCCCGAGTGGCTCTTGGCAATTTACATCCCGCCCATCAGCATAACAAGGCTCCCAGTTCTCCATGGCCTGTCCTGCCTTTCTGGATTTTACACTTTTTTCAGGTGGCCCTTTTGACCGGGGAAGTGAGACTTCATTGTAGTGCAGATTTCCTTTGCAAGCTTGCTTGGTTGGCCAAAAAGGGCGTATGCGTTTTTTCCTGAATATATTCAGGAAAAAACGCATACGCCCTTTTTGGCCAAGTGCATCATTGTGGACGTTCTGCCTCTTTTCCTATGCTTTAAATGCAATTCCAGTCTACCTCCTGAAATCGGTTTCCTGCAATTCTGCCCCGCTTTCAAGTCCTCTTGGCAGCCTTACTTCAGTATAGTTTTGGACAATAGCTGTCATTTATAACTCTGCAGGTTTGTGAATTACAGTGCCCCTGAGCTCCTTTCTTCAACTCGCTTTCTTGTGAGCTGGCCGCAACACCGCAGGATTGCTTCAGGCCCTAATCTGGTTCCGGCACGGCACGCTGAACCTTTGGTTAATTCCTCTTCCTGGTGGGAAATGAGAGTTAAATTTGCCCGTCCAGACACCTCCAGCTAGTCTCTCATTGGTTCTCCCTATTCCTGTTCATCTTCCGGAGAAATTGCAAACTGGGCCAAACAGGAGGTTAAAGGCACTGACTCTCCAAGTTGGGAGAGTGTTAGTAAAGCGTCTGGAATGTTGCACCCGAGTACCAGGGGACGAGAACTGAGACATATTGGAACACGTCTCCCGATCACACGGTTGATCATACTCTGGGTTCCACATGCATGTTTTAACTGAAGGAAGAATCCCTTAAAACTGGAGAGTTGAGACCCGAGGAATGGGTACCATGCAATATGACTTCAAAGGGTCTTCATTTGCTCACCGAACCTCTCCAATCCTATCACTGCTGTGTTTATGCCCCTGTACACACGCTTGATTTTCTTTCAGAGACATAGCAATCCATAGGTTTTAAGATATTTACTAGTCAGGTACATTCCTAGGCGTTTAATATGTGCTGTTCAGTCCATTTCGTTGAGCAAGGAGTAGTTCTTGTCTATTCCATATTTGGCTTAAGGAACTTTATCTGTGCTCATTTCAATCTCTGGTTTTATGCAGCACCCCAACTCACCTTTCCCATTAAGCAAGCATAAGTTGGTTTTCTAAATTTGAGACCCTGTTCTGTTTTGTAATCCAGTTCCTGTGTAGCCAAGTTTACATTCCGTGTATTAGTGATATCTTATGATATTTCTTTTTCTGTGTGACTTATTTCAGTTAGAATCATCATACCTGAATCCACTCATTATGCTGCTACGGGCCTGATGACATAGATTTCATTGCTGAGTGATATTGCATTGTACGTAAGTACCACAACTACTTTATCCATTTTTCACTTTCTGCGATATTGAACTTGTCCCGTAAACGAGGTTCTTGTAAACAGAGCCGTCCCAAACTTTGGGTTGGCTGTGTCTTTTTGATTTTAATTTCCCTAAGCTATAGGACCATAAGTGGAAGTGCCCTAGACTCTGTTGCTTTGTTTTTAGATGTTTCAGGAAACACAATACACTTCTGCCAAGTGGTTGTTGGCAATTTACATCCCGCCCATCAGCATAACAAGGCTCCCAGTTCTCCATGGCCTGTCCTGCATTTCTGGATTTTACACTTTTAACAGATGACCCTTCTGACCAGGGACAAGTGAGACTTCATTGTAGTGCAGATTTCCTTTGCAAGCTTGCTTGGTTTTCCAAAAAGGGCGTATGCGTTTTTTCCTGAATATATTCAGGAAAAAATGCATACGCCCTTTTTGGCCAAGTGCATCATTGTGGACGTTCTGCCTCTTTTCCTATGCTTTAATTGCAATTCCAGTCCACCTACTGAAATCAGTTTCCTGCAATTCTGTCCCGCTTTCAAGTCCTCTTGGCAGCCTTACTTCAGTATATTTTGGACGATAGCTGTCATTTATAACTCTGCAGGTTTGTGAATTACAGTGCCCCTGAGCTCCTTTCTTCAACTCGCTTTCTTGTGAGCTGGCCGCAACACTGCAGGATTGCTTCAGGCCCTAATCTGGTTCCGGCACGGCACGCTGAGCCTTTGGTTAATTCCTCTTCCTGGTGGGAAATGAGAGTTAAATTTGCCCGTCCAGACACCTCCAGCTAGTCTCTCATTGGTCCTCCCTATTCCTGTTCATCTTCCGCAGAAATGGCAAACTGGGCCAAACAGGAGGTTAAAGGCACTGACTCTCCAAGTCGGGAGAGTGTTAGTAAAGCGTCTGGAATGTTGCACCCGAGTACCAGGGGACGAGAACTGAGACATATTGGAACACGTCTCCCGATCACACGGTTGATCATACTCTGGGTTCCACGTGCATGTTTTAACTGAAGGAAGAATCCCTTAAAACTGGAGAGTTGAGACCCGAGGAATGGGTACCATGCAATATGACTTCAAAGGGTCTTCATTTGCTCACCGAACCTCTCCAATCCTATCACTGCTGTGTTTATGCCCCTGTACACACACTTGATTTTCTTTCAGAGACATAGCAATCCATAGGTTTTAAGATATTTACTAGTCAGGTACATTCCTAGGCGTTTAATATGTGCTGTTGAGTCCATTTCGTTGAGCAAGGAGTAGTTCTTGTCTATTCCATATTTGGCTTAAGGAACTTTATCTGTGCTCATTTCAATCTCTGGTTTTATGCAGCACCCCAACTCACCTTTCCCATTAAGCAAGCATAAGTTGGTTTTCTAAATTTGAGACCCTGTTCTGTTTTGTAATCCAGTTCCTGTGTAGCCAAGTTTACATTCCGTGTATTAGTGATATCTTATGATATTTCTTTTTCTGTGTGACTTATTTCAGTTAGAATCATCATACCTGAATCCACTCATTATGCTGCTACGGGCCTGATGACATAGATTTCATTGCTGAGTGATATTGCATTGTACGTAAGTACCACAACTACTTTATCCATTTTTCACTTTCTGCGATATTGAACTTGTCCCGTAAACGAGGTTCTTGTAAACAGAGCCGTCCCAAACTTTGGGTTGGCTGTGTCTTTTTGATTTTAATTTCCCTAAGCTATAGGACCATAAGTGGAAGTGCCCTAGACTCTGTTGCTTTGTTTTTAGATGTTTCAGGAAACACAATACACTTCTGCCAAGTGGTTGTTGGCAATTTACATCCCGCCCATCAGCATAACAAGGCTCCCAGTTCTCCATGGCCTGTCCTGCATTTCTGGATTTTACACTTTTAACAGATGACCCTTCTGACCAGGGACAAGTGAGACTTCATTGTAGTGCAGATTTCGTTTGCAAGCTTGCTTGGTTTTCCAAATAGGGCGTATGCGTTTTTTCCTGAATATATTCAGGAAAAAATGCATACGCCCTTTTTGGCCAAGTGCATCATTGTGGACGTTCTGCCTCTTTTCCTATGCTATAATTGCAATTCCAGTCCACCTACTGAAATCAGTTTCCTGCAATTCTGTCCCGCTTTCAAGTCCTCTTGGCAGCCTTACTTCAGTATATTTTGGACGATAGCTGTCATTTATAACTCTGCAGGTTTGTGAATTACAGTGCCCCTGAGCTCCTTTCTATAACTCGCTTTCTTGTGAGCTGGCCGCAACACCGCAGGATTGCTTCAGGCCCTAATCTGGTTCCGGCACGGCACGCTGAGCCTTTGGTTAATTCCTCTTCCTGGTGGGAAATGAGAGTTAAATTTGCCCGTCCAGACACCTCCAGCTAGTCTCTCATTGGTCCTCCCTATTCCTGTTCATCTTCCGCAGAAATGGCAAACTGGGCCAAACAGGAGGTTAAAGGCACTGACTCTCCAAGTCGGGAGAGTGTTAGTAAAGCGTCTGGAATGTTGCACCCGAGTACCAGGGGACGAGAACTGAGACATATTGGAACACATATCCCGATCACAAGGTTGATCATACTCTGGGTTCCACATGCATGTTTTAGCTGAAGGAAGAATTCCTTAAACCTGGAGAGTTGAGACCCGTGGAATGGGTACCATGCAATATGACTTCAAAGGGTCTTCATTTGCTCACCGAACCTCTCCAATCCTATCACTGCTTCGTTTATTGCCCTTTACACACGCTTGATTCTCTTTCGGAGACATAGCAATCCATAGGTTTTAAGATATTTACTAATCAGGTACATTCTTAGGCGTTTAATATGGGGTGTTGAGTCCATCTCGTTGAGCAAGGAGTAGCTCTTGTCTATTCCATATTTGGCTTAAGGAACTTTATCTGTGCTCATTTCAATCTCTGGTTTTATGCAGCACCCCAACTCACCTTTCCCCTTAAGCAAGCATAAGTTGGTTTTCTAAATTTGAGACCCTGTTCTGTTTTGTAATTCAGTTCCTGTGTAGCCAAGTTTACATTCCGTGTATTAGTGATATCTTATGATGTTTCTTTTTCTGTGTGACTTATTTCAGTTAGAATCATCATACCTGAATCCACTCATTATGCTGCTACGGGCCTGATGACATAGATTTCATTGCTGAGTGATATTGCATTGTACGTAAGCACCACAACTTCTTTATCCATTTTTCACTTTCTGTGATATTGAACTTGTACCGTAAACGACGTTCTTGTAAACAGAGCCGTCCCAAACTTTGGGGTGGCTGTGTCTTTTTGATTTTAATTTCCCTAAGCTATAGGACCATAAGTGGAAGTGCCCTAGGCTCTGTTGCTTTGGTTTTAGATGTTTCAGGAAACACCATACACTTCTGCCAAGTGGCTATTGGCAATTTACATCCCGCCCATCAGCATAACAAGGCTTCCAGTTCTCCATGGCCTGTCCTGCCTTTCTGGATTTTACACTTTTTTCAGATGGCCCTTTTGACCGGGGGGAAGTGAGACTTCATTGTAGTGCAGATTTCCTTTGCAAGCTTGCTTGGTTGGCCAAAAAGGGCGTATGCGTTTTTTCCTGAATATATTCAGGAAAAAACGCATACGCCCTTTTTGGCCAAGTGCATCATTGTGGACGTTCTGCCTCTTTTCCTATGCTTTAAATGCAATTCCAGTCTACCTCCTGAAATCGGTTTCCTGCAATTCTGCCCCGCTTTCAAGTCCTCTTGGCAGCCTTACTTCAGTATATTTTTGGACGATAGCTGTCATTTATAACTCTGCAGGTTTGTGAATTACAGTGCCCCTGAGCTCCTTTCTTCAACTCGCTTTCTTGTGAGCTGGCCGCAACACCGCAGGATTGCTTCAGGCCCTAATCTGGTTCCGGCACGGCACGCTGAGCCTTTGGTTAATTCCTCTTCCTGGTGGGAAATGAGAGTTAAATTTGCCCGTCCAGACACCTCCAGCTAGTCTCTCATTGGTTCTCCCTATTCCTGTTCATCTTCCTCAGAAATTGCAAATGGGCCAAACAGGAGGTTAAAGGCACTGACTCTCCAAGTCGGGAGAGTGTTAGTAAAGCGTCTGGAATGTTGCACCCGAGTACCAGGGGACGAGAACTGAGACATATTGGAACACGTCTCCCGATCACACGGTTGATCATACTCTGGGTTCCACGTGCATGTTTTAGCTGAAGGAAGAATCCCTTAAACCTGGAGAGTTGAGACCCGTGGAATGGGTACCATGCAATATGACTTCAAAGGGTCTTCATTTGCTCACCGAACCTCTCCAATCCTATCACTGCTGCGTTTATGCCCCTGTACACACGCTTGATTTTCTTTCAGAGACATAGCAATCCATAGGTTTTAAGGTACTTACTAGTCAGGTACATTCTTAGGCGTTTAATATGGGCTGTTGAGTCCATTTCGTTGAGCAAGGAGTAGTTCTTGTCTATTCCATATTTGGCTTAAGGAACTTTATCTGTGCTCATTTCAATCTCTGGTTTTATGCAGCACCCCAACTCACCTTTCCCCTTAAGCAAGCATAAGTTGGTTTTCTAAATTTGAGACCCTGTTCTGTTTTGTAATCCAGTTCCTGTGTAGCCAAGTTTACATTCCGTGTATTAGTGATATCTTATGATGTTTCTTTTTCTGTATGACTTATTTCAGTTAGAATCATCATACCTGAATCCACTCATTATGCTGCTATGGGCCTGATGACATAGATTTCACTGCTGAGTGATATTGCATTGTACGTAAGTACCACAACTTCTTTATCCATTTTTCACTTTCTGTGATATTGAACTTGTACCGTAAACGACGTTCTTGTAAACAGAGCCGTCCCAAACTTTGGGGTGGCTGTGTCTTTTTGATTTTAATTTCCCTAAGCTATAGGACCATAAGTGGAAGTGCCCTAGGCTCTGATGCTTTGTTTTTTAGATGTTTCAGGAAACACCATACACCTCTCCCGAGTGGCTCTTGGCAATTTACATCCCGCCCATCAGCATAACAAGTCTCCCAGTTCTCCATGGCCTGTCCTGCCTTTCTGGATTTTACACTTTTTTCAGGTGGCCCTTTTGACCGGGGGAAGTGAGACTTCATTGTAGTGCAGATTTCCTTTGCAAGCTTGCTTGGTTGGCCAAAAAGGGCGTATGCGTTTTTTCCTGAATATATTCAGTAAAAAACGCATACGCCCTTTTTGGCCAAGTGCATCATTGTGGACGTTCTGCCTCTTTTCCTATGCTTTAAATGCAATTCCAGTCTACCTCCTGAAATCGGTTTCCTGCAATTCTGCCCCGCTTTCAAGTCCTCTTGGCAGCCTTCCTTCAGTATATTTTTGGACGATAGCTGTCATTTATAACTCTGCAGGTTTGTGAATTCCAGTGCCCCTGAGCTCCTTTCTTCAACTCGCTTTCTTGTGAGCTGGCCGCAACACCGCAGGATTGCTTCAGGCCCTAATCTGGTTCCGGCACGGCACGCTGAGCCTTTGGTTAATTCCTCTTCCTGGTGGGAAATGAGAGTTAAATTTGCCCGTCCAGACACCTCCAGCTAGTCTCTCATTGGTCCTCCCTATTCCTGTTCATCTTCTGCAGAAATGGCAAACTGGGCCAAACAGGAGGTTAAAGGCACTGACTCTCCAAGTCGGGAGAGGGTTAGTAAAGCGTCTGGAATGTTGCACCCGAGTACCAGGGGACGAGAACTGAGACATATTGGAACACGTCTCCCGATCACACGGTTGATCATACTCTGGGTTCCACGTGCATGTTTTAGCTGAAGGAAGAATCCCTTAAACCTGGAGAGTTGAGACCCGTGGAATGGGTACCATGCAATATGACTTCAAAGGGTCTTCATTTGCTCACCGAACCTCTCCAATCCTATCACTGCTGCGTTTATGCCCCTGTACACACGCTTGATTTTCTTCCAGAGACATAGCAATCCATAGGTTTTAAGATACTTACTAGTCAGGTACATTCTTAGGCGTTTAATATGGGCTGTTGAGTCCATTTCGTTGAGCAAGGAGTAGTTCTTGTCTATTCCATATTTGGCTTAAGGAACTTTATCTGTGCTCATTTCAATCTCTGGTTTTATGCAGCACCCCAACTCACCTTTCCCCTTAAGCAAGCATAAGTTGGTTTTCTAAATTTGAGACCCTGTTCTGTTTTGTAATCCAGTTCCTGTGTAGCCAAGTTTACATCCCGTGTATTAGTGATATCTTATGATATTTCTTTTTCTGTGTGACTTATTTCAGTTAGAATCATCATACCTGAATCCACTCATTATGCTGCTATGGGCCTGATGACATAGATTTCACTGCTGAGTGATATTGCATTGTACGTAAGTACCACAACTTCTTTATCCATTTTTCACTTTCTGCGCTGTTGAACTTGTACCGTAAACGAGGTTCTTGTAAACAGAGCCGTCCCAAACTTTGGGGTGGCTGTGTCTTTTTGATTTTAATTCCCCTAAGCTATAGGACCATAAGTGGAAGTGCCCTAGGCTCTGTTGCTTTGTTTTTTAGATGTTTCAGGAATCACCATACACTTCTCCCGAGTGGCTGTTGGCAATTTACATCCCGCCCATCAGCATAACAAGGCTCCCAGTTCTCCATGGCCTGTCCTGCCTTTCCGGATTTTACACTTTTTTCAGATGGCCCTTTTGACCTGGGGGAAGTGAGACTTCATTGTAGTGCAGATTTCCTTTGCAAGCTTGCTTGGTTGGCCAAAAAGGGCGTATGCGTTTTTTCCTGAATATATTCAGGAAAAAACGCATACGCCCTTTTTGGCCAAGTGCATCATTGTGGACGTTCTGCCTCTTTTCCTATGCTTTAAATGCAATTCCAGTCTACCTCCTGAAATCGGTTTCCTGCAATTCTGCCCCGCTTTCAAGTCCTCTTGGCAGCCTTCCTTCAGTATATTTTTGGACGATAGCTGTCATTTATAACTCTGCAGGTTTGTGAATTACAGTGCCCCTGAGCTCCTTTCTTCAACTCGCTTTCTTGTGAGCTGGCCGCAACACCGCAGGATTGCTTCAGGCCCTAATCTGGTTCCGGCACGGCACGCTGAGCCTTTGGTTAATTCCTCTTCCTGGTGGGAAATGAGAGTTAAATTTGCCCGTCCAGACACCTCCAGCTAGTCTCTCATTGGTCCTCCCTATTCCTGTTCATCTTCTGCAGAAATGGCAAACTGGGCCAAACAGGAGGTTAAAGGCACTGACTCTCCAAGTCGGGAGAGGGTTAGTAAAGCGTCTGGAATGTTGCACCCGAGTACCAGGGGACGAGAACTGAGACATATTGGAACACGTCTCCCGATCACACGGTTGATCATACTCTGGGTTCCACGTGCATGTTTTAGCTGAAGGAAGAATCCCTTAAACCTGGAGAGTTGAGACCCGTGGAATGGGTACCATGCAATATGATTTCAAAGGGTCTTCATTTGCTCACCGAACCTCTCCAATCCTATCACTGCTGTGTTTATGCCCCTGTACACACGCTTGATTTTCTTTCAGAGACATAGCAATCCATAGGTTTTAAGATACTTACTATTCAGGTACATTCTTAGGCGTTTAATATGGGGTGTTGAGTCCATTTCGTTGAGCAAGGAGTAGTTCTTGTCTATTCCATATTTGGCTTAAGGAACTCTATCTGTGCTCATTTCAATCTCTGGTTTTATGCAGCACCCCAACTCACCTTTCCCCTTAAGCAAGCATAAGTCGGTTTTCTAAATTTGAGACCCTGTTCTGTTTTGTAATCCAGTTCCTGTGTAGCCAAGTTTACATTCCGTGTATTAGTGATATCTTATGATGTTTCTTTTTCTGTATGACTTATTTCAGTTAGAATCATCATACCTGAATCCACTCATTATGCTGCTACGGGCCTGATGACATAGATTTCACTGTTGAGTAATATTGCATTGTACGTATGTACCACAATTTCTTTATCCATTTTTCACTTTCTGCGATATTGAACTTGTACTGTAAACGAGGTTCTTGTAAACAGAGCCATCCCAAACTGTGGGGTGGCTGTGTCTTTTTTATTTTAATTTCCCTAAGCTATAGGACCATAAGTGGAAGTGCCCTAGGCTCTGATGCTTTGTTTTTTAGATGTTTCAGGAAACACCATACACCTCTCCCGAGTGGCTCTTGGCAATTTACATCCCGCCCATCAGCATAACAAGTCTCCCAGTTCTCCATGGCCTGTCCTGCCTTTCTGGATTTTACACTTTTTTCAGATGGCCCTTTTGACCGGGGGGAAGTGAGACTTCATTGTAGTGCAGATTTCCTTTGCAAGCTTGCTTGGTTGGCCAAAAAGGGCGTATGCGTTTTTTCCTGAATATATTCAGGAAAAAACGCATACGCCCTTTTTGGCCAAGTGCATCATTGTGGACGTTCTGCCTCTTTTCCTATGCTTTAAATGCAATTCCAGTCTACCTCCTGAAATCGGTTTCCTGCAATTCTGCCCCGCTTTCAAGTCCTCTTGGCAGCCTTCCTTCAGTATATTTTTGGACGATAGCTGTCATTTATAACTCTGCAGGTTTGTGAATTACAGTGCCCCTGAGCTCCTTTCTTCAACTCGCTTTCTTGTGAGCTGGCCGCAACACCGCAGGATTGCTTCAGGCCCTAATCTGGTTCCGGCACGGCACGCTGAGCCTTTGGTTAATTCCTCTTCCTGGTGGGAAATGAGAGTTAAATTTGCCCGTCCAGACACCTCCAGCTAGTCTCTCATTGGTCCTCCCTATTCCTGTTCATCTTCTGCAGAAATGGCAAACTGGGCCAAACAGGAGGTTAAAGGCACTGACTCTCCAAGTCGGGAGAGGGTTAGTAAAGCGTCTGGAATGTTGCACCCGAGTACCAGGGGACGAGAACTGAGACATATTGGAACACGTCTCCCGATCACACGGTTGATCATACTCTGGGTTCCACGTGCATGTTTTAGCTGAAGGAAGAATCCCTTAAACCTGGAGAGTTGAGACCCGTGGAATGGGTACCATGCAATATGACTTCAAAGGGTCTTCATTTGCTCACCGAACCTCTCCAATCCTATCACTGCTGCGTTTATGCCCCTGTACACACGCTTGATTTTCTTTCAGAGACATAGCAATCCATAGGTTCTAAGATACCTACTGGTCAGGTACATTCTTAGGCGTTTAATATGGGCTGTTGAGTCCATTTCGTTGAGCAAGGAGTAGTTCTTGTCTATTCCATATTTGGCTTAAGGAACTTTATCTGTGCTCATTTCAATCTCTGGTTTTATGCAGCACCCCAACTCACCTTTCCCCTTAAGCAAGCATAAGTTGGTTTTCTAAATTTGAGACCCTGTTCTGTTTTGTAATCCAGTTCCTGTGTAGCCAAGTTTACATTCCGTGTATTAGTGATATCTTATGATATTTCTTTTTCTGTGTGACTTATTTCAGTTAGAATCATCATACCTGAATCCACTCATTATGCTGCTACGGGCCTGATGACATAGATTTCATTGCTGAGTGATATTGCATTGTACGTAAGTACCACAACTTCTTTATCCATTTTTCACTTTCTGCGATATTGAACTTGTCCCGTAAACGAGGTTCTTGTAAACAGAGCCGTCCCAAACTTTGGGTTGGCTGTGTCTTTTTGATTTTAATTTCCCTAAGCTATAGGACCATAAGTGGAAGTGCCCTAGACTCTGTTGCTTTGTTTTTAGATGTTTCAGGAAACACAATACACTTCTGCCAAGTGGTTGTTGGCAATTTACATCCCGCCCATCAGCATAACAAGGCTCCCAGTTCTCCATGGCCTGTCCTGCATTTCTGGATTTTACACTTTTAACAGATGACCCTTCTGACCGGGGACAAGTGAGACTTCATTGTAGTGCAGATTTCCTTTGCAAGCTTGCTTGGTTTTCCAAAAAGGGCGTATGCGTTTTTTCCTGAATATATTCAGGAAAAAACGCATACGCCCTTTTTGGCCAAGTGCATCATTGTGGACGTTCTGCCTCTTTTCCTATGCTTTAATTGCAATTCCAGTCCACCTACTGAAATCAGTTTCCTGCAATTCTGTCCCGCTTTCAAGTCCTCTTGGCAGCCTTACTTCAGTATATTTTGGACGATAGCTGTCATTTATAACTCTGCAGGTTTGTGAATTACAGTGCCCCTGAGCTCCTTTCTTCAACTCGCTTTCTTGTGAGCTGGCCGCAACACCGCAGGATTGCTTCAGGCCCTAATCTGGTTCCGGCACGGCACGCTGAGCCTTTGGTTAATTCCTCTTCCTGGTGGGAAATGAGAGTTAAATTTGCCCGTCCAGACACCTCCAGCTAGTCTCTCATTGGTCCTCCCTATTCCTGTTCATCTTCCGCAGAAATGGCAAACTGGGCCAAACAGGAGGTTAAAGGCACTGACTCTCCAAGTCGGGAGAGTGTTAGTAAAGCGTCTGGAATGTTGCACCCGAGTACCAGGGGACGAGAACTGAGACATATTGGAACACGTCTCCCGATCACACGGTTGATCATACTCTGGGTTCCACGTGCATGTTTTAGCTGAAGGAAGAATCCCTTAAACCTGGACAGTTGAGACCCGTGGAATGGGTACCATGCAATATGACTTCAAAGGGTCTTCATTTGCTCACCGAACCTCTCCAATCCTATCACTGCTGCGTTTATGCCCCTGTACACACGCTTGATTTTCTTTCAGAGACATAGCAATCCATAGGTTCTAAGATACCTACTGGTCAGGTACATTCTTAGGCGTTTAATATGGGCTGTTGAGTCCATTTCGTTGAGCAAGGAGTAGTTCTTGTCTATTCCATATTTGGCTTAAGGAACTTTATCTGTGCTCATTTCAATCTCTGGTTTTATGCAGCACCCCAACTCACCTTTCCCCTTAAGCAAGCATAAGTTGGTTTTCTAAATTTGAGACCCTGTTCTGTTTTGTAATCCAGTTCCTGTGTAGCCAAGTTTACATTCCGTGTATTAGTGATATCTTATGATATTTCTTTTTCTGTGTGACTTATTTCAGTTAGAATCATCATACCTGAATCCACTCATTATGCTGCTACGGGCCTGATGACATAGATTTCATTGCTGAGTGATATTGCATTGTACGTAAGTACCACAACTTCTTTATCCATTTTTCACTTTCTGCGATATTGAACTTGTCCCGTAAACGAGGTTCTTGTAAACAGAGCCGTCCCAAACTTTGGGTTGGCTGTGTCTTTTTGATTTTAATTTCCCTAAGCTATAGGACCATAAGTGGAAGTGCCCTAGACTCTGTTGCTTTGTTTTTAGATGTTTCAGGAAACACAATACACTTCTGCCAAGTGGTTGTTGGCAATTTACATCCCGCCCATCAGCATAACAAGGCTCCCAGTTCTCCATGGCCTGTCCTGCATTTCTGGATTTTACACTTTTAACAGATGACCCTTCTGACCGGGGACAAGTGAGACTTCATTGTAGTGCAGATTTCCTTTGCAAGCTTGCTTGGTTTTCCAAAAAGGGCGTATGCGTTTTTTCCTGAATATATTCAGGAAAAAACGCATACGCCCTTTTTGGCCAAGTGCATCATTGTGGACGTTCTGCCTCTTTTCCTATGCTTTAATTGCAATTCCAGTCCACCTACTGAAATCAGTTTCCTGCAATTCTGTCCCGCTTTCAAGTCCTCTTGGCAGCCTTACTTCAGTATATTTTGGACGATAGCTGTCATTTATAACTCTGCAGGTTTGTGAATTACAGTGCCCCTGAGCTCCTTTCTTCAACTCGCTTTCTTGTGAGCTGGCCGCAACACCGCAGGATTGCTTCAGGCCCTAATCTGGTTCCGGCACGGCACGCTGAGCCTTTGGTTAATTCCTCTTCCTGGTGGGAAATGAGAGTTAAATTTGCCCGTCCAGACACCTCCAGCTAGTCTCTCATTGGTCCTCCCTATTCCTGTTCATCTTCCGCAGAAATGGCAAACTGGGCCAAACAGGAGGTTAAAGGCACTGACTCTCCAAGTCGGGAGAGTGTTAGTAAAGCGTCTGGAATGTTGCACCCGAGTACCAGGGGACGAGAACTGAGACATATTGGAACACATATCCCGATCACAAGGTTGATCATACTCTGGGTTCCACATGCATGTTTTAGCTGAAGGAAGAATTCCTTAAACCTG
The DNA here is from genome assembly GCF_964270905.1 of Leucopleurus acutus. Taxonomy (NCBI): domain Eukaryota; kingdom Metazoa; phylum Chordata; class Mammalia; order Artiodactyla; family Delphinidae; genus Leucopleurus; species Leucopleurus acutus. The sequence continues at coordinate 964,799 of NW_028139201.1, forward strand.
GAGAGTTGAGACCCGTGGAATGGGTACCATGCAATATGACTTCAAAGGGTCTTCATTTGCTCACCGAACCTCTCCAATCCTATCACTGCTTCGTTTATTGCCCTTTACACACGCTTGATTCTCTTTCGGAGACATAGCAATCCATAGGTTTTAAGATATTTACTAATCAGGTACATTCTTAGGCGTTTAATATGGGGTGTTGAGTCCATCTCGTTGAGCAAGGAGTAGCTCTTGTCTATTCCATATTTGGCTTAAGGAACTTTATCTGTGCTCATTTCAATCTCTGGTTTTATGCAGCACCCCAACTCACCTTTCCCCTTAAGCAAGCATAAGTTGGTTTTCTAAATTTGAGACCCTGTTCTGTTTTGTAATCCAGTTCCTGTGTAGCCAAGTTTACATTCCGTGTATTAGTGATATCTTATGATGTTTCTTTTTCTGTATGACTTATTTCAGTTAGAATCATCATACCTGAATCCACTCATTATGCTGCTATGGGCCTGATGACATAGATTTCACTGCTGAGTGATATTGCATTGTACGTAAGTACCACAACTTCTTTATCCATTTTTCACTTTCTGCGCTGTTGAACTTGTACCGTAAACGAGGTTCTTGTAAACAGAGCCGTCCCAAACTTTGGGGTGGCTGTGTCTTTTTGATTTTAATTCCCCTAAGCTATAGGACCATAAGTGGAAGTGCCCTAGGCTCTGTTGCTTTGTTTTTTAGATGTTTCAGGAATCACCATACACTTCTCCCGAGTGGCTGTTGGCAATTTACATCCCGCCCATCAGCATAACAAGGCTCCCAGTTCTCCATGGCCTGTCCTGCCTTTCTGGATTTTACACTTTTTTCAGATGGCCCTTTTGACCTGGGGGAAGTGAGACTTCATTGTAGTGCAGATTTCCTTTGCAAGCTTGCTTGGTTGGCCAAAAAGGGCGTATGCGTTTTTTCCTGAATATATTCAGGAAAAAACGCATACGCCCTTTTTGGCCAAGTGCATCATTGTGGACGTTCTGCCTCTTTTCCTATGCTTTAAATGCAATTCCAGTCTACCTCCTGAAATCGGTTTCCTGCAATTCTGCCCCGCTTTCAAGTCCTCTTGGCAGCCTTACTTCAGTATATTTTTGGATGATAGCTGTCATTTATAACTCTGCAGGTTTGTGAATTACAGTGCCCCTGAGCTCCTTTCTTCAACTCACTTTCTTGTGAGCTGGCCGCAACACCGCAGGATTGCTTCAGGCCCTAATCTGGTTCCGGCACGGCATGCTGAGCCTTTCGTTAATTCCTCTTCCTGGTGGGAAATGAGAGTTAAATTTGCCCGTCCATACACCTCCAGCTAGTCTCTCATTGGTTCTCCCTATTCCTGTTCATCTTCCTCAGAAATTGCAAATGGGCCAAACAGGAGATTAAAGGCACTGACTCTCCAAGTCGGGAGAGTGTTAGTAAAGCGTCTGGAATGTTGCACCCGAGTACCAGGGGACAAGAACTGAGACATATTGGAACACGTCTCCCGATCACACGGTTGATCATACTCTGGGTTCCACGTGCATGTTTTAGCTGAAGGAAGAATCCCTTAAACCTGGAGAGTTGAGACCCGTGGAATGGGTACCATGCAATATGACTTCAAAGGGTCTTCATTTGCTCACCGAACCTCTCCAATCCTATCACTGCTGCGTTTATGCCCCTGTACACACGCTTGATTTTCTTCCAGAGACATAGCAATCCATAGGTTTTAAGATACTTACTAGTCAGGTACATTCTTAGGCGTTTAATATGGGCTGTTGAGTCCATTTCGTTGAGCAAGGAGTAGTTCTTGTCTATTCCATATTTGGCTTAAGGAACTTTATCTGTGCTCATTTCAATCTCTGGTTTTATGCAGCACCCCAACTCACCTTTCCCCTTAAGCAAGCATAAGTTGGTTTTCTAAATTTGAGACCCTGTTCTGTTTTGTAATCCAGTTCCTGTGTAGCCAAGTTTACATCCCGTGTATTAGTGATATCTTATGATATTTCTTTTTCTGTGTGACTTATTTCAGTTAGAATCATCATACCTGAATCCACTCATTATGCTGCTATGGGCCTGATGACATAGATTTCACTGCTGAGTGATATTGCATTGTACGTAAGTACCACAACTTCTTTATCCATTTTTCACTTTCTGCGCTGTTGAACTTGTACCGTAAACGAGGTTCTTGTAAACAGAGCCGTCCCAAACTTTGGGGTGGCTGTGTCTTTTTGATTTTAATTCCCCTAAGCTATAGGACCATAAGTGGAAGTGCCCTAGGCTCTGTTGCTTTGTTTTTTAGATGTTTCAGGAATCACCATACACTTCTCCCGAGTGGCTGTTGGCAATTTACATCCCGCCCATCAGCATAACAAGGCTCCCAGTTCTCCATGGCCTGTCCTGCCTTTCTGGATTTTACACTTTTTTCAGATGGCCCTTTTGACCTGGGGGAAGTGAGACTTCATTGTAGTGCAGATTTCCTTTGCAAGCTTGCTTGGTTGGGCAAAAAGGGCGTATGCGTTTTTTCCTGAACATATTCAGGAAAAAACGCATACGCACTTTTTAGCCAAGTGCATCATTGTGGACGTTCTGCCTCTTTTCCTATGCTTTAAATGCAATTCCAGTCTACATCCTGAAATCGATTTCCTGCAATTCTGCCCCGCTTTCAAGTCCTCTTGGCAGCCTTCCTTCAGTATATTTTTGGATGATAGCTGTCATTTATAACTCTGCAGGTTTGTGAATTACAGTGTCCCTGAGCTCCTTTCTTCAACTCGCTTTCTTGTGAGCTGGCCGCAACACCGCAGGATTGCTTCAGGCCTTAATCTGGTTCCGGCACGGCACGCTGAGCCTTTGGTTAATTCCTCTTCCTGGTGGGAAATGAGAGTTAAATTTGCCCGTCCAGACACCTCCAGCTAGTCTCTCATTGGTCCTCCCTATTCCTGTTCATCTTCCGCAGAAATGGCAAACTGGGCCAAACAGGAGGTTAAAGGCACTGACTCTCCAAGTCGGGAGAGTGTTAGTAAAGCGTCTGGAATGTTGCACCCGAGTACCAGGGGACGAGAACTGAGACATATTGGAACACATATCCCGATCACAAGGTTGATCATACTCTGGGTTCCACATGCATGTTTTAGCTGAAGGAAGAATTCCTTAAACCTGGAGAGTTGAGACCCGTGGAATGGGTACCATGCAATATGACTTCAAAGGGTCTTCATTGGCTCACCGAACCTCTCCAATCCTATCACTGCTTCGTTTATTGCCCTTTACACACGCTTGATTCTCTTTCGGAGACATAGCAATCCATAGGTTTTAAGATATTTACTAATCAGGTACATTCTTAGGCGTTTAATATGGGGTGTTGAGTCCATCTCGTTGAGCAAGGAGTAGCTCTTGTCTATTCCATATTTGGCTTAAGGAACTTTATCTGTGCTCATTTCAATCTCTGGTTTTATGCAGCACCCCAACTCACCTTTCCCCTTAAGCAAGCATAAGTCGGTTTTCTAAATTTGAGACCCTGTTCTGTTTTGTAATCCAGTTCCTGTGTAGCCAAGTTTACATTCCGTGTATTAGTGATATCTTATGATGTTTCTTTTTCTGTGTGACTTATTTCAGTTAGAATCATCATACCTGAATCCACTCATTATGCTGCTACGGGCCTGATGACATAGATTTCATTGCTGAGTGATATTGCATTGTACGTAAGCACCACAACTTCTTTATCCATTTTTCACTTTCTGCGATATTGAACTTGTACCGTAAACGACGTTCTTGTAAACAGAGTCGTCCCAAACTTTGGGGTGGCTGTGTCTTTTTGATTTTAATTTCCCTAAGCTATAGGACCATAAGTGGATGTGCCCTAGGCTCTGTTGCTTTGTTTTTAGATGTTTCAGGAAACACCATACACTTCTGCCAAGTGGCTATTGGCAATTTACATCCCGCCCATCAGCATAACAAGGCTCCCAGTTCTCCATGGCCTGTCCTGCCTTTCTGGATTTTACACTTTTTTCAGATGGCCCTTTTGACCGGGGGGAAGTGAGACTTCATTGTAGTGCAGATTTCCTTTGCAAGCTTGCTTGGTTGGCCAAAAAGGGCGTATGCGTTTTTTCTTGAATATATTCAGGAAAAAACGCATACGCCCTTTTTGGCCAAGTGCATCATTGTGGACGTTCTGCCTCTTTTCCTATGCTTTAAATGCAATTCCAGTCTACCTCCTGAAATCGGTTTCCTGCAATTCTGCCCCGCTTTCAAGTCCTCTTGGCAGCCTTCCTTCAGTATATTTTTGGACGATAGCTGTCATTTATAACTCTGCAGGTTTGTGAATTACAGTGCCCCTGAGCTCCTTTCTTCAACTCGCTTTCTTGTGAGCTGGCCGCAACACCGCAGGATTGCTTCAGGCCCTAATCTGGTTCCGGCACGGCATGCTGAGCCTTTCGTTAATTCCTCTTCCTGGTGGGAAATGAGAGTTAAATTTGCCCGTCCAGACACCTCCAGCTAGTCTCTCATTGGTCCTCCCTATTCCTGTTCATCTTCTGCAGAAATGGCAAACTGGGCCAAACAGGAGGTTAAAGGCACTGACTCTCCAAGTCGGGAGAGGGTTAGTAAAGCGTCTGGAATGTTGCACCCGAGTACCAGGGGACGAGAACTGAGACATATTGGAACACGTCTCCCGATCACACGGTTGATCATACTCTGGGTTCCACGTGCATGTTTTAGCTGAAGGAAGAATCCCTTAAACCTGGACAGTTGAGACCCGTGGAATGGGTACCATGCAATATGACTTCAAAGGGTCTTCATTTGCTCACCGAACCTCTCCAATCCTATCACTGCTGCGTTTATGCCCCTGTACACACGCTTGATTTTCTTTCAGAGACATAGCAATCCATAGGTTCTAAGATACCTACTGGTCAGGTACATTCTTAGGCGTTTAATATGGGCTGTTGAGTCCATTTCGTTGAGCAAGGAGTAGTTCTTGTCTATTCCATATTTGGCTTAAGGAACTTTATCTGTGCTCATTTCAATCTCTGGTTTTATGCAGCACCCCAACTCACCTTTCCCCTTAAGCAAGCATAAGTTGGTTTTCTAAATTTGAGACCCTGTTCTGTTTTGTAATCCAGTTCCTGTGTAGCCAAGTTTACATTCCGTGTATTAGTGATATCTTATGATGTTTCTTTTTCTGTGTGACTTATTTCAGTTAGAATCATCATACCTGAATCCACTCATTATGCTGCTACGGGCCTGATGACATAGATTTCATTGCTGAGTGATATTGCATTGTACGTAAGTACCACAACTTCTTTATCCATTTTTCACTTTCTGCGATATTGAACTTGTCCCGTAAACGAGGTTCTTGTAAACAGAGCCGTCCCAAACTTTGGGTTGGCTGTGTCTTTTTGATTTTAATTTCCCTAAGCTATAGGACCATAAGTGGAAGTGCCCTAGACTCTGTTGCTTTGTTTTTAGATGTTTCAGGAAACACAATACACTTCTGCCAAGTGGTTGTTGGCAATTTACATCCCGCCCATCAGCATAACAAGGCTCCCAGTTCTCCATGGCCTGTCCTGCATTTCTGGATTTTACACTTTTAACAGATGACCCTTCTGACCGGGGACAAGTGAGACTTCATTGTAGTGCAGATTTCCTTTGCAAGCTTGCTTGGTTTTCCAAAAAGGGCGTATGCGTTTTTTCCTGAATATATTCAGGAAAAAACGCATACGCCCTTTTTGGCCAAGTGCATCATTGTGGACGTTCTGCCTCTTTTCCTATGCTTTAATTGCAATTCCAGTCCACCTACTGAAATCAGTTTCCTGCAATTCTGTCCCGCTTTCAAGTCCTCTTGGCAGCCTTACTTCAGTATATTTTGGACGATAGCTGTCATTTATAACTCTGCAGGTTTGTGAATTACAGTGCCCCTGAGCTCCTTTCTTCAACTCGCTTTCTTGTGAGCTGGCCGCAACACCGCAGGATTGCTTCAGGCCCTAATCTGGTTCCGGCACGGCACGCTGAGCCTTTGGTTAATTCCTCTTCCTGGTGGGAAATGAGAGTTAAATTTGCCCGTCCAGACACCTCCAGCTAGTCTCTCATTGGTCCTCCCTATTCCTGTTCATCTTCCTCAGAAATTGCAAATGGGCCAAACAGGAGGTTAAAGGCACTGACTCTCCAAGTCGGGAGAGTGTTAGTAAAGCGTCTGGAATGTTGCACCCGAGTACCAGGGGACAAGAACTGAGACATATTGGAACACGTCTCCCGATCACACGGTTGATCATACTCTGGGTTCCACGTGCATGTTTTAGCTGAAGGAAGAATCCCTTAAACCTGGAGAGTTGAGACCCGTGGAATGGGTACCATGCAATATGACTTCAAAGGGTCTTCATTTGCTCACCGAACCTCTCCAATCCTATCACTGCTGCGTTTATGCCCCTGTACACACGCTTGATTTTCTTCCAGAGACATAGCAATCCATAGGTTTTAAGATACTTACTAGTCAGGTACATTCTTAGGCGTTTAATATGGGCTGTTGAGTCCATTTCGTTGAGCAAGGAGTAGTTCTTGTCTATTCCATATTTGGCTTAAGGAACTTTATCTGTGCTCATTTCAATCTCTGGTTTTATGCAGCACCCCAACTCACCTTTCCCCTTAAGCAAGCATAAGTTGGTTTTCTAAATTTGAGACCCTGTTCTGTTTTGTAATCCAGTTCCTGTGTAGCCAAGTTTACATCCCGTGTATTAGTGATATCTTATGATATTTCTTTTTCTGTGTGACTTATTTCAGTTAGAATCATCATACCTGAATCCACTCATTATGCTGCTATGGGCCTGATGACATAGATTTCACTGCTGAGTGATATTGCATTGTACGTAAGTACCACAACTTCTTTATCCATTTTTCACTTTCTGCGCTGTTGAACTTGTACCGTAAACGAGGTTCTTGTAAACAGAGCCGTCCCAAACTTTGGGGTGGCTGTGTCTTTTTGATTTTAATTCCCCTAAGCTATAGGACCATAAGTGGAAGTGCCCTAGGCTATGTTGCTTTGTTTTTTAGATGTTTCAGGAATCACCATACACTTCTCCCGAGTGGCTGTTGGCAATTTACATCCCGCCCATCAGCATAACAAGGCTCCCAGTTCTCCATGGCCTGTCCTGCCTTTCTGGATTTTACACTTTTTTCAGATGGCCCTTTTGACCTGGGGGAAGTGAGACTTCATTGTAGTGCAGATTTCCTTTGCAAGCTTGCTTGGTTGGCCAAAAAGTGCGTATGCGTTTTTTCCTGAATATATTCAGGAAAAAACGCATACGCCCTTTTTGGCCAAGTGCATCATTGTGGACGTTCTGCCTCTTTTCCTATGCTTTAAATGCAATTCCAGTCTACCTCCTGAAATCGGTTTCCTGCAATTCTGCCCCGCTTTCAAGTCCTCTTGGCAGCCTTCCTTCAGTATATTTTTGGACGATAGCTGTCATTTATAACTCTGCAGGTTTGTGAATTACAGTGCCCCTGAGCTCCTTTCTTCAACTCGCTTTCTTGTGAGCTGGCCGCAACACTGCAGGATTGCTTCAGGCCCTAATCTGGTTCCGGCACGGCACGCTGAGCCTTTGGTTAATTCCTCTTCCTGGTGGGAAATGAGAGTTAAATTTGCCCGTCCAGACACCTCCAGCTAGTCTCTCATTGGTCCTCCCTATTCCTGTTCATCTTCTGCAGAAATGGCAAACTGGGCCAAACAGGAGGTTAAAGGCACTGACTCTGCAAGTCGGGAGAGGGTTAGTAAAGCATCTGGAATGTTGCACCCGAGTACCAGGGGACGAGAACTGAGACATATTGGAACACGTCTCCCGATCACACGGTTGATCATACTCTGGGTTCCACGTGCATGTTTTAGCTGAAGGAAGAATCCCTTAAACCTGGAGAGTTGAGACCCGTGGAATGGGTACCATGCAATATGATTTCAAAGGGTCTTCATTTGCTCACCGAACCTCTCCAATCCTATCACTGCTGTGTTTATGCCCCTGTACACACGCTTGATTTTCTTTCAGAGACATAGCAATCCATAGGTTTTAAGATACTTACTATTCAGGTACATTCTTAGGCGTTTAATATGGGGTGTTGAGTCCATTTCGTTGAGCAAGGAGTAGTTCTTCTCTATTCCATATTTGGCTTAAGGAACTCTATCTGTGCTCATTTCAATCTCTGGTTTTATGCAGCACCCCAACTCACCTTTCCCCTTAAGCAAGCATAAGTCGGTTTTCTAAATTTGAGACCCTGTTCTGTTTTGTAATCCAGTTCCTGTGTAGCCAAGTTTACATTCCGTGTATTAGTGATATCTTATGATATATCTTTTTCTGTGTGACTTATTTCAGTTACAATCATCATACCTGAATCCACTCATTATGCTGCTACAGGCCTGATGACATAGATTTCACTGCTGAGTAATATTGCATTGTACGTATGTACCACAACTTCTTTATCCATTTTTCACTTTCTGCGATATTGAACTTGTACTGTAAACGAGGTTCTTGTAAACAGAGCCATCCCAAACTGTGGGGTGGCTGTGTCTCTTTTATTTTAATTTCCCTAAGCTATAGGACCATAAGTGGAAGTGCCCTAGGCTCTGATGCTTTGTTTTTTAGATGTTTCAGGAAACACCATACACCTCTCCCGAGTGGCTCTTGGCAATTTACATCCCGCCCATCAGCATAACAAGTCTCCCAGTTCTCCATGGCCTGTCCTGCCTTTCTGGATTTTACACTTTTTTCAGATGGCCCTTTTGACCGGGGGGAAGTGAGACTTCATTGTAGTGCAGATTTCCTTTGCAAGCTTGCTTGGTTGGCCAAAAAGGGCGTATGCGTTTTTTCCTGAATATATTCAGGAAAAAACGCATACGCCCTTTTTGGCCAAGTGCATCATTGTGGACGTTCTGCCTCTTTTCCTATGCTTTAAATGCAATTCCAGTCTACCTCCTGAAATCGGTTTCCTGCAATTCTGCCCCGCTTTCAAGTCCTCTTGGCAGCCTTCCTTCAGTATATTTTTGGACGATAGCTGTCATTTATAACTCTGCAGGTTTGTGAATTACAGTGCCCCTGAGCTCCTTTCTTCAACTCGCTTTCTTGTGAGCTGGCCGCAACACCGCAGGATTGCTTCAGGCCCTAATCTGGTTCCGGCACGGCACGCTGAGCCTTTGGTTAATTCCTCTTCCTGGTGGGAAATGAGAGTTAAATTTGCCCGTCCAGACACCTCCAGCTAGTCTCTCATTGGTCCTCCCTATTCCTGTTCATCTTCTGCAGAAATGGCAAACTGGGCCAAACAGGAGGTTAAAGGCACTGACTCTCCAAGTCGGGAGAGGGTTAGTAAAGCGTCTGGAATGTTGCACCCGAGTACCAGGGGACGAGAACTGAGACATATTGGAACACGTCTCCCGATCACACGGTTGATCATACTCTGGGTTCCACGTGCATGTTTTAGCTGAAGGAAGAATCCCTTAAACCTGGACAGTTGAGACCCGTGGAATGGGTACCATGCAATATGACTTCAAAGGGTCTTCATTTGCTCACCGAACCTCTCCAATCCTATCACTGCTGCGTTTATGCCCCTGTACACACGCTTGATTTTCTTTCAGAGACATAGCAATCCATAGGTTCTAAGATACCTACTGGTCAGGTACATTCTTAGGCGTTTAATATGGGCTGTTGAGTCCATTTCGTTGAGCAAGGAGTAGTTCTTGTCTATTCCATATTTGGCTTAAGGAACTTTATCTGTGCTCATTTCAATCTCTGGTTTTATGCAGCACCCCAACTCACCTTTCCCCTTAAGCAAGCATAAGTTGGTTTTCTAAATTTGAGACCCTGTTCTGTTTTGTAATCCAGTTCCTGTGTAGCCAAGTTTACATTCCGTGTATTAGTGATATCTTATGATATTTCTTTTTCTGTGTGACTTATTTCAGTTAGAATCATCATACCTGAATCCACTCATTATGCTGCTACGGGCCTGATGACATAGATTTCATTGCTGAGTGATATTGCATTGTACGTAAGTACCACAACTTCTTTATCCATTTTTCACTTTCTGCGATATTGAACTTGTCCCGTAAACGAGGTTCTTGTAAACAGAGCCATCCCAAATTTTGGGTTGGCTGTGTCTTTTTGATTTTAATTTCCCTAAGCTATAGGACCATAAGTGGAAGTGCCCTAGACTCTGTTGCTTTGTTTTTAGATGTTTCAGGAAACACAATACACTTCTCCCAAGTGGTTGTTGGCAATTTACATCCCGCCCATCAGCATAACAAGGCTCCCAGTTCTCCATGGCCCGTCCTGCATTTCTGGATTTTACACTTTTAACAGATGACCCTTCTGACCGGGGACAAGTGAGACTTCATTGTAGTGCAGATTTCCTTTGCAAGCTTGCTTGGTTTTCCAAAAAGGGCGTATGCGTTTTTTCCTGAATATATTCAGGAAAAAACGCATACGCCCTTTTTGGCCAAGTGCATCATTGTGGACGTTCTGCCTCTTTTCCTATGCTTTAATTGCAATTCCAGTCCACCTACTGAAATCAGTTTCCTGCAATTCTGTCCCGCTTTCAAGTCCTCTTGGCAGCCTTACTTCAGTATATTTTGGACGATAGCTGTCATTTATAACTCTGCAGGTTTGTGAATTACAGTGCCCCTGAGCTCCTTTCTTCAACTCGCTTTCTTGTGAGCTGGCCGCAACACCGCAGGATTGCTTCAGGCCCTAATCTGGTTCCGGCACGGCACGCTGAGCCTTTGGTTAATTCCTCTTCCTGGTGGGAAATGAGAGTTAAATTTGCCCGTCCAGACACCTCCAGCTAGTCTCTCATTGGTCCTCCCTATTCCTGTTCATCTTCCGCAGAAATGGCAAACTGGGCCAAACAGGAGGTTAAAGGCACTGACTCTCCAAGTCGGGAGAGTGTTAGTAAAGCGTCTGGAATGTTGCACCCGAGTACCAGGGGACGAGAACTGAGACATATTGGAACACATATCCCGATCACAAGGTTGATCATACTCTGGGTTCCACATGCATGTTTTAGCTGAAGGAAGAATTCCTTAAACCTGGAGAGTTGAGACCCGTGGAATGGGTACCATGCAATATGACTTCAAAGGGTCTTCATTTGCTCACCGAACCTCTCCAATCCTATCACTGCTTCGTTTATTGCCCTTTACACACGCTTGATTCTCTTTCGGAGACATAGCAATCCATAGGTTTTAAGATATTTACTAATCAGGTACATTCTTAGGCGTTTAATATGGGGTGTTGAGTCCATCTCGTTGAGCAAGGAGTAGCTCTTGTCTATTCCATATTTGGCTTAAGGAACTTTATCTGTGCTCATTTCAATCTCTGGTTTTATGCAGCACCCCAACTCACCTTTCCCCTTAAGCAAGCATAAGTTGGTTTTCTAAATTTGAGACCCTGTTCTGTTTTGTAATCCAGTTCCTGTGTAGCCAAGTTTACATTCCGTGTATTAGTGATATCTTATGATGTTTCTTTTTCTGTATGACTTATTTCAGTTAGAATCATCATACCTGAATCCACTCATTATGCTGCTATGGGCCTGATGACATAGATTTCACTGCTGAGTGATATTGCATTGTACGTAAGTACCACAACTTCTTTATCCATTTTTCACTTTCTGTGATATTGAACTTGTACCGTAAACGACGTTCTTGTAAACAGAGCCGTCCCAAACTTTGGGGTGGCTGTGTCTTTTTGATTTTAATTTCCCTAAGCTATAGGACCATAAGTGGAAGTGCCCTAGGCTATGTTGCTTTGTTTTTTAGATGTTTCAGGAATCACCATACACTTCTCCCGAGTGGCTGTTGGCAATTTACATCCCGCCCATCAGCATAACAAGGCTCCCAGTTCTCCATGGCCTGTCCTGCCTTTCTGGATTTTACACTTTTTTCAGATGGCCCTTTTGACCTGGGGGAAGTGAGACTTCATTGTAGTGCAGATTTCCTTTGCAAGCTTGCTTGGTTGGCCAAAAAGGGCGTATGCGTTTTTTCCTGAATATATTCAGGAAAAAACGCATACGCCCTTTTTGGCCAAGTGCATCATTGTGGACGTTCTGCCTCTTTTCCTATGCTTTAAATGCAATTCCAGTCTACCTCCTGAAATCGGTTTCCTGCAATTCTGCCCCGCTTTCAAGTCCTCTTGGCAGCCTTACTTCAGTATAGTTTTGGACGATAGCTGTCATTTATAACTCTGCAGGTTTGTGAATTACAGTGCCCCTGAGCTCCTTTCTTCAACTCGCTTTCTTGTGAGCTGGCCGCAACACCGCAGGATTGCTTCAGGCCCTAATCTGGTTCCGGCACGGCATGCTGAGCCTTTCGTTAATTCCTCTTCCTGGTGGGAAATGAGAGTTAAATTTGCCCGTCCATACACCTCCAGCTAGTCTCTCATTGGTTCTCCCTATTCCTGTTCATCTTCCTCAGAAATTGCAAATGGGCCAAACAGGAGATTAAAGGCACTGACTCTCCAAGTCGGGAGAATGTTAGTAAAGCGTCTGGAATGTTGCACCCGAGTACCAGGGGACAAGAACTGAGACATATTGGAACACGTCTCCCGATCACACGGTTGATCATACTCTGGGTTCCACGTGCATGTTTTAGCTGAAGGAAGAATCCCTTAAACCTGGAGAGTTGAGACCCGTGGAATGGGTACCATGCAATATGACTTCAAAGGGTCTTCATTTGCTCACCGAACCTCTCCAATCCTATCACTGCTGCGTTTATGCCCCTGTACACACGCTTGATTTTCTTCCAGAGACATAGCAATCCATAGGTTTTAAGATACTTACTAGTCAGGTACATTCTTAGGCGTTTAATATGGGCTGTTGAGTCCATTTCGTTGAGCAAGGAGTAGTTCTTGTCTATTCCATATTTGGCTTAAGGAACTTTATCTGTGCTCATTTCAATCTCTGGTTTTATGCAGCACCCCAACTCACCTTTCCCCTTAAGCAAGCATAAGTTGGTTTTCTAAATTTGAGACCCTGTTCTGTTTTGTAATCCAGTTCCTGTGTAGCCAAGTTTACATCCCGTGTATTAGTGATATCTTATGATATTTCTTTTTCTGTGTGACTTATTTCAGTTAGAATCATCATACCTGAATCCACTCATTATGCTGCTATGGGCCTGATGACATAGATTTCACTGCTGAGTGATATTGCATTGTACGTAAGTACCACAACTTCTTTATCCATTTTTCACTTTCTGCGCTGTTGAACTTGTACCGTAAACGAGGTTCTTGTAAACAGAGCCATCCCAAATTTTGGGGTGGCTGTGTCTTTTTGATTTTAATTCCCCTAAGCTATAGGACCATAAGTGGAAGTGCCCTAGGCTCTGTTGCTTTGTTTTTTAGATGTTTCAGGAATCACCATACACTTCTCCCGAGTGGCTGTTGGCAATTTACATCCCGCCCATCAGCATAACAAGGCTCCCAGTTCTCCATGGCCTGTCCTGCCTTTCTGGATTTTACACTTTTTTCAGATGGCCCTTTTGACCTGGGGGAAGTGAGACTTCATTGTAGTGCAGATTTCCTTTGCAAGCTTGCTTGGTTGGCCAAAAAGGGCGTATGCGTTTTTTCCTGAACATATTCAGGAAAAAACGCATACGCACTTTTTAGCCAAGTGCATCATTGTGGACGTTCTGCCTCTTTTCCTATGCTTTAAATGCAATTCCAGTCTACATCCTGAAATCGATTTCCTGCAATTCTGCCCCGCTTTCAAGTCCTCTTGGCAGCCTTCCTTCAGTATATTTTTGGATGATAGCTGTCATTTATAACTCTGCAGGTTTGTGAATTACAGTGTCCCTGAGCTCCTTTCTTCAACTCGCTTTCTTGTGAGCTGGCCACAACACTGCAGGATTGCTTCAGGCCTTAATCTGGTTCCGGCACGGCACACTGAGCCTTTGGTTAATTCCTCTTCCTGGTGGGAAATGAGAGTTAAATTTGCCCGTCCAGACACCTCCAGCTAGTCTCTCATTGGTTCTCCCTATTCCTGTTCATCTTCCGCAGAAATGGCAAACTGGGCCAAACAGGAGGTTAAAGGCACTGACTCTCCAAGTCGGGAGAGTGTTAGTAAAGCGTCTGGAATGTTACACCCGAGTACCAGGGGACGAGAACTGAGACATATTGGAACACGTCTCCCGATCACATGGTTGATAATACTCTGGGTTCCACGTGCATGTTTTAGCTGAAGGAAGAATCCCTTAAACCTGGAGAGTTGAGACCCGTGGAATGGGTACCATGCAATATGACTTCAAAGGGTCTTCATTTGCTCACCGAACCTCTCCAGTCCTATCACTGCTGTGTTTATGCCCCTGTACACACGCTTGATTTTCTTTCAGAGACATAGCAATCCATAGGTTTTAAGATACTTACTAGTCAGGTACATTCTTAGGCGTTTAATATGGGGTGTTGAGTCCATTTCGTTGAGCAAGGAGTAGTTCTTCTCTATTCCATATTTGGCTTAAGGAACTCTATCTGTGCTCATTTCAATCTCTGGCTTTATGCAGCACCCCAACTCACCTTTCCCCTTAAGCAAGCATAAGTTGGTTTTCTAAATTTGAGACCCTGTTCTGTTTTGTAATCCAGTTCCTGTGTAGCCAAGTTTACATTCCGTGTATTAGTGATATCTTATGATATTTCTTTTTCTGTGTGACTTATTTCAGTTAGAATCATCATACCTGAATCCACTCATTATGCTGCTACGGGCCTGATGACATAGATTTCATTGCTGATTGATATTGTATTGTACATAAGTACCACAACTTCTTTATCCATTTTTCACTTTCTGCGATATTGAACTTGTCCCGTAAATGATGTTCTTGTAAACAGAGCCGTCCCAAACTTTGGGGTGGCTGTGTCTTTTTGATTTCAATTTCCCTAAGCTATAGGACCATAAGTGGAAGTGCCCTAGACTCTGTTGCTTCTTTCTTTAGATGTTTCAGGAAACACCATTCACCTCTCCCGAGTGGCTCTTGGCAATTTACATCCCGCCCATCAGCATAACAAGGCTCCCAGTTCTCCATGGCCTGTCCTCCCTTTCTGGATTTTACACTTTTTTCAGGTGGCCCTTTTGACCGGGGAAGTGAGACTTCATTGTAGTGCAGATTTCCTTTGCAAGCTTGCTTGGTTGGCCAAAAAGGGCGTATGCGTTTTTTCCTGAATATATTCAGGAAAAAACGCATACGCACGTTTTAGCCAAGTGCATCATTGTGGACGTTCTGCCTCTTTTCCTATGCTTTAAATGCAATTCCAGTCTACATCCTGAAATCGATTTCCTGCAATTCTGCCCCGCTTTCAAGTCCTCTTGGCAGCCTTACTTCAGTATAGTTTTGGATGATAGCTGTCATTTATAACTCTGCAGGTTTGTGAATTACAGTGCCCCTGAGCTCCTTTCTTCAACTCTCTTTCTTGTGAGCTGGCCGCAACACCGCAGGATTGCTTCAGGCCCTAATCTGGTTCCGGCACGGCACGCTGAACCTTTGGTTAATTCCTCTTCCTGGTGGGAAATGAGAGTTAAATTTGCCCGTCCAGACACCTCCAGCTAGTCTCTCATTGGTTCTCCCTATTCCTGTTCATCTTCCGGAGAAATTGCAAACTGGGCCAAACAGGAGGTTAAAGGCACTGACTCTCCAAGTCGGGAGAGTGTTAGTAAAGCGTCTGGAATGTTGCACCCGAGTACCAGGGGACGAGAACTGAGACATATTGGAACACGTCTCCCGATCACACGGTTGATCATACTCTGGGTTCCACGTGCATGTTTTAACTGAAGGAAGAATCCCTTAAAACTGGAGAGTTGAGACCCGAGGAATGGGTACCATGCAATATGACTTCAAAGGGTCTTCATTTGCTCACCGAACCTCTCCAATCCTATCACTGCTGTGTTTATGCCCCTGTACACACGCTTGATTTTCTTTCAGAGACATAGCAATCCATAGGTTTTAAGATATTTACTAGTCAGGTACATTCCTAGGCGTTTAATATGTGCTGTTGAGTCCATTTCGTTGAGCAAGGAGTAGTTCTTGTCTATTCCATATTTGGCTTAAGGAACTTTATCTGTGCTCATTTCAATCTCTGGTTTTATGCAGCACCCCAACTCACCTTTCCCCTTAAGCAAGCATAAGTTGGTTTTCTAAATTTGAGACCCTGTTCTGTTTTGTAATCCAGTTCCTGTGTAGCCAAGTTTACATTCCGTGTATTAGTGATATCTTATGATATTTCTTTTTCTGTGTGACTTATTTCAGTTAGAATCATCATACCTGAATCCACTCATTATGCTGCTACGGGCCTGATGACATAGATTTCATTGCTGAGTGATATTGCATTGTACGTAAGTACCACAACTTCTTTATCCATTTTTCACTTTCTGCGATATTGAACTTGTCCCGTAAACGAGGTTCTTGTAAACAGAGCCGTCCCAAACTTTGGGTTGGCTGTGTCTTTTTGATTTTAATTTCCCTAAGCTATAGGACCATAAGTGGAAGTGCCCTAGACTCTGTTGCTTTGTTTTTAGATGTTTCAGGAAACACAATACACTTCTGCCAAGTGGTTGTTGGCAATTTACATCCCGCCCATCAGCATAACAAGGCTCCCAGTTCTCCATGGCCTGTCCTGCATTTCTGGATTTTACACTTTTAACAGATGACCCTTCTGACCGGGGACAAGTGAGACTTCATTGTAGTGCAGATTTCCTTTGCAAGCTTGCTTGGTTTTCCAAAAAGGGCGTATGCGTTTTTTCCTGAATATATTCAGGAAAAAATGCATACGCCCTTTTTGGCCAAGTGCATCATTGTGGACGTTCTGCCTCTTTTCCTATGCTTTAATTGCAATTCCAGTCCACCTACTGAAATCAGTTTCCTGCAATTCTGTCCCGCTTTCAAGTCCTCTTGGCAGCCTTACTTCAGTATATTTTGGACGATAGCTGTCATTTATAACTCTGCAGGTTTGTGAATTACAGTGCCCCTGAGCTCCTTTCTTCAACTCGCTTTCTTGTGAGCTGGCCGCAACACCGCAGGATTGCTTCAGGCCCTAATCTGGTTCCGGCACGGCACGCTGAGCCTTTGGTTAATTCCTCTTCCTGGTGGGAAATGAGAGTTAAATTTGCCCGTCCAGACACCTCCAGCTAGTCTCTCATTGGTCCTCCCTATTCCTGTTCATCTTCCGCAGAAATGGCAAACTGGGCCAAACAGGAGGTTAAAGGCACTGACTCTCCAAGTCGGGAGAGTGTTAGTAAAGCGTCTGGAATGTTGCACCCGAGTACCAGGGGACGAGAACTGAGACATATTGGAACACATATCCCGATCACAAGGTTGATCATACTCTGGGTTCCACATGCATGTTTTAGCTGAAGGAAGAATTCCTTAAACCTGGAGAGTTGAGACCCGTGGAATGGGTACCATGCAATATGACTTCAAAGGGTCTTCATTTGCTCACCGAACCTCTCCAATCCTATCACTGCTTCGTTTATTGCCCTTTACACACGCTTGATTCTCTTTCGGAGACATAGCAATCCATAGGTTTTAAGATATTTACTAATCAGGTACATTCTTAGGCGTTTAATATGGGGTGTTGAGTCCATCTCGTTGAGCAAGGAGTAGCTCTTGTCTATTCCATATTTGGCTTAAGGAACTTTATCTGTGCTCATTTCAATCTCTGGTTTTATGCAGCACCCCAACTCACCTTTCCCCTTAAGCAAGCATAAGTCGGTTTTCTAAATTTGAGACCCTGTTCTGTTTTGTAATTCAGTTCCTGTGTAGCCAAGTTTACATTCCGTGTATTAGTGATATCTTATGATGTTTCTTTTTCTGTGTGACTTATTTCAGTTAGAATCATCATACCTGAATCCACTCATTATGCTGCTCCGGGCCTGATGACATAGATTTCATTGCTGAGTGATATTGCATTGTACGTAAGTACCACAACTTCTTTATCCATTTTTCACTTTCTGTGATATTGAACTTGTACCGTAAACGACGTTCTTGTAAACAGAGCCGTCCCAAACTTTGGGGTGGCTGTGTCTTTTTGATTTTAATTTCCCTAAGCTATAGGACCATAAGTGGAAGTGCCCTAGGCTCTGTTGCTTTGTTTTTAGATGTTTCAGGAAACACCATACACTTCTGCCAAGTGGCTATTGGCAATTTACATCCCGCCCATCAGCATAACAAGGCTCCCAGTTCTCCATGGCCTGTCCTGCCTTTCTGGATTTTACACTTTTTTCAGATGGCCCTTTTGACCGGGGGGAAGTGAGACTTCATTGTAGTGCAGATTTCCTTTGCAAGCTTGCTTGGTTGGCCAAAAAGGGCGTATGCGTTTTTTCCTGAATATATTCAGGAAAAAACGCATACGCCCTTTTTGGCCAAGTGCATCATTGTGGACGTTCTGCCTCTTTTCCTATGCTTTAAATGCAATTCCAGTCTACCTCCTGAAATCGGTTTCCTGCAATTCTGCCCCGCTTTCAAGTCCTCTTGGCAGCCTTACTTCAGTATATTTTTGGACGATAGCTGTCATTTATAACTCTGCAGGTTTGTGAATTCCAGTGCCCCTGAGCTCCTTTCTTCAACTCGCTTTCTTGTGAGCTGGCCGCAACACCGCAGGATTGCTTCAGGCCCTAATCTGGTTCCGGCACGGCATGCTGAGCCTTTCGTTAATTCCTCTTCCTGGTGGGAAATGAGAGTTAAATTTGCCCGTCCAGACACCTCCAGCTAGTCTCTCATTGGTTCTCCCTATTCCTGTTCATCTTCCTCAGAAATTGCAAATGGGCCAAACAGGAGGTTAAAGGCACTGACTCTCCAAGTCGGGAGAGTGTTAGTAAAGCGTCTGGAATGTTGCACCCGAGTACCAGGGGACGAGAACTGAGACATATTGGAACACGTCTCCCGATCACACGGTTGATCATACTCTGGGTTCCACGTGCATGTTTTAGCTGAAGGAAGAATCCCTTAAACCTGGAGAGTTGAGACCCGTGGAATGGGTACCATGCAATATGACTTCAAAGGGTCTTCATTTGCTCACGAACCTCTCCAATCCTATCACTGCTGCGTTTATGCCCCTGTACACACGCTTGATTTTCTTTCAGAGACATAGCAATCCATAGGTTTTAAGGTACTTACTAGTCAGGTACATTCTTAGGCGTTTAATATGGGCTGTTGAGTCCATTTCGTTGAGCAAGGAGTAGTTCTTCTCTATTCCATATTTGGCTTAAGGAACTTTATCTGTGCTCATTTCAATCTCTGGTTTTATGCAGCACCCCAACTCACCTTTCCCCTTAAGCAAGCATAAGTTGGTTTTCTAAATTTGAGACCCTGTTCTGTTTTGTAATCCAGTTCCTGTGTAGCCAAGTTTACATTCCGTGTATTAGTGATATCTTATGATGTTTCTTTTTCTGTATGACTTATTTCAGTTAGAATCATCATACCTGAATCCACTCATTATGCTGCTATGGGCCTGATGACATAGATTTCACTGCTGAGTGATATTGCATTGTACGTAAGTACCACAACTTCTTTATCCATTTTTCACTTTCTGTGATATTGAACTTGTACCGTAAACGACGTTCTTGTAAACAGAGCCGTCCCAAACTTTGGGGTGGCTGTGTCTTTTTGATTTTAATTTCCCTAAGCTATAGGACCATAAGTGGAAGTGCCCTAGGCTCTGATGCTTTGTTTTTTAGATGTTTCAGGAAACACCATACACCTCTCCCGAGTGGCTCTTGGCAATTTACATCCCGCCCATCAGCATAACAAGTCTCCCAGTTCTCCATGGCCTGTCCTGCCTTTCTGGATTTTACACTTTTTTCAGGTGGCCCTTTTGACCGAGGGGAAGTGAGACTTCATTGTAGTGCAGATTTCCTTTGCAAGCTTGCTTGGTTGGCCAAAAAGGGCGTATGCGTTTTTTCCTGAATATATTCAGGAAAAAACGCATACGCCCTTTTTGGCCAAGTGCATCATTGTGGACGTTCTGCCTCTTTTCCTATGCTTTAAATGCAATTCCAGTCTACCTCCTGAAATCGGTTTCCTGCAATTCTGCCCCGCTTTCAACTCCTCTTGGCAGCCTTCCTTCAGTATATTTTTGGACGATAGCTGTCATTTATAACTCTGCAGGTTTGTGAATTACAGTGCCCCTGAGCTCCTTTCTTCAACTCGCTTTCTTGTGAGCTGGCCGCAACACCGCAGGATTGCTTCAGGCCCTAATCTGGTTCTGGCACGGCACGCTGAGCCTTTGGTTAATTCCTCTTCCTGGTGGGAAATGAGAGTTAAATTTGCCCGTCCAGACACCTCCAGCTAGTCTCTCATTGGTCCTCCCTATTCCTGTTCATCTTCTGCAGAAATGGCAAACTGGGCCAAACAGGAGGTTAAAG
This sequence comes from Leucopleurus acutus, assembly GCF_964270905.1. Lineage (NCBI taxonomy): Eukaryota > Metazoa > Chordata > Mammalia > Artiodactyla > Delphinidae > Leucopleurus > Leucopleurus acutus. Next base: position 985,154 of record NW_028139201.1, read on the forward strand.
GCACTGACTCTCCAAGTCGGGAGAGGGTTAGTAAAGCGTCTGGAATGTTGCACCCGAGTACCAGGGGACGAGAACTGAGACATATTGGAACACGTCTCCCGATCACACGGTTGATCATACTCTGGGTTCCACGTGCATGTTTTAGCTGAAGGAAGAATCCCTTAAACCTGGAGAGTTGAGACCCGTGGAATGGGTACCATGCAATATGACTTCAAAGGGTCTTCATTTGCTCACCGAACCTCTCCAATCCTATCACTGCTGCGTTTATGCCCCTGTACACACGCTTGATTTTCTTTCAGAGACATAGCAATCCATAGGTTCTAAGATACCTACTGGTCAGGTACATTCTTAGGCGTTTAATATGGGCTGTTGAGTCCATTTCGTTGAGCAAGGAGTAGTTCTTGTCTATTCCATATTTGGCTTAAGGAACTTTATCTGTGCTCATTTCAATCTCTGGTTTTATGCAGCACCCCAACTCACCTTTCCCCTTAAGCAAGCATAAGTTGGTTTTCTAAATTTGAGACCCTGTTCTGTTTTGTAATCCAGTTCCTGTGTAGCCAAGTTTACATTCCGTGTATTAGTGATATCTTATGATGTTTCTTTTTCTGTATGACTTATTTCAGTTAGAATCATCATACCTGAATCCACTCATTATGCTGCTATGAGCCTGATGACATAGATTTCATTGCTGAGTGATATTGCATTGTACGTAAGTACCACAACTTCTTTATCCATTTTTCACTTTCTGCACTGTTGAACTTGTAGCGTAAACGAGGTTCTTGTAAACAGAGCCGTCCCAAACTTTGGGGTGGCTGTGTCTTTTTGATTTTAATTCCCCTAAGCTATAGGACCATAAGTGGAAGTGCACTAGGCTATGTTGCTTTGTTTTTTAGATGTTTCAGGAATCACCATACACTTCTCCCGAGTGGCTGTTGGCAATTTACATCCCGCCCATCAGCATAACAAGGCTCCCAGTTCTCCATGGCCTGTCCTGCCTTTCTGGATTTTACACTTTTTTCAGATGGCCCTTTTGACCGGGGGGAAGTGAGACTTCATTGTAGTGCAGATTTCCTTTGCAAGCTTGCTTGGTTGGCCAAAAAGGGCGTATGCGTTTTTTCCTGAATATATTCAGGAAAAAACGCATACGCCCTTTTTGGCCAAGTGCATCATTGTGGACGTTCTGCCTCTTTTCCTATGCTTTAAATGCAATTCCAGTCTACCTCCTGAAATCGGTTTCCTGCAATTCTGCCCCGCTTTCAAGTCCTCTTGGCAGCCTTACTTCAGTATAGTTTTGGACGATAGCTGTCATTTATAACTCTGCAGGTTTGTGAATTACAGTGCCCCTGAACTCCTTTCTTCAACTCGCTTTCTTGGGAGCTGGCCGCAACACCGCAGGATTGCTTCAGGCCCTAATCTGGTTCCGGCACGGCATGCTGAGCCTTTCGTTAATTCCTCTTCCTGGTGGGAAATGAGAGTTAAATTTGCCCGTCCAGACACCTCCAGCTAGTCTCTCATTGGTTCTCCCTATTCCTGTTCATCTTCCTCATAAATTGCAAATGGGCCAAACAGGAGGTTAAAGGCACTGACTCTCCAAGTCGGGAGAGTGTTAGTAAAGCGTCTGGAATGTTGCACCCGAGTACCAGGGGACGAGAACTGAGACATATTGGAACACGTCTCCCGATCACACGGTTGATCATACTCTGGGTTCCACGTGCATGTTTTAGCTGAAGGAAGAATCCCTTAAACCTGGAGAGTTGAGACCCGTGGAATGGGTACCATGCAATATGACTTCAAAGGGTCTTCATTTGCTCACCGAACCTCTCCAATCCTATCACTGCTGCGTTTATGCCCCTGTACACACGCTTGATTTTCTTTCAGAGACATAGCAATCCATAGGTTTTAAGATACTTACTAGTCAGGTACATTCTTAGGCGTTTAATATGGGCTGTTGAGTCCATTTCGTTGAGCAAGGAGTAGTTCTTGTCTATTCCATATTTGGCTTAAGGAACTTTATCTGTGCTCATTTCAATCTCTGGTTTTATGCAGCAACCCAACTCACCTTTCCCCTTAAGCAAGCATAAGTTGGTTTTCTAAATTTGAGACCCTGTTCTGTTTTGTAATCCAGTTCCTGTGTAGCCAAGTTTACATCCCGTGTATTAGTGATATCTTATGATATTTCTTTTTCTGTGTGACTTATTTCAGTTAGAATCATCATACCTGAATCCACTCATTATGCTGCTATGGGCCTGATGACGTAGATTTCACTGCTGAGTGATATTGCATTGTACGTAAGTACCACAACTTCTTTATCCATTTTTCACTTTCTGCGCTGTTGAACTTGTACCGTAAACGAGGTTCTTGTAAACAGAGCCGTCCCAAACTTTGGGGTGGCTGTGTCTTTTTGATTTTAATTCCCCTAAGCTATAGGACCATAAGTGGAAGTGCCCTAGGCTCTGTTGCTTTGTTTTTTAGATGTTTCAGGAATCACCATACACTTCTCCCGAGTGGCTGTTGGCAATTTACATCTCGCCCATCAGCATAACAAGGCTCCCAGTTCTCCATGGCCTGTCCTGCCTTTCTGGATTTTACACTTATTTCAGATGGCCCTTTTGACCTGGGGGAAGTGAGACTTCATTGTAGTGCAGATTTCCTTTGCAAGCTTGCTTGGTTGGCCAAAAAGGGCGTATGCGTTTTTTCCTGAATATATTCAGGAATAAACGCATACGCCCTTTTTGGCCAGGTGCATCATTGTGGACGTTCTGCCTCTTTTCCTATGCTTTAAATGCAATTCCAGTCTACCTCCTGAAATCGGTTTCCTGCAATTCTGCCCCGCTTTCAAGTCCTCTTGGCAGCCTTACTTCAGTATATTTTTGGACGATAGCTGTCATTTATAACTCTGCAGGTTTGTGAATTACAGTGCCCCTGAGCTCCTTTCTTCAACTCGCTTTCTTGTGAGCTGGCCGCAACACTGCAGGATTGCTTCAGGCCCTAATCTGGTTCCGGCACGGCACGCTGAGCCTTTGGTTAATTCCTCTTCCTGGTGGGAAATGAGAGTTAAATTTGCCCGTCCAGACACCTCCAGCTAGTCTCTCATTGGTCCTCCCTATTCCTGTTCATCTTCTGCAGAAATGGCAAACTGGGCCAAACAGGAGGTTAAAGGCACTGACTCTCCAAGTCGGGAGAGGGTTAGTAAAGCGTCTGGAATGTTGCACCCGAGTACCAGGGGACGAGAACTGAGACATATTGGAACACGTCTCCCGATCACACGGTTGATCATACTCTGGGTTCCACGTGCATGTTTTAGCTGAAGGAAGAATCCCTTAAACCTGGAGAGTTGAGACCCGTGGAATGGGTACCATGCAATATGATTTCAAAGGGTCTTCATTTGCTCACCGAACCTCTCCAATCCTATCACTGCTGTGTTTATGCCCCTGTACACACGCTTGATTTTCTTTCAGAGACATAGCAATCCATAGGTTTTAAGATACTTACTATTCAGGTACATTCTTAGGCGTTTAATATGCGGTGTTGAGTCCATTTCGTTGAGCAAGGATTAGTTCTTCTCTATTCCATATTTGGCTTAAGGAACTCTATCTGTGCTCATTTCAATCTCTGGTTTTATGCAGCACCCCAACTCACCTTTCCCCTTAAGCAAGCATAAGTCGGTTTTCTAAATTTGAGACCCTGTTCTGTTTTGTAATCCAGTTCCTGTGTAGCCAAGTTTACATTCCGTGTATTAGTGATATCTTATGATATATCATTTTCTGTGTGACTTATTTCAGTTAGAATCATCATACCTGAATCCACTCATTATGCTGCTACGGGCCTGATGACATAGATTTCACTGCTGAGTAATATTGCATTGTACGTATGTACCACAACTTCTTTATCCATTTTTCACTTTCTGCGATATTGAACTTGTACTGTAAACGAGGTTCTTGTAAACAGAGCCATCCCAAACTGTGGGGTGGCTGTGTCTTTTTTATTTTAATTTCCCTAAGCTATAGGACCATAAGTGGAAGTGCCCTAGGCTCTGTTGCTTTGTTTTTTAGATGTTTCAGGAAACACCATACACCTCTCCCGAGTGGCTCTTGGCAATTTACATCCCGCCCATCAGCATAACAAGGCTCCCAGTTCTCCATGGCCTGTCGTGCCTTTCTGGATTTTACACTTTTTTCAGGTGGCCCTTTTGACCGGGGGAAGTGAGACTTCATTGTAGTGCAGATTTCCTTTGCAAGCTTGCTTGGTTGGCCAAAAAGGGCGTATGCGTTTTTTCCTGAACATATTCAGGAAAAAATGCATACGCACTTTTTAACCAAGTGCATCATTGTGGACGTTCTGCCTCTTTTCCTATGCTTTAAATGCAATTCCAGTCTACATCCTGAAATCGATTTCCTGCAATTCTGCCCCGCTTTCAAGTCCTCTTGGCAGCCTTACTTCAGTATATTTTTGGATGATAGCTGTCATTTATAACTCTGCAGGTTTGTGAATTACAGTGTCCCTGAGCTCCTTTCTTCAACTCGCTTTCTTGTGAGCTGGCCGCAACACTGCAGGATTGCTTCAGGCCTTAATCGGGTTCCGGCACGGCACGCTGAGCCTTTGGTTAATTCCTCTTCCTGGTGGGAAATGAGAGTTAAATTTGCCCGTCCAGACACCTCCAGCTAGTCTCTCATTGGTTCTCCCTATTCCTGTTCATCTTCCGCAGAAATGGCAAACTGGGCCAAACAGGAGGTTAAAGGCACTGACTCTCCAAGTCGGGAGAGTGTTAGTAAAGCGTCTGGAATGTTACACCCGAGTACCAGGGGACGAGAACTGAGACATATTGGAACACGTCTCCCGATCACATGGTTGATAATACTCTGGGTTCCACGTGCATGTTTTAGCTGAAGGAAGAATCCCTTAAACCTGGAGAGTTGAGACCCGTGGAATGGGTACCATGCAATATGACTTCAAAGGGTCTTCATTTGCTCACCGAACCTCTGCAGTCCTATCACTGCTGTGTTTATGCCCCTGTACACACGCTTGATTTTCTTTCAGAGACATAGCAATCCATAGGTTTTAAGATACTTACTAGTCAGGTACATTCTTAGGCGTTTAATATGGGGTGTTGAGTCCATTTCGTTGAGCAAGGAGTAGTTCTCCTCTATTCCATATTTGGCTTAAGGAACTCTATCTGTGCTCATTTCAATCTCTGGCTTTATGCAGCACCCCAACTCACCTTTCCCCTTAAGCAAGCATAAGTTGGTTTTCTAAATTTGAGACCCTGTTCTGTTTTGTAATCCAGTTCCTGTGTAGCCAAGTTTACATTCCGTGTATTAGTGATATCTTATGATATTTCTTTTTCTGTGTGACTTATTTCAGTTAGAATCATCATACCTGAATCCACTCATTATGCTGCTACGGGCCTGATGACATAGATTTCATTGCTGAGTGATATTGTATTGTACATAAGTACCACAACTTCTTTATCCATTTTTCACTTTCTGCGATATTGAACTTGTCCCGTAAATGAGGTTCTTGTAAACAGAGCCGTCCCAAACTTTGGGGTGGCTGTGTCTTTTTGATTTTAATTCCCCTAAGCTATAGGACCATAAGTGGAAGTGCCCTAGGCTATGTTGCTTTGTTTTTTAGATGTTTCAGGAATCACCATACACTTCTCCCGAGTGGCTGTTGGCAATTTACATCCCGCCCATCAGCATAACAAGGCTCCCAGTTCTCCATGGCCTGTCGTGCCTTTCTGGATTTTACACTTTTTTCAGGTGGCCCTTTTGACCGGGGGAAGTGAGACTTCATTGTAGTGCAGATTTCCTTTGCAAGCTTGCTTGGTTGGCCAAAAAGGGCGTATGCGTTTTTTCCTGAACATATTCAGGAAAAAATGCATACGCACTTTTTAACCAAATGCATCATTGTGGACGTTCTGCCTCTTTTCCTATGCTTTAAATGCAATTCCAGTCTACATCCTGAAATCGATTTCCTGCAATTCTGCCCCGCTTTCAAGTCCTCTTGGCAGCCTTACTTCAGTATAGTTTTGGACGATAGCTGTCATTTATAACTCTGCAGGTTTGTGAATTCCAGTGTCCCTGAGCTCCTTTCTTCAACTCGCTTTCTTGTGAGCTGGCCGCAACACCGCAGGATTGCTTCAGGCCCTAATCTGGTTCCGGCACGGCATGCTGAGCCTTTGGTTAATTCCTCTTCCTGGTGGGAAATGAGAGTTAAATTTGCCCGTCCAGACACCTCCAGCTAGTCTCTCATTGGTTCTCCCTATTCCTGTTCATCTTCCTCAGAAATTGCAAATGGGCCAAACAGGAGGTTAAAGGCACTGACTCTCCAAGTCGGGAGAGTGTTAGTAAAGCGTCTGGAATGTTGCACCCGAGTACCAGGGGACGAGAACTGAGACATATTGGAACACGTCTCCCGATCACACGGTTGATCATACTCTGGGTTCCACGTGCATGTTTTAGCTGAAGGAAGAATCCCTTAAACCTGGAGAGTTGAGACCCGTGGAATGGGTACCATGCAATATGACTTCAAAGGGTCTTCATTTGCTCACCGAACCTCTCCAATCCTATCACTGCTGCCTTTATGCCCCTGTACACACGCTTGATTTTCTTTCAGAGACATAGCAATCCATAGGTTTTAAGATACTTACTAGTCAGGTACATTCTTAGGCGTTTAATATGGGCTGTTGAGTCCATTTCGTTGAGCAAGGAGTAGTTCTTGTCTATTCCATATTTGGCTTAAGGAACTTTATCTGTGCTCATTTCAATCTCTGGTTTTATGCAGCACCCCAACTCACCTTTCCCCTTAAGCAAGCATAAGTTGGTTTTCTAAATTTGAGACCCTGTTCTGTTTTGTAATCCAGTTCCTGTGTAGCCAAGTTTACATCTCGTGTATTAGTGATATCTTATGATATTTCTTTTTCTGTGTGACTTATTTCAGTTAGAATCATCATACCTGAATCCACTCATTATGCTGCTATGGGCCTGATGACATAGATTTCACTGCTGAGTGATATTGCATTGTACGTAAGTACCACAACTTCTTTATCCATTTTTCACTTTCTGCGCTGTTGAACTTGTACCGTAAACGAGGTTCTTGTAAACAGAGCCGTCCCAAACTTTGGGGTGGCTGTGTCTTTTTGATTTTAATTCCCCTAAGCTATAGGACCATAAGTGGAAGTGCCCTAGGCTCTGTTGCTTTGTTTTTTAGATGTTTCAGGAATCACCATACACTTCTCCCGAGTGGCTGTTGGCAATTTACATCCCGCCCATCAGCATAACAAGGCTCCCAGTTCTCCATGGCCTGTCCTGCCTTTCTGGATTTTACACTTTTTTCAGATGGCCCTTTTGACCTGGGGGAAGTGAGACTTCATTGTAGTGCAGATTTCCTTTGCAAGCTTGCTTGGTTGGCCAAAAAGGGCGTATGCGTTTTTTCCTGAATATATTCAGGAAAAAACGCATACGCCCTTTTTGGCCAAGTGCATCATTGTGGACGTTCTGCCTCTTTTCCTATGCTTTAAATGCAATTCCAGTCTACCTCCTGAAATCGGTTTCCTGCAATTCTGCCCCGCTTTCAAGTCCTCTTGGCAGCCTTCCTTCAGTATATTTTTGGACGATAGCTGTCATTTATAACTCTGCAGGTTTGTGAATTACAGTTCCCCTGAGCTCCTTTCTTCAACTCGCTTTCTTGTGAGCTGGCCGCAACACTGCAGGATTGCTTCAGGCCCTAATCTGGTTCCGGCACGGCACGCTGAGCCTTTGGTTAATTCCTCTTCCTGGTGGGAAATGAGAGTTAAATTTGCCCGTCCAGACACCTCCAGCTAGTCTCTCATTGGTCCTCCCTATTCCTGTTCATCTTCTGCAGAAATGGCAAACTGGGCCAAACAGGAGGTTAAAGGCACTGACTCTCCAAGTCGGGAGAGGGTTAGTAAAGCGTCTGGAATGTTGCACCCGAGTACCAGGGGACGAGAACTGAGACATATTGGAACACGTCTCCCGATCACACGGTTGATCATACTCTGGGTTCCACGTGCATGTTTTAGCTGAAGGAAGAATCCCTTAAACCTGGAGAGTTGAGACCCGTGGAATGGGTACCATGCAATATGATTTCAAAGGGTCTTCATTTGCTCACCGAACCTCTCCAATCCTATCACTGCTGTGTTTATGCCCCTGTACACACGCTTGATTTTCTTTCAGAGACATAGCAATCCATAGGTTTTAAGATACTTACTATTCAGGTACATTCTTAGGCGTTTAATATGGGGTGTTGAGTCCATTTCGTTGAGCAAGGAGTAGTTCTTCTCTATTCCATATTTGGCTTAAGGAACTCTATCTGTGCTCATTTCAATCTCTGGTTTTATGCAGCACCCCAACTCACCTTTCCCCTTAAGCAAGCATAAGTCGGTTTTCTAAATTTGAGACCCTGTTCTGTTTTGTAATCCAGTTCCTGTGTAGCCAAGTTTACATTCCGTGTATTAGTGATATCTTATGATATATCTTTTTCTGTGTGACTTATTTCAGTTAGAATCATCATACCTGAATCCACTCATTATGCTGCTACGGGCCTGATGACATAGATTTCACTGCTGAGTAATATTGCATTGTACGTATGTACCACAACTTCTTTATCCATTTTTCACTTTCTGCGATATTGAACTTGTACTGTAAATGAGGTTCTTGTAAACAGAGCCATCCCAAACTGTGGGGTGGCTGTGTCTTTTTTATTTTAATTTCCCTAAGCTATAGGACCATAAGTGGAAGTGCCCTAGGCTCTGTTGCTTTGTTTTTTAGATGTTTCAGGAAACACCATACACCTCTCCCAAGTGGCTCTTGGCAATTTACATCCCGCCCATCAGCATAACAAGTCTCCCAGTTCTCCATGGCCTGTCGTGCCTTTCTGGATTTTACACTTTTTTCAGGTGGCCCTTTTGACCGGGGGAAGTGAGACTTCATTGTAGTGCAGATTTCCTTTGCAAGCTTGCTTGGTTGGGCAAAAAGGGCGTATGCGTTTTTTCCTGAACATATTCAGGAAAAAACGCATACGCACTTTTTAGCCAAGTGCATCATTGTGGACGTTCTGCCTCTTTTCCTATGCTTTAAATGCAATTCCAGTCTACATCCTGAAATCGATTTCCTGCAATTCTGCCCCGCTTTCAAGTCCTCTTGGCAGCCTTCCTTCAGTATATTTTTGGATGATAGCTGTCATTTATAACTCTGCAGGTTTGTGAATTCCAGTGTCCCTGAGCTCCTTTCTTCAACTCGCTTTCTTGTGAGCTGGCCGCAACACTGCAGGATTGCTTCAGGCCTCAATCTGGTTCCGGCACGGCACGCTGAGCCTTTGGTTAATTCCTCTTCCTGGTGGGAAATGAGAGTTAAATTTGCCCGTCCAGACACCTCCAGCTAGTCTCTCATTGGTTCTCCCTATTCCTGTTCATCTTCCGCAGAAATGGCAAACTGGGCCAAACAGGAGGTTAAAGGCACTGACTCTCCAAGTCGGGAGAGTGTTAGTAAAGCGTCTGGAATGTTACACCCGAGTACCAGGGGACGAGAACTGAGACATATTGGAACACGTCTCCCGATCACATGGTTGATAATACTCTGGGTTCCACGTGCATGTTTTAGCTGAAGGAAGAATCCCTTAAACCTGGAGAGTTGAGACCCGTGGAATGGGTACCATGCAATATGACTTCAAAGGGTCTTCATTTGCTCACCGAACCTCTCCAGTCCTATCACTGCTGTGTTTATGCCCCTGTACACACGCTTGATTTTCTTTCAGAGACATAGCAATCCATAGGTTTTAAGATACTTACTAGTCAGGTACATTCTTAGGCGTTTAATATGGGGTGTTGAGTCCATTTCGTTGAGCAAGGAGTAGTTCTTCTCTATTCCATATTTGGCTTAAGGAACTCTATCTGTGCTCATTTCAATCTCTGGCTTTATGCAGCACCCCAACTCACCTTTCCCCTTAAGCAAGCATAAGTTGGTTTTCTAAATTTGAGACCCTGTTCTGTTTTGTAATCCAGTTCCTGTGTAGCCAAGTTTACATTCCGTGTATTAGTGATATCTTATGATATATCTTTTTCTGTGTGACTTATTTCAGTTAGAATCATCATACCTGAATCCACTCATTATGCTGCTACGGGCCTGATGACATAGATTTCATTGCTGAGTGATATTGTATTGTACATAAGTACCACAACTTCTTTATCCATTTTTCACTTTCTGCGATATTGAACTTGTCCCGTAAATGAGGTTCTTGTAAACAGAGCCGTCCCAAACTTTGGGGTGGCTGTGTCTTTTTGATTTCAATTTCCCTAAGCTATAGGACCATAAGTGGAAGTGCCCTAGACTCTGTTGCTTTGTTCTTTAGATGTTTCAGGAAACACCATTCACCTCACCCGAGTGGCTCTTGGCAATTTACATCCCGCCCATCAGCATAACAAGGCTCCCAGTTCTCCATGGCCTGTCCTGCCTTTCTGGATTTTACACTTTTTTCAGGTGGCCCTTTTGACCGGGGAAGTGAGACTTCATTGTAGTGCAGATTTCCTTTGCAAGCTTGCTTGGTTGGCCAAAAAGGGCGTATGCGTTTTTTCCTGAATATATTCAGGAAAAAACGCATACGCACGTTTTAGCCAAGTGCATCATTGTGGACGTTCTGCCTCTTTTCCTATGCTTTAAATGCAATTCCAGTCTACCTCCTGAAATCGGTTTCCTGCAATTCTGCCCCGCTTTCAAGTCCTCTTGGCAGCCTTACTTCAGTATATTTTTGGACAATAGCTGTCATTTATAACTCTGCAGGTTTGTGAATTACAGTGCCCCTGAGCTCCTTTCTTCAACTCGCTTTCTTGTGAGCTGGACGCAACACCGCAGGATTGCTTCAGGCCCTAATCTGGTTCCGGCACGGCACGTTGAACCTTTGGTTAATTCCTCTTCCTGGTGGGAAATGAGAGTTAAATTTGCCCGTCCAGACACCTCCAGCTAGTCTCTCATTGGTTCTCCCTATTCCTGTTCATCTTCCGGAGAAATTGCAAACTGGGCCAAACAGGAGGTTAAAGGCACTGACTCTCCAAGTCGGGAGAGTGTTAGTAAAGCGTCTGGAATGTTGCACCCGAGTACCAGGGGACGAGAACTGAGACATATTGGAACACGTCTCCTGATCACACGGTGGATCATACTCTGGGTTCCACGTGCATGTTTTAACTGAAGGAAGAATCCCTTAAAACTGGAGAGTTGAGACCCGAGGAATGGGTACCATGCAATATGACTTCAAAGGGTCTTCATTTGCTCACCGAACCTCTCCAATCCTATCACTGCTGTGTTTATGCCCCTGTACACACGCTTGATTTTCTTTCAGAGACATAGCAATCCATAGGTTTTAAGATATTTACTAGTCAGGTACATTCCTAGGCGTTTAATATGTGCTGTTGAGTCCATTTCGTTGAGCAAGGAGTAGTTCTTGTCTATTCCATATTTGGCTTAAGGAACTTTATCTGTGCTCATTTCAATCTCTGGTTTTCTGCAGCACCCCAACTCACCTTTCCCCTTAAGCAAGCATAAGTTGGTTTTCTAAATTTGAGACCCTGTTCTGTTTTGTAATCCAGTTCCTGTGTAGCCAAGTTTACATTCCGTGTATTAGTGATATCTTATGATATTTCTTTTTCTGTGTGACTTATTTCAGTTAGAATCATCATACCTGAATCCACTCATTATGCTGCTACGGGCCTGATGACATAGATTTCATTCCTGAGTGATATTGCATTGTACGTAAGTACCACAACTTCTTTATCCATTTTTCACTTTCTGCGATATTGAACTTGTCCCGTAAACGAGGTTCTTGTAAACAGAGCCGTCCCAAACTTTGGGTTGGCTGTGTCTTTTTTATTTTAATTTCCCTAAGCTATAGGACCATAAGTGGAAGTGCCCTAGACTCTGTTGCTTTGTTTTTAGATGTTTCAGGAAACACAATACACTTCTGCCAAGTGGTTGTTGGCAATTTACATCCCGCCCATCAGCATAACAAGGCTCCCAGTTCTCCATGGCCTGTCCTGCATTTCTGGATTTTACACTTTTAACAGATGACCCTTCTGACCGAGGACAAGTGAGACTTCATTGTAGTGCAGATTTCCTTTGAAAGCTTGCTTGGTTTTCCAAAAAGGGCGTATGCGTTTTTTCCTGAATATATTCAAGAAAAAATGCATACGCCCTTTTTGGCCAAGTGCATCATTGTGGACGTTCTGCCTCTTTTCCTATGCTTTAAATGCAATTCCAGTCTACCTCCTGAAATCGGTTTCCTGCAATTCTGCCTTGCTTTCAATGCCTCTTCATAGCCTTTCCTCAATATACTTTTTGAAAATAGTTGGCCTTTATAATTCTGCACGTTTTTGAATTGCAGTTGCCCTTAGCTCCATTTTTCAGCTCTTATTTTTGTGATATTCCCTCATAACCACAGGATTCCTTCAGGCCCTATACCTCTTCTGGTACGCCTTGCTGTGCCTTTGGTTAATTCTGCTTACTGATGTTAAATTAGAGTGACATGTGCCCATTGAAACCGCTACAGCTAGGTTCTCACTGGTTCCCCCTATTCCCATTCATCCTCCGCACTAACTGCAGACTGTGCGATACCGGAACTTAAAGGCATTGACTCTCCATGTGGGGTTTTTGTTAGTAAAGCGGAATGAATGTCGATCCGGAGCCCCAGGAGAGGAACAATGAGGTGCGTTTTAGAAACCTTTCCCGATCATATGGTATACCTGTCGCTGGGTTTCCCAAGCATGGTTTAGCTGTAGGAAGATTCCCTTCAACCTGGAGTGTTGGGACCCTTGGAATGAGTAGCATGAAGTATTGCATTAAACTTTCGGCAGTTGCTCACCAAAGCTCACCAATCCTCTCAGCCCCAAGTGTCCAGCCTTATGTCTTATCCAGCTGTGGGTTTATATGTGGTCAATCCAGGTTGCATCACAGCCCCTGAGCGAATATTGTAAGAATTTTTCTCTCTTTCATTGTTTCTGCGTTTTGTTTTTAAAATTTATTTCTATAATGGGGTTTAGCTCATTTTCACTGCTGTGTTTGTGCTGCTCTGCACACACTTGATTCCCTTATGAAGATATGTCAATACATGGGTCTTAAGATTCTTATTACTCAGATTTATTTCTGTGCAGTGTATTGGGTGTGTTGAGGCCAGTTCATTGAGCAAGGTGTAGATCTTGTCTAATACTTATTTGGTTTATTGAACGGTATCTGTGCTAATTTCAAACTCTGGTTTTATGCATCACCCCACCTCTCCTTTCCCCTTAAGCTGACATAAGTGTGTTTTCTAAATGTGAGACACTGTTCTGTTATGTAATTCATTTTTTGTGCAGCCATATTTACCCTCCCTCTATAAGTGATATCTTATGATATGTTTCTTTTTCTGTTTGACTAATTTCAAGTAGTATTATCGGACCTAAATCCACTCTTTATCCTTCTACTAGCCTTATTACATTGATTTCATGGTGAAGAGATATTCCATTGTACATAAGTGCCACATCTTCTTTATCCATTGTTCTCTTTCCTGGGATATTTAAGGTGTACTGAAGTTGAGGTTCTTGTAAACAGAGTAGCCCTAAACTGTGGTGTGCTTGTGTCTTGTTGATTTTTAGACTTCCCTAGATATACTCCCATGATTGGAAGTGTCCTATGCTCTGTAGCTCTGTTTTTTAGATGATTTAGGAACCACCATACACTTCTCCAGAGTGGCTCTCGGCAGTTCACACACTGCCCATCAGCGTATAAAGGCTCCCTGTTCTCCATGGCCTGTCCTGCATTTCTGGTTTTTACAATTGTTTAGGATGGCCCTTTTGACTGGTGGGAAATGAGACTTCTTTGTTGTGCACATTTGCATTGCTTGCTTGCTTCATTGCCCATAAATTGTGTATGCATTTTTTCCTGGATATAATCAGGAAAAAACGCATACGCCCTTTTGGGCCAACTGCATCATTGTCGAAATTCTGCCGCTTTTCATGTGCTTTAAAGACGAGTCCAATCTATCTCTTGAAATCTGTTTCTTGCAATTCTGTCTTGCATTCAGATCCTCTTCTTTGCCTTACCTCAACATATTTTTGGACGTTAGTTTTCATTTATAACTCTGCAGGTTTGTGAATTGCAGTGACCCTGAGCTCCATTTTTTAAGTTGCTCTTTTGTGAGCTGGCCTCAAACCCGCAGGATTGCTTCAGGCCCTATTTTGGCTCGGGCGAGGCGGGCTGAGCCTTTTTGCAATTCTTATTCTTAATGGGAAATTAGAGTGATATGTGCCCGTCCAAACCCCTACAACTATTCTCTCATTGGTTCCCCCTCTTCCCGTTCATCCTCCTCACAATTTGCAAAATGTGTGAAACAGAAGTTGAAATGTGCTGATTCTCCAAGTGGGGAGATTCTAAGTAACGTGGCTGGAATGGTGAACAGGAGCACCAGGAGAGGATAAATGAGCTGCATTTTAGACACATCTCCCGATCACATGGTGTACAGTCCTCTGGGTTTTCCATGCATGTTTTAGCTGTAGGAAGATCCCTTGAACCTGCAGATTTGGGACCCATTGAATGGGTACCAGGTAGTATTACTTTAAAGGGTGTGCATTTCCTCACCCAACCTCACATTTCTCTTAGTGCAAACAGTTTCCAGCCTTATGTCTCATCCTGCTGTGGGTCTAGACGTGTTCAATCCATGTTGCATCACCGTCCCTGAGGAAAAGTTGTAAGAGGTTTTCTCTGTCTCTCTGTCGTTTATTTTTTTCAATTTATTACTATATTGGTTACAGCTGATTTTCAAAGCTCTGTTTCTTGCTGCTGTACATCCACTTGATTCACGTACAGAGAGACATCAGTAAATTCTTTTTCAGATTCTTACCAGTCGTATATATTCTTTTCCAGTGACTTGAGTGTGCTGAGTGCAGTTCTTTTAGCTACCGTGTAGGCCTTGTTGATTATCAGTTTGGTATTTGGAATGGTATCTTTGCTAATTTCAACCTCTTGGATGATGTCTCACCCCTCCCCACCTTTCCCGTTTAGCAGCCTTATGCGTGTTTTCTACATATTTGACTATGTTTTTGTTTTGTAATTTATTTCATGTGTAGCTATTTTGGATTCCACCTTTAAGTGATATCTTATGATATGTGTCTTTTTCTTTTTGAATTATGTCACTTAGAATGATCATACGTAACTCCTCTGGAGTTGTTACAACTGGCCATATTTCATTGATTTCCAGGCTGAGTAATATTCCACTCTACATAAGTACCACATCTCTATCCATGTTTTCCCTCCAGAGACATTTAAGTTATATCCTAGTCGAGGATCTTTTAAACAGAGAGGCGGTAAACATTGGGGTGCCTGTGTCCTCTCGATTTTTGTTTTTCCCAAGATATACGCCCATGAGTGCAAGTGCCCTATGCTCTGTAGCTCATTTTTTAGATGCTTTAGTAAACACAATACACTTCTCCAGAATGGCCGTTGGCAATATACAGTTCCACTATAAGTCTCACAGGGCTCCCTCTTCTCCTTGCCCTGTCCTGCATTTCTGTTGTTTATGCTTTATGAGGATGGCTCTTCTGACTGATCTGAAGTGATATCTTTTGTAGTATTGATTTCCAGTGCCCACCTGTTTGGTTGGCTAAAAAAGTGTATGCCCTTTTCTTGAATATATACAGAAAAAAACGCATACACCCTTTTTGGCCAACTGCAATGTTGGCAATGTTCAGCCCCTTTTCTTGTGCTTAATGGTGAGTCCTTTCTACCTCCTCAAATCCCTTTCCTGCCATTCTCCCTTGCTTACAAGTCCTTTTCTCTGACTTTCCTCAAGACATTTTTCAGTGATAGATATTTTCAACTCTGCAGTTTCGTGAATTTTACTGCCCCTGAGTTCCATTGTTCAACTTGTGTTTATGGGAACTGGCCACAAAGCAGCGGGATTTCCTCAAGCCCTATACTGTTTCCATGGGCAACCCTAGCCTTTGGTCAATTCGTCTTCCTGATTGGAAATTAGAGTGACATGTGCCTGTCTGAACACCTAGGACTTGTCTCTCATTGTTCCTCATCCTTCCGCTTCATCCTCTGGACAAATTCCAAACTGTACGCAACAGGATGTTGACAGTGCTGCCATCTCCAAGTGGGGAGACTGTTAGTAAAGACGCTGGATGGTGAACCCGAGCACCAGGAGATGAGGAGATGAGATGCCTTTTCCAAACTCTTCCCGATCAGACGGTATACCATCCTCTGGGTGTGACAGACATGTTTTAGCAGTAGGAAGAGTCCCATTCATGTAAGGAGAACACCAGGGCTTTTTCAAAATCAGTGTCTCCCCGAAACCCAAACTGGGGAATTTTTTAAGCTACGGCTACACATATGTTCATTAAGGGCCTTGGGAAGTAGGCAGAGTCCAAACTTTAGATGATTGAAGTCTTCAGGGTCAGAAGCACTCACCACCAGCTTCCCTTAGGTTACACTTTAACTGTCATTGATAGATGATGTCAATAAAAATATCTATTCTTTTTCAGATTATTTCCCCTTATAGGTTATTGCAAAATGTTGAGTGTAGTTCCCTGTGCTATACAGTAGTTCCTTGTTGATGATCTATTTTATACATAGCAGTGTGTATGTGTTAATCCCAAACTGTTAGTTTATCCCTCCTCCCACCTTTCCCCTTTGGTAATAATAAATTATAAGATTTTATACTTCTCAGAAATGGGAGAGCTGAAAGAGAGGTATCATTTTCAATGGAAAAGCATTTAAAACAAGATTGAAGCTTTAACCAAGATTATTAGATGTACATCTTTGGAAAGAAATCACTTCGTTTCTCTAATATTGACCTGACAAATAAGACAAACCTTTTCACTGAACTTGCTTATAATAAAGTGATGGAAATATCAAATGGAAGTGTTAGAAACATCTTATTTTACCCGAGCCTTATACACTGTTCTATGTTAACTACAGTTTGGCTCACACATCTGTTCATTGAGGTTACAATAGTCTCAATTTCTGTTACTGATCCTCCAGAGTGGACCCCAACAAGTGTCCCCCTGCCCAGTGTCATTGGGGCCAACAGATCGAGGCTGAGTTTGGTTCACAAGCAAAGGAAACTTTATATTTTGATCAGAGAATGGAGAGGTGAGAGCATGCACTACCCCGTGGGCTGTGGGCTGGGCTGCTGTGTAGAGATCCTGTCAGAGTCAGTGGGAGGGAGGGGGCGGAGCTCTCAAGGGCCGGGTTGGCTGCAGCTCAGGCTCTATATCGCGGAGTCTGCACTGGGCCCCAGGAGCTGAGGTGTCGACCCAGCCATTCTGCACTAGGAAATCTGGTCTGAAGTGCCGGGTGTGGAACCTCTGCATGCGAGACCCTAGGAGTATGTGAAATTAGACAAAGCACAAAGGATAAAAAAGGTCAGACTTGACTTTATTGCCCAGATTCCATTTTTATCTCCCAGGGATTTTTAATGGGCTTTGCTGGGGACAAACCCCTCCTCTGCCTTTTGTCCCGTTCCTCATTCTTGGAGTTCTGAGGGTGCAGACCCTTCTTCTGTAACTGCTGAGTGCTGAGTTGGGAGCCCTCATACCCAGGGACGAGGGTCAGAACTTCTCCCCAGCAGCCTCCAGGTGACGTTGATTGTCCCCAGGCCCCCTGCCTCCTTGCTCGTCCGCCTGAGCACCAGCATTGGAAGTGTTATAGATTCTAATGACCTTTAAGGGTCCAGGAAAGAGATGTGCAGAGACGCTGTGGGGGCCGGTTTCACCCCGCCCCACATTTGTTCGGCCACCTTAGGCTGACCGTTTCTGCCAGCCTAGATGCTCTGACCAGTAGTCTGCGCTTTCTTCAATTAGGCCCCTGAATTAACGTACAAACAGCACCAGGTGTCAGAGCCCTGCCCGCTCAACTCCCAGACAGTCCAGGGTCAGTGGTGATCAAGGACCATGATGGCCACTGAGTCAGCAGCCTTTTGAAGTAAACAGGAGTCCAGCCAGTCTTATTGGCCACCATCAGCATGGTGTCTGTAGGCTTTTCTATGGTGACAGTATGATATACGGTTCCCCCACCAAGATTATTAGCTCCCCTCTGGGTGCAGTAAGTCCTGCAAGCAGTAGTCTACTCTTTTGGGACACACTCTTGTTGTTTTATGAGAGAAACTCCAGGTCAAGTGATGTTCACACGAGTCGTCATGGTGCCCTGTTGCTCCCGGTTATCTCTCTGGATGTTGGAGTTGGAGGGCCTCCTCACTCGAGGTTGGTGTGCCCACGGAGCGAACCCTGCAACTTCAGGGTATGGTTGGTGGTAGGATCACCACGTGGGGTCCTTTTCCCTTAGGAGGGAGGTGGCCTTTTGGGCTGCTGATTTCCAGGTTTTTAGATACCGCCAGTATCTTGGCCAGATGCGGCAGTAGGCCAAGCCCCTTGGTGACCGTAGTTTATCCTACCTGGATGGCATTCTTGCATTGTTCCATTTCAAGTGGTCCCAGTTTTTGCACTAATTCTCCAATGACGATTCACCTTTCACCAGGAATGTAAAGATCAAAGGGTTTAGCTAAATTAGGGAGTTCCAGGGCAAGGGTCTGAACTGACTGCTCTTTCCATTCTTGAAAGGCCACTTCTGGATTCTATTCAAAAGGATCATCATCTTTTCCTTTCAGTGTTTCATATAGAGGCCCAGCTAGTAGACTGTAGTTAGGGATCCAGAAGCAGCAAACCCTGGCCTCCCCAGGAACCCCTAAGCTGTCTTCTAGTTTTAGAAACAGGTAAGGCTGAAAATGGTTTCTTCCCTTTCCTGGGATGGGCTTCTCCGACCTTCTGTGAGAATGAAGCCCAGGCAGGTCACCGCAGTCTGTGATATTTGAGCTTTTTCTTGGACAACTTCTATCCTTTATTGGCTTGGTAGTTCAGAGGCCTCCTTAGTAGGGCTGGTGATCAGAATGTCGTCTGCGTACTGAAGGAGGGTTTCCTTTTCCAGAGGTAGAACTTTTAGGTCTTTAGCTAAGCTTTCCCCAAAGATGGTGTGGGAATTTTTGCACCCTTGGGGCAAGACGGCCCGGAAGTATTGTTTTAGTTGTATGTTGAGTCCTGCCACTCACAAGCCAAAATTTCTTGTGACTCTGGGACTAATGGAATACAAAAGAAGGCATCATTGAAGACTAATACAGAATACCATGTCCTGGTGGTTGGTAGAATGACAAGCAAGGTGTAGGAATTAGGAGCAACTGGAGGTATATCCTCGGTGGCTTCACTGACTGTCCTGACATCCTTTACCAGGTCCCCAGCAGCCCATGGGGCTCTCGTGGTCACACCAATCCCAGAATATGGAGCTCACCTGGGCAGGTACCCCACCCCCACCCCAGCCCACGGGGCTCTCGTGGTCAGGCCCCTCCCAGGATACAGAGCTACCCTTGCAGGTACTGTGGCAGGGCTGGGCACACAGGAACCGTGCACATAGCCCTCATTGCAGAGCACCCCCAGCTCACCTGTCGCTCAGAGCTGACACAGAGCACCTCAGAGCAGGACTTGAACTAACAAACAGCAGCTGCAACAGGTCTGTGACCCTGGGCATCACTCTGTGCGGCCTCCCTCCACCTGGTCTTCCAGAGACTTCCACTGCACCCGGGGCACCAGGCCTCTGTCTCCAACCACCACCCACCCCTCCTCTCCCTGACTCCTGGGTTCCTCTCATTAGGAGAGGGTTTTCTTGAAGTTGTCTCCCACTCATGGGCCAGATAAAATGATTAGAAAACAAGCCAAAGCTGCAGCCCCTTGTCTATCCTGACTCTCAGGAGCCCACACCTGTTCCTTGGACCTGGCCGGTTCAGCAAGTTCCATTTTCTGCAACTGTGAGCCCCTGAGGGGTGATGATTGGCTGAGCTGGGCAGCCTTACCGTGCCAGCCTGCCCTCCCCAGGTGTGCCTGGGTTGAGATCAATATAAATACCACTCCAGGCAGCAAGAGTCCCTGCAGCCGTGCCTGACGCCATTTTCTCTGCCCTGTCAGCAGTCTCGGGGCTGGGCTGGTGGGAGGGAGTGAGAGGCCACGGCTTTGTGGGTGGCCCAGTGTGAGTGGGGCTCTGCTAGACTTTCTGCAGCAGTTGCCAGGCTGCCACCTGCTAAAGAAGAGGATGTGTCACCCATACCTGCTGCTGGAATTTCTCCCTGGGCAGAGGTGAGGAAGGAAAAAAGCAGTGGGGGCAGGGACAGGACGGGTATCTCAGGCAGGGAAATGGAAATCTTCCAGAAGAGCACCCAGGGCCAGGACCATCCTGGCTGGCCTGCAGGCACCAAGTCGGCCAGCATGCTGTCACTCGTGTGGCTCTATGGCCCTTCCTCTAGGCTTTCAAGTCCTTGTATATATTCAGGTGTTTTACCTGGGACGGGTGGGAACAGTTCAGCAGCAGCTGGCCTGGGGCTCATCTCACGTTTACTCACAGATGCCTCGGCACGGTCCCCCAGGCTTGTAATGAGGACACTCCTTGCGGGGTGGCTGCTGGCTGCATGCGAGCGGAATCCCCACCTCTGACCAACTTCAGAATTGTCTATCACTGGAGCAAGTGCCCTGATTGGGTTTTCATCTGTATAACTGGTGGGTTCTGTTTTGTTTTTTCTTTTTTGTTTCAAGGTAGGTTTTATTCCTCTTTTTTGTACTTATGGATGTAAGCATGGAAATAATTCATTCATATAAATACATGTATGTGAAGGGAATAACATTTTTCCGTTTTTTAAAAAATTTTATTTTTCATTTTATTTTATTTATTTTTTATACAGCAGGTTCTTATTGGTTATCTATTTTATACATATAAATGTATACATGTCAATCCCAATCTCCCAACTCCTCCCACCACCCCCCCCCCATGGCTTTCCCCTCTTTGTGTCCATACATTTGTTCTCTACATCTGTGTCTCTATTTCTTCCCTTCAAACCGGTTAATCTGTACAGTTTTTCTAGGTTCCACATATATGCGTTAATATACAATATTTGTTTTTCTCTTTCTGACTTACTTCACTCTGTATGACAGTCTCTAGATCCATCGACGTCTCTACAAATGACCCAATTTCATTCCTTTTTATGGCTAATAGTCCATTTTATATATGTACCACATCTTTATCCATTTGTCTGTCTGTGGGCATTTAGGTTGCTTCCATTACCTGGCTATTGTAAATAGTGCTGCAATGAACATTGTGGTGAATGTGTCTTTTTGATTTATGGTTTTCTCTGGGTATATGCCCAGTAGTGGGTTGCTGGATCATATGGTAATTCTATTTTTAGTTTTTTAAGGAACCTCCATACTGTTCTCCATAGTGACTATCAATTTACATTCCCACCAATCGTGGAAGAGGGTTCCTTTTCTCCACACCCTCTCCAGCATTTGTTGTTTGTAGATTTTCTGATGATGCCCATTCTAACAGGTGTGAGGTGATACCACATTGTAGTTTTGATTTGCATTTCTCTAATAATTAGTGATGTAGAGCAGCTTTTCATGTGCTCCTTGGCCATCTCTACGTCTTTTTGGAAGAAATGTCTATTTAGATCTTCTGCCCATTTTTGTATTGGGTTGTTTGTTTTTTTAATATTGAGCTGCATCAGCTGTTTATATATATTGGAGATTAATCCTTTGTCCATTGATTCAGTTGCAAATATATTCTCCCATTCTGAGGGTTGTCCTTTTGTGTTTGTAGTTTCCATTGCTTTGCAAAAGCTTTTACGTTTCATTAGGTCCCATTTGTTTAGTTTTCTTTTTTATGTCATTACTCTAGGAGGTGGATCAAAAAAGATCTTGCTGTGATTTATGTTAGAGTATTCTTCCTATGTTTTCCTCTAAGAGTTTTATACTGTCCGGTCTTACATTAAGGTCTCTAATCCATTTTGAATTTATTTTTGTGTATGGTGTTAGGGGGTGTTCTAATCTCATTCTTTTACATGTAGCTGTCCATTTTTCCCAGCACCACTGATTGAAGACACTGTCTTTTCTCCATTGTATAGTCTTGCCTACTTTGTCATAGATTAGTTGACCATAGGTGTGTAGGTTTATCTCTGGGCTTCTTTCTTTTTTATTTTCCTTTTACACCTTTATTGGAGTATAATTGCTTTACAATGGAGTGTCAGTTTCTGCTGTATAACAAAGTGAATCAATTATACATATACATATATCACCATATCCCCTCCCTCTTACATCTCCCTCCCACCCTCCACATCCCACCCCTTTAGGTGGTCGCAAAGCACCGAGTTGATCTCCCTGTGCTATGTGGCTGCTTCCCAGTAGCTATCGATGTTACATTTGGTAATGTATATATGTCCATGGCACTCTCTCACTTCGTCCCAGCTTACCCTTCCCCCTCCCCGTGTCCTCAAGTCCTTTCTCTATGTCTGTGTCCTTAATCCTGTCCTGCCCCTAGGTTCTTCATAAACTTTTTTCTTTAGATTCCATATATCTCTGTTAGCACACGGTATTTATTTTTCTCTTTCTGACTCACTTCACTGTGTAGGACAGACTCTAAGTCCATCCCCCTCACTACAAATAACTCAGTTTTGTTTCTTTTTATGGCTGAGTAATATTCCATTTATATATGTGCCAGATATTCTTTATCCATTCATCTGTCGATGGACACTTAGGTTGCTTCCATGTCCTGGCTATTGTAAGTAGAACTGCAACGAACATTGTTGTATATAACTCTTTTTGAATTATGGTTTTCTCAGGGCAAATGCCCAGTAGTTGGATTGCTGGGTCGTATGGTACTTCTATTTTTAGTTTTTTAAGGAACCTCTATACTGTTATCCCTAGTGGGTATAGCAATTTACATTCCCAGCAACAGTGCAAGAACGTTCCCTTTTCTCCAGTAAATGCCTCTCCAGCATTTATTGTTTGTAGATTTTTTGATGATTGCCATTCTGACTGCTGGGAGGTGATAACTCACTGTAGTTTTGATTTGCATTTCTCTAATGATTAGTGATGTTCAGCATCCTTTCATGTGTTTATTGGCAATCTGTATATCTCCTTTGGAGAAATGTCTATTTAGGTCTTCTGCCCATTTTTGGATTGTGTTGTTTGTTTTTGTGATATTGAGCTACACGAGCTGCTTGTAAATTTTGGAGATTAATTTTTTGTCATTTGCTTCATTTGAAAACATTTTCTCCCATTCTGAGGGTTGTATTTTCGTCTTGTTTATGTTTTCCTTTGCTGTGCAAAAGCTTTGAAGTTTCATTAGGTCCCATTTGTTTATTTTTGTTTTTATTTCCACTTCTCTAGGAGGTGGGTCAAAAAGGATCTTGCTGTGATTTATGTCATAGAGTGTTCTGCCTATGTTTTCCTCTAATAATTTTATAGTGTCTGGTCTAACATTTAGATCTCTAATTAATTTTGAGTTTATTTTTGTGTATGGTGTTATGGAGCGTTCTAATTTCATTCTTTCACGTGTGGTTGTCCAGTTTTCCCAGCACCACTTACTGAAGAGACTGTCTTTTCTTCATTGTATATCTTTGCCTCCTTTGTCATAGATGAGTTAGCCATAGGTACGTAGGTTTATCTCTGGGCTTTCTATCTTGTTCAATTGATCTATATTTCTGTTTTTGTGCCAGTACCATATAGTCTTGATTAATGTAGCTTTGTAGTATAGTCTGAAGTTAGGAAGTCTGATTCCTCCAGCTCTTTTAATTTCCCTCAAGATTGCTTTGGCTATTCGGGGTCTTTCGTGTCTCCATACAAATGTTAAGATTTTTTTTGTTCTAGTTCTGTAGAAAATGCCAGTGGTATTTGATAGGGATTGCATTGAATCTGTAGCTTGCTTTGGGTACTATAGTCATTTACACAATATTGATTCTTCTAATCCAAGAACATGGTTTATACCTCCATATGTTTATATCATCTTTGATTTCTTTCAGCAGTGTCTTATAGTTTTCTGAGTACAGGTCTTTTACCTCCTTATGTAGGTTCATTCCTCCGTATTTTATTCTTTTTGTTGCAATGGTGAATGAGATTGTTTCCTTAATTTCTCTTTCTGATCTTTCATTATTAGTGTATAGGAATGCAAGAGATTTCTGTGCATTAATTTTGTATCCTGCAACTTTACCAAATTCATTGATTAGCTCTAGTAGTTTTCTGGTGGCATCTTTAGGATTCACTATGTGTAGTATCGTGTCATTTGCAAACAGTGACAATTTTACTTCTTCTTTTCCAATTTGTATTCCTTTTATTTCTTTTTCTTCTCTGATTACTGTGTCTAGGACTTCCAAAACTATGTTGAGTAATAGTGGTGAGAGTGGACATCCTTGTCTTGTTCCTGATCTTAGAGGAAATGCTTTTAGTTTTTCACTATTGAGAATGATGTTTGCTGTGGGTTTGTCATATACTGCCTTTATTATGTTGAGGTAGATTCCCTCTATGCCCACTTTTTGGAGACTTTTAATCATAAATTGGTGTTGAATTTTGTCGAAAGCTTTTCCTGCATCTATTGGGATGATCATATTTTTATTCTACAATTTGTTAATGTGGTGTATCACATTGATTGATTTGTGTATATTGAAGAATTCTTGCATCCCTGGGATAAACCCCACCTGATCATGGTGCATGATCCTTTTAATGTGTTGTTCAATTCTGTTTCCTAGTATTTTGTTGAGGATTTTTACATCTATATTAATCAGTGATATTGGTCTCTAATTTTCTTTTTCTGTAGTATCTTTGTCTGGTTTTGGTATCAGGGTGATGGTGGCCTCATATAATGAGTTTGGGACTGTTCCTTCCCCTGAAAAGTTCTGAAGAGTTTGAGAAGATTGGGTGTTAGCTCTTGTCTAAATGTTTGATAGAATTCACCTCTGATGCCATCTAGTTCTGGACTTTTGTTTGTTGGAAGATTTTTAATCACACTTTCAATTTCATTACTTGTGATAGGTCTGTTCATATTTTCTATTTCTTCCCGGTTCAGTCTTGGAAGGTTATACCTTTCTAAGAATTTGTCCATTTCTTCCAGGTTGTCCATTTTATTGGCATAGAGTTGTTTGTAGAGGTCTCTTAGGATGCTTTGTATTTCTGTGGTGTCTGTTACAACTTCTCCTTTTTCATTTCTAATTTTATTGATTTGAGTCCTCTCCCTCTTTTACTTGAGTCTGGCTACAGGTTTATCATTTTTGTTTATCTTCTCAAAGAACCAGCTTTTAGTTTTATTGATCTTTGCTATTGTTTTTATTTCATTTATTTCTGCTCTGATCTTTATGATTTCTTTCCTTCTATTAACTTTGGGTTTTGTTCTTCGTTCTCTAGTTCCTTTAGGTGTAGGGTTAGATTGTTTATTTGAGATTTTTCTGGTTTCTTGAGGTAGGCTTTTATTGCTATAAACTTCCCTCTTAGAACTGTTTTTGCTGCATCCCATAGGTTTTCAATCATCGTGTTTTTGTTGTCATTTGTCTCTAGGTAGTTTTTGATTTCCTCTTTTATTTCTTCAGTGATCTCTTGGTTATTTAGAAACGTATTGTTTAGCCTCCATGTGTTTGTTTTTTACGTTATTTTCCCTGTAATTGAGTTCTAATCTCATAGCATTGTGGTCGGAACAGCTGCTTGATATGATTTCAGTTTTGTTAAATTTACTGAGGCTTTATTTGTGACCCAAGATGTGATCTATCCCGGAGAATGTTCCGTGTACCATTGAGAAGAACTTGTAGTCTGCTGTTTTTGGATGGAATGTCCTATAAATATCCATTAAATCTATCTGGTCTATTGTGTCATTTAAAGCTTGTGTTTCCTTATTAATTTTCTGTCTGGATGATCTCCATTGGTGTAAGTGAGGTGTTAAAGTCCCTTGCTATTATTATGTTACTGTTGATTTCCTCTTTTATAGCTGTTAGCAGTTGCCTTATATATTGAGGTGTTCCTGTGTTGGGTACATATATATTTATAATTGTTATATCTTGGATTGATCCCTTGATCATTATGTAGTGTCCTTCCTTGTCTCTTGTAACATTCTTTATTTTAAAATCTATTTTATCTGATATGAGTATTGCTACTCCAGCTTTCTTTTGATTTTCATTTGCATGGAATATATTTTCCATCCCCTCACTTTCAGTCTGTATGTGTCCCTAGGTTTGAAATGGGTCTCTTGTAGACAGCATATATATGGATCTTGTTTTTCTATCCATTCAGTAAGCCTGTGTCATTTGGTTGGAGCATTTAATCCATTCATGTTTAAGGTAATTATCAATATGTATGTTCCTATTACTATTTTCTTAATTGTTATGGGTTTGTCTTAGTGGGTCCTTTTCTTCTCTTGTGTTTCCCACTTAGAGAAGTTCCTTTAGCATTTGTTGTAGAGCTGGTTTCATGGTGCTGAATTCTCTTAGCTTTTGCTTGTCTGTAAAGCTTTTGATTTCTCCATCAAATCTGAATGAGATACTTGCTGGGTGGAGTACTCTTGGTGGTAGGTTCTTCCTTTTCATCACGTTAAATTTATCATGCCACTCCCTTCTGGCTTGTAGATTTTCTGCTGAGAAATCAGCTGTTAACCTTATGGGAGTTCCGTTGTATGTTGTCATTTTTCCCTTGTTGCTTTCAATAATTTTTCTTTGTCTTTAATTTTTTCAATTTGATTACTGTGTGTCTCGGCATTTTTCTCCTTTGGTTTATCCTGCCTGGGACTCTCTGCGCTTCGTGGACTTCGGTGGCTATTTCTTTTCCCATGCTAGGGAAGTTTTCAACTATAATCTCTTCAGATATTTTCTCGAGTCCTTTCTCTCTCTGTTCTCCATCTGGGACCCCTATAATGCGAATGTTGTTGCATTTAATGTTGTCCCAGAAGTCTCTTAGGTTGTCTTCATTTATTTTCATTCTTTTTCTTTATTCTGTTCCATGGCAGTGATTTCCACCTTTCTGTCTTCCAGGTCACTTATCCATTCTTCTGTCACAGTTATTCTGCTACTGATTCCTTCTAGTGTATTTTTCATTTCAGTTATTGTATTGTTCATCTCTGTTTGTTTGTTCTTTAATTCTTCTAGATGTTTGTTCCTTAATTCTTCTAGGTCTTTGTTAAGCATTTCTTGCATCTTCTCGATCTTTGCCTCCATTATTTTTCTAAGGTCTTGGATCATCTTCACTATCATTATTCTGAATTCTTTTACTGGAAGGTTACCTATCCCCACTTCATTTCATTGTTTTTCTGAGGATTTATCTTGTTCCTTGATCTGGTATAAAGTCCTCTGCCTTTTCATTTTCTCTATCTTTCTGTGAATGTGGTTTTCCTTCCACAGGCTGCAGAATTGTAGTTCTTCTTGCTTCTGCTGTCTGCTCTCCAGTGATTGAGTCTATCTGAGAGGCTTGTGCAAGCTTCCTTATGCGAGGGACTGGTGGTGGGTAGAGCTGGGTGTTGCTCTGGTGGGCAGAGCTTTAATCTGCTTGTCTGTGGATTAAATAAAAGTTTAATAAAAAGTTTAATCCGCTTGTCTGCTGAGGCATGGGGCTGGGTTCTCTCCCTATTGGTTGTTTGGACTGAGGTGACCCAGCACTGGAGCCTACCTTGCTCTTGGTGAGGCTAATGGTGGACTCTGGGAGAGTTCACGCCAAGGAGTATTTCCCAGAACTTCTGCTGTCAGTGTCATTGTCCCCATGGTGAGCTGCAGCCACACTCCACCTCTGCAGGAGACCCTCTAAAACTAGCAGCTAGGTATGATCATTCACCTATGGGGTGACTGCTCCTTCCCCTGGGTCCTGATGTGCACACTACTTTGTGTGTGTCCTCCAAGAGGGGAGTCTCTGTTGAGACTCTGAGTCTCTGAGTGCAGTTGAGACTCTGAGTGGAGTCGCACAGACTCTGGGTCCTGTGGAGCTTCGATGTTTTGTGGTTCTAGAAATCCTATAGGAGACGGTCCACAGCAGGTGAAGCTAATGCTGTCATAGAGGTGGTGAAACCAAAGATCTGCAGTTCCGACTAGAGGTGCTGATGTACAAACAGGACAAAATCATCTCATGTGAATGTAGTTCAGGCATGTTTAAAATGAATGCAGTCATGTTAATGCCTAACATCTTCTATCTTGTGCCTCTCCTCAAGGACCCCCTCCTCAGTTCCTGAGTCTCCTGTAAGTCATGTACAGGGGAATGGAGAGTGGGCTCTGTCCAGTCTGAGCCCTGAGTTACCCTGTGTGTATCTTAGGATACTTTGTATTTCTGTGGTGGCTCTTGTAACATCATCTCTTTCAGTTCTGATTTATTTGGGCCCTCTCTTTTAAAAAAAGTACTACTGTTGTCTTTTATTCTTTACAGAAGTTTAATAAGTGTTTGATCTACTACCCTTACTCTATGTATACTTTTTGCCGTGAGATTTTTACTTTTGTTTGTTTTCTTGTTACTGTCAATAATTAGTGAGAATTCTTTTAAGCTACCTTCAACATTGCTTATAAAGCTGCTTTATTAGTGATGACAGAGCTTTAATGGAAGTCGTGTTCTGGTTGTAAACTAGAATGCAATGTGCCAGCAAAAAGTCCCTTAAGTGTATGTCTCATTACTTCTTGTTCTTTTTTTTCCTTTTTTCTCTCTTTTTTTTCTTGTTCTTTTTTTAATTTTTATTTTTTATCAGAGCAAATTTGATTAAAATGTTTTGTTTGTTCTAGGTGTGTAAGATGTGGTTCTTTTACACATATACATGTATCTATACTTCTTCAGATCGTTTTCTCATGTAGCTTGTGACACAATGTTGAGTAGTCTTCTCTTGGTATTCCGTAGGTCTTTGATGATTATATATTTCACATGTGTTTCTATACCTATGTTAACCCCAATATCCTAATATATCCAGTCCTCACACCTTTCCATTTGGTGAACCTTAACTTTGTTTAATGAATCTGTGATTGCCTTTCTCTGTGGAAATATCTTCATTGGTATCAAGTTTTAGCTAACACCTATAAGTGATATTATAGGATATGTGTCTTTTGCTGTCTGACTTAGTACAATTTGCCTGATTACCTCTAGAATCATCTACGGTGCTGCAAATGGCATTGTTTCATTTTTTTCCCTAGATAATATTCCATCTGTACATGTACCAGTTCTTCTTTGTCCACTCACCTCTTGATGGACTTTCTGGTTGCCTCCATGTCTTGGCTATTGTAATACTGCTGCACTGCACATTTGCCTGCCTGTGTCTTTCCAATTCTGTCTTCTTATGTTATAGGCCCAAGAGTGGGCCTCCTGTATCATATAGTATCTCAGGGTTTACCGTTTAAATGCACCATGATTCTGTGCTCATTAGTGGCTCTTTCCAGGTTACATCTCACTTAAAGTTGAGGGTATGCATTTCTCCACAACACCTTCAGCATTTATTTATTTATTTATTTTTAACATCTTTATTGAAGTATAATTGCTTTACAATGGTGTGCTAGCTTGTGCTTTACAACAAAATGAATCAGTTATACATATACATATGTTCCCATATCACTTCCCTCTTGCGTCTCCCTCCCTCCCACCCTCCCTCCCCTCCAGGCGGTCACAAAGCACCGAGCTGATCTCCCTGTGCCATGCTGCTGCTTCCCACTAGCTATCTACCTTACGTTTGGTAGTGTATATATGTTCATGCCTCTCTCTCCCTTTGTCACAGCTTACCCTTCCCCCTCCCCATATCCTCAAGTCCATTCTCTAGTAGGTCTCTGTCTTTACTCCTGTTTTACCCCTAGGTTCTTCATGACATTTTTTTTTCTTAAATTCCAGGTATATGTGTTAGCATACGGTATTTGTCTCTCTCTTTCTGACTTACTTCACTGTGTATGACAGACTCTAGGTCTATCCACCTCATTACAAATAGCTCAATTTTGTTTCTTTTTATGGCTTCAGCATTTATTGTTTGTAGTTTTCTTGTTGATGGATATTCTGACTGGTGTGAGCTGATACCTCTTTGTGGTTGAATTTGCATATGACTCATAATCCTTTGAAATTGAGCTTTAAGACATGTCCTTTTTATTTTTCAAACTGTGATTACAGCTTAGCCCTTCAAAGTGTTTTCTAAAGTATGTGTTACATTTTGAAATTTATTGGCCATTACCTCCCTCAAAACATTTTGAGGGCAGGTTTCATTTACAGCCCTGCAGTACTTGTTCACATGAAGTGACCATTAGCACAGGCTTTAAAGCTGCTTTTGCAGGTAACGGCCAGATTGCGGCAGCCTTTCTTTGTTCCCCATGCTGGTACTAGGGAAACAGAGCTTCCGGCCAGTGGTCTTCCTCGGTTATAAATTAGAGTGGAATGTGCCCGGATAAACCCCCAAAGGCTGATGTCTCCTTATTTTTGTTTCTTTTTTAAATTTAATTTATATTTTTATCGGAGTAATATTCCATTGTGTATATGGACCACTTCTTGGTGCATAGCTCTGTTGAGGGACATTTTCGTTGCTTCCAAGTGTTGGCTATATTAAATATTGCTGGAGTGCAAGATTGCCAGCCTGTGACTTTTTGATTCTCATTTTCTCAGGTGATAGGCCCAGCAGTGGGTGTGACTGATTGACTAGTAGCTCAATGTTTACCTTTTCAAAGCACCTCCATTGTGTTTTCATTAGTGGCTCTTACCATGTCTCCCTTAGAACCGAGGGTACGAACTTCTCCACAATCCCTTCAGCATTTATAGTTTGCAGCATTTTTGCTAATGGCCAGTCTGACTGCTGTGACCTGATAGGTTTTTGTAATTTGGGTTTGCATGACTTTAAAAATTCCTAAAATTCATCATTTTCCACGCCTTTTTCCTTTCTGTTAAAAATCAAGTGTGAGTACAATATATCTCTTGAAGCTCTCTTCTTGGAATGTTGCCCTCTTTTGAATTTTTGGTGGATATTCGACCCCAGGATTTTTTTGGAGGGCAGATGTCATTACAGAACTGCAAGTTTGGTGAATATTTAGTGACCATTAGCACTGGGTTTAAAGCTGCTGTTGTGGGAAACGGCCACAAGGAGGCAGCATTTGTCCTTTCCCAAATCTGAGTACTAGGGCAGCAGAGCCTTTCTGGAAGTCGTGGTCCTAGGTTTTAAGTTAGAATGGAATGTGCCAGGAGGAACGCCCATAAGTTTATGTCTCATTACATCTTGGTTTTTAAAATTTATTTAATCGGGGTAATGATTAGATATTGTTTGTCCAGATGTACACAATCTGGTTCATTTGTACAATATATATGTCTATTCATGTTCAGATCCTCTTCCCATGTAAAATATTACAGTGTTCCGTAGACCTCCCTTGCTATATGGTCCGTCTTTTCGATATATGTTTATTATATGTATTTGTATACGTATGGTAACGTTAATCTTAATTTATCCATTCTGCCCACCTTTCCTTTTAGATAAGCATACTTAATTTCTAAGTCTGTGAGTGTCTTTCTCTGTGGAAATATGTTCATTTGTGTTAGTTATTAGATAACGCCTATAAGTGATATCATAGGATATAGGTCTTTTGCTTTCTGACTTACCTCATATTCTGTGATTATCTCCAAGCTCATCTATGGCACCTCAAATAGCAGTGTTTCATTGTTTTCTATGGCTAATATTCTATTGTGAACGTGGACCACTTCTTCTTCATCCATACATCTGTTGATGGACATTTTGGTGGCTTCACTGTCTTGGCTATTGTGAATAAGGCTGCAGTGTAGCTTTTGCAGCCCGAGTCTTCTCGATTCTGGTCTTCTCAGGTGAGAGGCCCAGTGGTGTGACTGCTGCATCGAATGGTATCTCAACTTTTACTTTTAATCGTAGCTCCTTTCTGTTCTCATTATTGGCTCTTACCACGTTACATCTCACCAGCAGCTAGAGGGTACACAGTTCTCTAAAACCCCTTCAGAATTTATTGTTTGTAGATCTTTTGCTGATGGTCAGTCGACTGGTGTGAGTTGAAACCTTTTTGTACATTAGATTTGCATGAGTCTAATAATTCCTGAGGTTGAGCTTTCACCCATTTTCCTTTTTTTAAACAAGAGAGTGAGTCAAACTTACCTCTTCATACTATCGTCTTGAAAAATTTGTCAGTTTTGAATTTTATTGTCCATTCCCTACCTCAGCACAGTTGTTTAGGGCAGGTGTCCTTTGCAGCCCTGAGTCCTTGTGAATGTTAAGAGAACATTAGCTGTGGGCTTAACGCCACTCTTGCGGAAAACGGCCACAAGGCAGCAGAATTTCTACATTGCCAACTCTGGGTTTTTGGGCAGCAGAGTCTTCCTGGAAATCGTGTTAGTAGGCTGCAAATTAGAGTGGAATGTGCCAGAGCACATCCCCAAGAGCTTATATCTCCTTACTTCTTGTTTGTTTTATAAATTTAATTTTTATTAATTATCAGAGCAAACTTGATAAAAATATTTTGTTTCTCCTAGGTGTACAGAATCTGGTTCATTATATCAATGTATCTGTCATTTATCTTTGCATTCTTTACTGTGTAGGTTATTACAGAGTGTTGCCTAGACCTCTCTTGGTATTCCATAGGTATTTTGTGATTATATATTTCATATGTATTAGTACATGTCTGTTAACCCTCATATCCTAATTCACACATTCCTTACACTTTTCCATTTGGTTAAACATAATTTTTTTTTCTTAATCCATGCTTTTCCTTCTCTTGGAAATAAGTTCGTGAGTATCAACTTTTAGGTAACACCTAGAAGTGATGTCATAGGATATCTGTCTTTCACTTTCTTTCTTTAATTTGAGTGATTATCTCTAGGTCCTTATATGGTGGTGCAAACGGCACTGTTTCATTGTTTTCCATGGCTAATATTCCATTGTTTATATGGACCACTTCCTCTTTGTGCATTTTTCTGTTGATGGACATTTTGGTTTCTTCCAAGTCTTGGCTATGTTAAATATTCCTGCAGTACAGGATTGCCAGCCTGTGTCTTTTCCATTCTGCTCTGCTCAGGTGATAGGCACATCAAAGGACCTACCAGATCACATGGTAGCTCAATTTTTACCCTTAAACGCACCTCCATTATGTTCTCGCTACTGGCTGTTACCAGTTTACATCCCCCCAGCAGCTGGAGGGTACACAGTTCTCTGAAACCCCTTCAGCATTTATTCTTTGTAGACTTTTTGCTGAAGAACATTCTGACGGCTGTGAGGTGAACATTTCTGTAATTGGATTTGCATGGCTTTATTCATTGCTGATGTTGCGCATTTTTCAATTTCCTTTTATTTTAAAGAGAAAAAAAAGAAAAGACAAAATGTGCGTAAAATATGCCTCTTGACATTGTCTTCTTGAAATGTTGACGTCTTTTGAATTTTCTGGTCGATTACGACCCCAGGACATTTTTTGAGGCCCGGTGTCCTTTACAGTGCTGCACATATTTTGAATATTTTTTGAGGCCCGGTGTCCTTTACAGTGCTGCACATATTTTGAATATTAAGTGAACATTACCTCTTGGTTTAAAGCTGCTGTTGTGTGAAACAGCCACAAGGCGGCAGCATTTCTCCTTTACCAAATCTGGTTACCAGGGCAACAGAGCCTTAATGGAAGTCCTGTTCTAGGTTGAAAATTAGAATGGGATGTGCCAGGAAAAATTCCTTTCAGTTTATGTCTCATTATTTCTTGTTCATATTTTTAATTTAATTTTTATTTTTTATCGCAGCAAATTTGATTACAATGGTTTTTTTTTTGTTCTAGGTGTGCAAGATGTGGTTCTTTCACACACATACATATATCTATTCTTCTTTGGAACCTTTTCCCAGGTAGGTTATGACACAATGTTGAGTAGTCTTCTCTTGGTATTCCATAGGTCTTTGGTGATTATATATTTCACATGTGTTTCTATATCTATGTTAACCCCAATATCGTAATGTATCCAATCCTCACACCTTTCGATTTGGGGAACCATAAGTTTGTTCAATGAATCTGTGATTGCCTTTCTCTGTGGAAATATCTTCATTGTTATCAATTTTCAGGTAACACCTATAAGTGATATACGTTAGGTGTCTTTCGCTTTCTCACTTACTACAAGTTGCATGGTTACCTCTAGACTCATCTATGGTGCTGCAAATGGCATTGTTTCATTTTTTTCCCGAGCTAATATTCCATCTCTATATGTAACAGTTCCTCTTTGTCCACTCATCTGTTGATGGACTTTTGGTTGCTTCCATGTCTTGGCTATTGTAATACTGCTGCAGTGCAGATTTGCCTGCCTGTGTCTTTCCAATTATGTCTTCTTATGTTATAGGCCCAGGAGTGGGCCTGCTGGATCATATAGTAGCTCAATGTTTACCTTTTAAAGGCACCTCCACCCTGTTCCCATTAGTGACTCTTACCAGGTTACGTCCCACTTCAAATTAAGGGTATGCATTTCTCCACAACCTTTTCAGCATTGATCATTTGTAGTTTCTTTCCTGATGGTTATTCTGAATGGTGTGAGCTGATACCTCTGTGTGGTTGGATTTGCATGTGTCTCATAATCCTTTGAAATTGAGCTTTCAGGCATGTCCTTTTATTTTTCAAACGGTTATTACAGCTTAGTTCTTCAAATGGTTTTCTTGAAATATGTGCCACATTTTGAAATACTTTGACCTTTACCTCCTGCAAAACATGATGAAAGCAGGTTTCCTTTACAGCCCTGCAGGACTTGTTCATATGAAGTGAAAATTAGCATAGGTTTTAAAGCTGCTTTTGCAGGTAATGGCCAGAGGGTGGAGCATTTCATAATTCTATGAAACATAACTGAACACACAATATATATTTTTTCTTTTAAATTTCCATTGTTACTTTTTTAAAGTACAATTATAATTGAAGTTCTTTGTAACAAGTGAAATTTAAAAAATTAAAGGAAAAGATAATATTTTACCACTTGCCATCCTTTCCCATTTACTGAAACGACCAGCATAATGTGTAGAGTTCTCATTTTATTCAGGTGTTCTATACATCTGGAATATCATGCTTCTCACTGTAGAAAAACAGATTTAGCTCTCACACTTTTTATAGGCTACATAACAGTCCATAGAACAGAAGTACCAACTATTTCAGACTTAGCTTTTTGAGGGACACTCAGGTTACTTTCTGTTTTATTTTGTTGTTCTTTTTCTGGGGGGGGGGTAGGAGTTTATTATTTATTTATTTATTTTTGTTGTGTTGGGTCTGAGTTTCCGTGTGAGGGCTTTCTCTAGTTGTGGCAAGTGGGGGGCCACTCTTGATCTCGGTGCGCGGGCCTCTCACTATTGCGGCCTCTCTTGTTGCAGAGCACAGGCTCCAGATGCGAGGGCTCACTGGTTGTGGCTTATGGGCCTAGTTGCTCCATGGCATGTGGGATCCTCCCAGACCAGGGCTCGAACCTGTGTCCCCTGCATTAGCAGGCAGATTCTAACCACCGCACCACCAGCGAAGCCCCCTATTTTGTTGTTCTGCTAGTTTGTTTTAACCCAAGAAAATATTTTTTTAAATACAAAAAAACTAAATTAAGCTAAGGGTAAGGATTAGGGTTTAGGGTAAGGTTTAGGGTTAGGATACGGGTTAGGATTATTGTACGGCTTAGAGTATGGTTTAGGGTTATGGTTGTGGTATGGGTTAGTGTTAGGGTACAGTTTAGGGTATGGCTATGGTTTAGTGTTAGGGTACGGGTTAAGGTATGGGTTAGTGTTAGGGTATGGGTTAGGATTAGGGTATGGTTTACATTCAGGGTTATGGTTAGGTTTAGTGTATGGGTTAGTGTTAGGTATGGGTTAGGGTAAGGGTTAGGGTTAGGTTTAGTGTTAAGGAAGGGGTACAGTTTAGGGTACAGTATAGGGAACAACAAAGGGTTAGGGTTAGGGTACGTGTTAGGGTACAGTTTAGTGTTAGTGTACGGGTTAGGATTAAGGTATGGTTTAGGGTAAGGTTTAGGGTTAGGGTTAGGGAACGGGTATGGTTTGGGGTACAGTTTAGGGTATGACCACGGGTTAGGAGTAGGGTAAGTGTTAAGGTATAGTTTAGTGTTAGTGTACAGGTTAGGATTATGGTACGGGATAGTGTAAGGGTTAGGGTTAGGGTTAGGGAATGGGTACAGATTAGGTTACAGGTTAGGGTATGACAACGGGTTAGGGTTAGGGTACGTGTTAGTGTATGGGTTAGGATTAGGGTACGGGTTAGGTTATGGGTTAATGTTAGGGGATGGGTTAGGATTAGGGTACGGGTTATGGTACGGTTTAGGGAAAGGGTTAGGATATGGGGTAGGGTAAGGATAAAGTTTAGTGTATGACTATGTGTTACTGTTAGGGTACATGTTAGTGTACGGGTTAGTGCTTGTGTACAGCTTACGGTAAGGGTTAGGGTTAGGGAACGGGTACGGTCTCAGGTACAGGTTAGGGTACGGTAGCGGGATAGGGTTAGGGTACGTGTTAGGATGAGACTTCTTTGTAGTGTAGATTTGAATTTCCCGCTTGCTTGGTTGGCCAAAAAGGGCGTATGCGTTTTATCCTGAATATATTCAGGAAAAAACGCATACGCCCTTTTTGGCCAAGTGCATCGTTGCCGAAGATCTGCCGCTTTTCATATGCTTTAAATGCAATTCCAATCTACCTCCTGAAATCTGTTTCCTGCAATTGTGCCTTGTTTCAAGTCCTCTTCACAGCCATACCTCAATACATTTTTGGACAATAGTT
The DNA here is from genome assembly GCF_964270905.1 of Leucopleurus acutus. Classification (NCBI taxonomy): domain Eukaryota; kingdom Metazoa; phylum Chordata; class Mammalia; order Artiodactyla; family Delphinidae; genus Leucopleurus; species Leucopleurus acutus. The sequence goes on from NW_028139201.1 coordinate 1,021,687, forward strand.
GTCCTTTATAACTCTGCAGGTTTGTGAATTGCAGTGCCCCTGAGCTCGTTTTTTCAACTCGCTTTCTGTGAGCTGGCCACAAATCAACAGGATTGCTTCAGGCCCTATTCTGGTTCCGGCACGGCATGCTGAGTCTTTGGTTAATTCTACATCCTGGTGGGAAATTAGAGTGAAATGTGCCCGTCCAAACACCTACAGCTAGTCTCTCATTGGTTCTCCCTATTCCCGTTCATCCTCCGCAGAAATTGCAGAGTGTGCCAAACAGGAGGTTACAAGCACTGACTCTCCAAGTGGGGAGATTGTTAGTAAAGCGCCTGGAATGGCGAACCCGAGTACCAGCGGACGAATAATGAGATGCGTTTTAGAAACCTTGCCCGATCACACTGTGGACCATCCTCTGGGTTTCCCACACATGTTTTAGCTGTAGGAAGAATCCCTTAAACCTGGAGAGTTGGGACCCATGGAATGGGTAGCACACAGTACTACTTCAAAGGGTTTGCATTTGCTCACCGAACCTCACCAATCCTCACAGCCCCAAGTGTCCAGCCTTATGTCTCTCCCAGCTGTGGGTGTAGATGTGGTAAATCCAGGTTTCGTCACAAGCCCTGAACGAATTATTTAAGAATTTATCTCTCTTTCACTGTCTTTGTGTTTTGATTTTGAAATTTATTTTTATAATGGGGTTTAGCTGATTTTCACTGCTGTGTTTATGCCGCTCGATGCACACTTGATCCTCTTATGGAGACATATAAACACATAGGTTTTAAGATTCTTACTAGTCAGATATATTCCTCTGCAGTGAATAGGGGGTGTTGAGTCCACTTCGTTGAACAAGGAGTATATCTTGTCTATTACTGGCTTATGGAACGGTATCTGTGCTCATTTCAATCTCTGGTTTTATGCAGCACCCCAACTCACCTTTCCCCTTAAGCAAGCATAAGTTGGTTTTCTAAATGTGAGACTCTGTTCTGTTTTGTAATTCAGTTCATGTGTAGCCAAGTTTACATTCCCTCTATAAGTGATATCTTATGACTAGTTTCTTTTTCTGTGTGACTTATTTCACTCAGAATCATCTTACCTAAATCCACTCATTATGCTGCTATGGGCCTGATGACATTGATTTCATTGCAGAGTGATATTCCATTCTATGTAAGTACCACAACTTCTTTATCCATTTTTCTCTTTCTGGGATACTTAAGTTGTTCCGTTGTCGAGGTTCTTGTAAACACAGCAGCCCTAAACTTTGGGGTGGCTGAGTCTTGTTGATTTTAATTTTCCTAAGCTATAGGGTCATAGGTGGAAGTGCCCGGGTCTCTGTAGCTTTGTTTTTTAGAGGTTTCAGGAAACACCATACACTTCTCCAGAGTGGCTGTTGGCCATTTACATCCCGCCCATCAGCACAACAAGGCTCCCTGTTCTCCATGGCCTGTCCTGCCTTTCCGGTTTTTACACTTTTTTCAGATGGCCCATTTGACCGGTGGGAAGTGAGACTTCATTGTAGTGTGGATTTCCATTGCACGCTTCCTTGGTTGGCTAAAAAGGCCGTATGCGTTTTTTCCTGGATATATTCAGGAAAAAACGCATGTGCATTTTTTGGCCAAGTGCATCATTGTCGAAGTTCTGCCGCTTTTCATATGTTTTAATGCAGTTTCCATCTACCTCCTGAAATATATTTCCTGCAATTGTGCCGTGCTTTCAAGTCCTCTTTGCAGCCTTACTTCAGTATATTTTTGGACGATAGCTGTCATTTATAACTCTGCAGGTTTATGAATTACAGCGCCCCTAAGGTCCTTTCTTCAACTCGCTTTCTTGTGAGCTGGCAGGAAAACCACAGGATTGCTTCAGGCCCTAATCTGGTTTCATCACGGCATGCTGAGCCTTTTGTTAATTCCTCTTCCTGGTGGGAAATTAGAGTGAAATGTGACCGTCCAAACACCTACAGCTAGTCTCTCATTGGTTCTCCCTATTCCCGTTCAACCTCTGCAGAAACTGCTAACTGTGCTAAACAGGAGTTTTAAGGCACAGACTCTCCACTTGGGGAGATTTTTAGTAAAGCATCTGGAATGGCGAACCCGTGTACCAAGGGACAAAAAATGAGATGCGGTTTAGAAACGTTGCCCGATCACATGGTGTACAATCCTCTGGGTTTCCCATGCATGTTTTAGCTGTAGGAAGAATCCCTTAAACCAGGAGAGTTGGGACCCATGGAATGGGTAGCATACAGTATTACTTCAAAGGGTCTCCATTTGCTCACCGAACCTCACCAATCCTCTCAGCCCCAAATGTCCTGCCTTATGTCTCACCCAGCTGTGGGTGTGGATGTGGTAAATCCAAGTTTCATCACAAGCCCTGAACGAATTATTTAAGAACTTTCTCTCCTTCACTGTCTTTGTTTTTGAAATTTATTTTAATAGTGGGGTTTAGTTGATTTTCATGGCTGTGTATACTGCTCTACACACACTTGATTCTCTTACGGAGACATATAAATACATATGTTTTAATATTCTTATTGTCAGATATATTCCTCTGCAGTGAATAGGCGGTGTTGAGTCTAATTCGTTGAGCAAGGAGTATATCTCGTCTATTACATATTTGGCTTATGGAATAGTATCTGTGCTAATTTCAATCTCTGGTTTTACGTAGCACCCCAACTCATCATTCCCCTTAAGAAAGCATAAGTTTGTTTTCTAAATGTGAGACTCTGTTCTGTTTTGTAATTCAGTTCATGTGTAGCCAAGTTTACATTCCCTCTATAAGTGATATCTTATGATAAGTTTCTTTTTCTGTGTGACTTATTTCCTTTGAATCATTGTACCTAAATCCATTCATTATGCTTGTACAGGCCGGACAACATTGATTTCATTGCTGAGTGATGTTCCATTGTACGTAAGTATGAAAACGTCTTTATCCATTTCTCTCTTTCAAGGATATTTAATTTGTACCGTAGTCGAGACTCTTGTAAACAGAGCAGCCCTAAACTTTGGGGTGGTTGTTTCTTGTTATTTTAATTTTCCTGAGTTATAGTGCTATAAGTAGGTTTAGGGTTAGGGTTAAGGTTAGGGTTAGGGAACGGGTATGGTTTAGGATGCGACAATGGTTTAGGGTGAGTGAAAGTGTTAGGGTACAGGTCAGTGTTAGTGTACCGTTTAGGATTAGGGTAAGTGTTAGGGTAATGCTTCAGGTTAGGGTTATGTTTAGGGAATGGGGATGGTTTAGGGTAGAGGTTAGGGTACGACAACAGTTTAGGGATAGCGTACATGTAAGGGTAAGGGTTAGTGTTAGCGTACGGGTGAGGATTAGGGGACGGGTTAGGGTAAGGCTTCGGGTAAGGGTTAGGGTTAGCGTTAGGGATAGGGGACGGTGACCGTTTAGGGAACAGGTTAGGGTATGACAATGGTTGAGAGTCAGCATTCGTGTTAGGGTATGAGTTAGAGTTAGCGTATGGGTTAGGATTAGGGGACCGGATAGGGTAAGATTTCAGGTAAGGGTTAGGGGACGGGGAAAGTTTAGGGTACAGGTTAGGGTACGACAAGAGTTTAGGGTGAGCGTACATGTTAGGGTATGTGTTAGTGTTAGAATATGGGTTAGAATTAGGGGACGGGTTAGGGTAAGGCTTCAGGTAAAGTTTAAGGTTAGGATTAGGGGACTGGGAAGGTTTAGGGTACAGGTTAGGGAACGACGATGGTTTAGGGTGAGTGTACATGTTAGGGCATGGGTTAGTGTTAGCATACGGGTTAGGATTAGTGGACAGGTTAAGGTAAGGCTTCGGGTAAAGGTTAGGGTTAGGCTTATGGGACAGGGACGGTTTAGGGTACATGTTAGGGTACAACAACGGTTTAGGGTGAGCATAGGTATTAGAGTACAGGTTAGTGTTAGGGTATGGCTTAGGATTAGGGGACGAGTTAGTGTAAGGCCTCGGGTAAGTGTTAGGGTTAGGGGACAGGGTCGGATTAGGGTACAGTTTAGAGTACGACAATGGTTAAGGGTGAGCATACATGTTAGGGTACAGGATAGTGTCAGTGTACGGGTAAGGATTAGGGGAAAGTTTAGGGTACGGCTTCCAGTAAGGGGTACGGTTAGGGTTAGGGAATGGAGACGGTTTAGGGCACAGGTTAGTGTACAACAACGGTTTAGGGTGAGCATAAGTGTTAGGATATGGGTTAGTGTTAGCGTACGGGTTAGGATTAGGGGACGGGTTAGGGTAAGGCTTCGGGTAAGGGTTAGGGTTAGGGGACAGGGTCGGATTAGGGTACAGTTTAGGGTACGACAATGGTTAAGGGTGAGCATACATGTTAGGGTACAGGATAGTGTCAGCGTACGGGTAAGGATTAGGGGAAAGTTTAGGGTACGGCTTCCAGTAAGGGGTACGGTTAGGGTTAGGGAATGGAGACGGTTTAGGGCACAGGTTAGTGTACAACAACGGTTTAGGGTGAGCATAAGTGTTAGGATATGGGTTAGTGTTAGCGTACGGGTTAGGATTAGGGGACGGGTTAGGGTAAGGCTTCGGGTAAGGGTTAGGGTTACGGTTAGGGGACGGGGACGGTTTACGGTACAGGTTAGGGTACGACAAAGGTTTAGGGTGAGGCGTACGTGTTAGGGTATGGGTTAGTGTTAGCGTACTTGTTAGGATTAGGGGACGGGTTAGGGTAAGGCTTCGGGTAAGGGTTAGGGATAGGGTTAGGGGACGGGGACAGTTTAGGGGACAGGTAAGTGTACAACAACGGTTTAGGGTGCGCGTAAGTTTGAAGGCACGGGTTAGTGTTATTGTACGGGTTAGGATTAGGGGACGGGTTAGGGTAAGGCTTCGCTAGGGGTTAGGGTTAGGTAAGGGTTAGGGTTACTGTTAGGATTAGGTGGACAGGGACGGTTTTGGGTACAGGTTAAGGTACGACAATGGTTTAGGGTAAGCATACGTGTGAGGGCACGGGTTAGTGTTAGAGTAAGGGTTAGGATTAGTGGACGGGTTAGGGTTAGGGTTAGGGGACGGGGACGGTTTAGGGGACAGGTTAGGGTACGACAACGGTTTAGGGTGAGCGTACGTGTGACGGCAAAGGTTAGTGTTAGCGAACGGGTAAGAATTAGGGAATGGGTTAGGGTAAGGCTTCAGGTAAGGGTTAGGGTTAGGGTTAGGGGATGGGGATGGTTTAAGGGACAGGTTAGGGTACGACAACGGTTTAGGGTGAGCGTACGTGTGAGGGCTCGGATTAGTGTTAGCGTATGGGTTAGTATTAGGGTAGGGTTAGGGTAAGGCTTCAGGTAAGGGTTAGGGTTAGGGGACGGGGACGGTTTAGGGGACACGTTAGGGTACGACAATGGTTTAGGGTGAGCGTACGTGTGAGGGCATGGGTTAGTGTTAGCGTACGCGTTAGGATTAGGGAATGGGTTAGGGTAAGGCTTCGGGTAAGGGTTAGGGTTAGGGTTAGAGTTAGGGGTCGGGGACGGTTTAGGGGACAGGTTAGGGTACGACAACGGTTTAGGGTGAACGTACATGTGAGGGCACGGATTAGTGTTAGTGTACGGGTTAGTATCAGGGGACGGGTTAGGGTAAGGCTTCAGCTAAGGGTTAGGGTTAGGGGACGGGGACGGTTTAGGGGACAGGTTAGGGTACAACAACAGTTTAGGGTGAGCATACGTGTGAGGGCACGGGTTAGTGTTAGCATACGGGTTAGGATTAGGGGACGGGTTAGGATAAGGCTTCTGGTAAGGGTTAGGGTTAAGGTTAGGGTTATTGGATGGGGACGGTTTAGGGGACAGGTTAGGGTACGACAACGTTTTAGGTTGAGCGTACGTGTGAGGGCACAAGTTAGTGTTAGCATATGGGTTAGGATTAGGGGACGAGTTAGGGTTAGGATTAGAGTTAGGGTTAGGGGACGTGGACGGTTTAGGGGACAGGTTAGGATATGACAATGGTTTAGGGTGAGCGTATGCGTGAGGGCATGGGATAGTGTTAGCGTACGGGTTAGGATTAGGGGACGGGTTAGGGTAAGGCTTTGGGTAAGGGTTAGGTTTAGGGTTAGTGTTAGGGGACGGGGATGGTTTAGGGGACAGGTTAGGGTACGACAACGGTTTAGGGTGAGCGTACGTGTGAGGGCACTGGTTAGTGTTAGCGTATGGGTTAGGATTAGGGGACGGGTTAGGGTAAGGCTTTGGGTAAGCGTTAGGGTTAGGGTTAGGGAACGGGGATGGTTTATGGGACAGGTTAGGGTACGTCAATGGTTTAGGGTGAGTGTACGTGTGAGGGCACGTGTTAGTGTTAGCGTACGGGTTAGGATTAGGGGACGATTAGGATAAGGCTTCGGGTAAGGGTTAGGGTTAGGTTTAGGGTTAGTGTTAGGGGATGGGGACGGTTTAGGGGACAGGTTAGGGTACGACAACGGTTTAGGGTGAGCGTACATCTGAGGGCATGGGTTAGTGTTAGCATACAGGTTAGGATTAGGGGACGGGATAGATTAAGGCTTTGGGTACGGGTTAGGGTTAGGGTTAGGGTTAGGATTATGGTGAGGGTTAGGGGAAGGGGATGGTTTAAGGGACAGGTTAGGGTACGCCTACGGTTTAGGGTGAGCATACGTGTGAGCGCACGGGTTAGTCTTAGCGTTCGGTTTAGGATTAGGGGGCGGGTTAGGGTAAGGCTTCGGGTAAGTGTTAGGGTTAGGGTTAGGGTTAGGGGATGGGGACGGTTTAGGGTATATGTTAGGGTATGAAAACGGTTTAGGGTGAGCGTACGTGTGAGGGCACGAGTTAGTGTTAGCATATGGGTTAGGATTAGGGGACGAGTTAGGGTTAGGATTAGAGTTAGGGTTAGGGGACATGGACGGTTTAGGGGACAGGTTAGGATATGACAATGGTTTAGGGTGAGCGTATGCTTGAGGGCACGGGATAGTGTTAGCGTACGGGTTAGGATTAGGGGACGGGTTAGGGTAAGGCTTTGGGTAAGGGTTAGGTTTAGGGTTAGGGTTAGGGGACGGGGATGGTTTAGGGGACAGGTTAGGGTACGACAACGGTTTAGGGTGAGCGTACATCTGAGGGCATGGGTTAGTGTTAGCATACAGGTTAGGATTAGGGGATGGGATAGAGTAAGGCTTTGGGTACGGGTACGGGTTAGGGTTAGGGTTAGGGTTATGGTGAGGGTTAGGGGACGGAGATGGTTTAGGGGACAGGTTAGGGTACACCAACGGTTTAGGGTGAGCGTATGTGTGAGGGCACGGGTTAGTGTTAGCGTACGGGTTAGGATTAGGGGACAGGTTAGGGTAAGGCTTCGGGTAAGGTTTAGGGTTAGGGTTAGGGTTAGGGATCGGGGATGGTTTAGGGGACAGGGTAGGGTACGACAACGGTTTAGGGTGAGCGTACGTGTGAGGGCACGGGTTAGTGTTAGCGTATGGGTTAGGATTATGGGACGGGTTAGGGTAAGGTTTCGGGTAAGGGTTAGGGTTAGTGTTAGGGTTAGGGTTAGGGGACGAGGACGGTTTAGGGTTCAGGTTAGGGTATGAAAACGGTTTAGGGTGAGCGTACGTGTGAGGGCACAAGTTAGTGTTAGCGTATGGGTTAGGATTAGGGGTCGAGTTAGGGTTAGGATTAGGGTTAGGGTTAGGGGACGGGGACGGTTTAGGAGACAGGTTAGGTTACGACAACGGTTTAGGGTGAGCGTACGCATGAGGACACGGGATAGTGTTAGGGTTCGGGTTAGGAATAGGGGACGGGTTAGGGTAAGGCTTCGGGTAAGTGTTAGGTTTAGGGTTAGGGCTAGGGGACGGGGACGGTTTAGGGGACAGGTTAGGGTACGACAACGTTTTAGGGTGAGCGTACTTGTTAGGGCACTGGTTAGTGTTAGCGTACTGGTTAGGATTAGGGGACGGGTTAGGGTAAGGCTTCGGGTAAGCGTTAGGTTTAGGGTTCGGGTTAGGGAATGGGGACGGTTTAGGGGACAGGTTAGGGTACGACAATGGTTTAGGGTGAGCGTACATGTGAGGGCACGGGTTAGTGTTAGCGTACGGGTTACGATTAGGTGACAGGTTAGGATAAGGCTTCGGGTAAGGGTTAGGGTTAGGGTTAGGGGACGGGGACGGGGACTGTATAGGGGACAGGTTAGGGTACGCCAATGGTTTAGGGTGAGCGTACGTGTGAGGGCACGGGTTAGTGTTAGCGTACGGGTTAGGATTAGGGGACGGTTTACGGTAAGGCTTCGGGTAAGGTTTAGGGGTAGGGTTAGGGGATGGGGATGGTTTAGGGGATAGGTTAGGGTACGACAATGGTTTAGGTTGAGCGTACTTGTGCGAGAATGGGTTAGTGTTAGCGTACGGGTTAGGTTTAGGGGACGGGTTAGGGTAAGGCTTTGGGTAAGGGTTAGGGTTAAGGTTAGGGTTATGGGATGGGGACGTTTTAGGGGACAGGTTCGGGTATGACAATGGTTTAGGGTGAGCGTAAGTGTGAGGGCACGTGTTAGTGTTAGCGTATGGGTTAGGATGATGGCACGGGTAAGGTTAAGGCTTCGGGTTAGGTTAGGGTTAGGGGACGGTGATGGTTTAGGGTACAGGTTAGGGTACGACAACGGTTTAGGGTGAGTGTACGTGTCAGGGCACAGGTTAGTGTTAGCGTACGGTTTGGTATTAGGGGACTGGTTAGGGTAAGGCTTCTGGTAAGGCTTAGGGTTAGGGTTAGGGTTAGGGGACGGGGATGGTTTAGGTGACTGGTTAGGGTACGATAATGTTTTAGGGTGAGCGTACGTGTGAGGGCACGGGTTAGTGTTAGCGTACGGTTTAGGATTAGGGGACGGGTTAGGGTAAGGCTTCGGGTAAGGTTTAGGGTTAGGGTTAGGGTTAGGGGACTGGGATGGTTTAGGGGACACGGTAGGGTACGACAACGGTTTAGGGTGAGCGTACGTGTTAGGGTATGTGTTAGTGTTAGCGTACGGGTTTGCATTAAGGGACGGGTTAAGGTAAGGTTTCGGGTAAGGGTTAGGGTTAGTGTTAGGGTTAGCGTTAGGGGACGGGGATGGTATAGGGGACAGGTTAGGGTACGACAATGGTTTAGGGTCAGCGTACGTGTGAGGGCCCAGGTTAGTGTTAGCGTACGGGTTAGGATTATGGGACGGGTTAGAGTAAGGCTTTGGATAAGTGTTAGGGTTAGGGTTAGGGTTAGGGTTAGGGGACCGGGACGGTTTAGGGTACAGGTAACTGTATGAAAACAGTTTAGGGTGAGCGTACGTGTGAGGGTATGAGTTAGTGTTAACGTATGGGTTAGGATTAGGGGACCAGTTAAGGTGAGGATTAGGGTTAGGGTTAAGGGACGGGGACAGTTTAGGGGACAGGGTAGGGTACGACAACGGTTTAGGGTGAGCGTACGTGTGAGGGCATGGGATAGTGTTAGCGTACGTGTTAGGATTAGGGGACAGGTTAGGGTAAGCTTTCGGGTAAGTGTTAGGGTTAGGTTTAGGGTTAGGGCTAGGGTTACGGGATGGGGACGGTTACGGGACAGGTTAGGGTACGATAATGGTTTAGGGTGAGCATACGTGTGAGGGCACGGGTTGGTGTTAGCGTACGGGTTAGGATTATGGGACGGGTTCGTGTAAGGCTTCGGGTAAGGGTTATGGTTAGGGTTATGGTTAGGGTTAGGGGACGGGGACTGTTTAGGGGACAGGTTAGGGTACGCCAACAGTTTAGCATGAGTGTACATGTGACGGCACGGGTTAGTGTTAGCAAACGGGTTAGGATTAGGGGATGGGTTAGGGTAAGGCTTCGGGTAACGGTTAGGGTTAGGGTTAGGGTTAGGGTTATTGGATGCGGACGGTTTAGGGGACAGGTTAGGGTACGACAACGTTTTAGGTTGAGCGTACGTGTGAGGGCATGGGTTAGTGTTAGCGTACGGGTTAGGGTAAGTTTTCGGGTAAGGGTCAGTGTTAGGGTTAGGGGAAGGGAAAGTTTAGGGAACAGGTTAGGGTACGACAGTGGTATAGGGTAAGCGTACGTGTGAGGGCACGGGTTAGTCTTAGCGTACGGGTTAGGATTAGGGCACGGTTTAGGGTAAGGCTTCGGGTAAGTGTTAGGGTTAGGGTTAGGATTAGGGGACGGGGACGGGGACAGTTAGGGGACATGTTAGGGTACGACAATGGTTTAGGGTGAGCGTACGTGTGAGGGCATGGGTTAGTGTTAGCGTACGCGTTAGGATTAGGGAATGGGTTAGGGTAAGGCTTCGGGTAAGGGTTAGGGTTAGGGTTAGAGTTAGGGGTCGGGGACGGTTTAGGGGACAGGTTAGGGTACGACAACGGTTTAGGGTGAGCGTACGTGTGAGGGCACGGGTTAGTGTTAGCGTACGGGTTAGGATTAGGGGACGGGTTAGGGTAAGGCTTTGGGTAAGGTTTAGGATTAGGGTTAGGGTTAGGGATCAGGGATGGTTTAGGGGACCCGGTAGGGTATGACAACGGTTTAGGGTGAGCGTACGTGTGAGGGCACGGGTTAGTGTTAGCGTACGGGTTAGGATTAGGGGACGGGTTATGTTAAGGCTTCAGGTTAGGGTTGGTTAGGGGACGGGGATGGTTTAGGAGACAGGTTAGGGTACGACAACGGTCTGTGGTGAGCGTACGTGTGAGGGCACAGGTTAGTGTTAGAGTACGGTTTGGGATTAGGGTACGGGTTAGGGTAAGACTTCTGGTAAGGGTTAGGGTTAGGGTTAGGGGATGGGGATGGTTTAGGGGACAGGTTAGGGTACGACAATGGTTTAGGGTGAGCGTAAGTGTGAGGGCATGGGTTAGTGTTGGCATACAGGTTAGGATTAGGGGACGGGTTAGATTAAGGCTTCGGGTAAGGTTTAGGGTTAGGGTTAGGGTTAGGGTACGGGGATGGTTTAGGGGACAGGGTAGGGTACAACAACGGTTTAGGGTGAGCGTACGTCTGAGAGCACAGGTTAGTGTTAGCGTATAGATTAGCATTAGCGGACGGGTTAGGGTTAGTGTTAGGGTTAGGGGACGGGGATGGTTTAGGGGACAGGTTAGGGTAAGTCAACGGTTTAGGGTGAGCGTACGTGTAAGGGCACGGGTTAGTGTTAGCATACGGGTTAGGATTTGTGGATGGTTTAGGGTAAGGATTCGGGTAAGGGTTAGGGTTAGGTTTAGGGTTAGGGGACGGGGACGGTTTAGCGGACAGGTTACGGTACGACAACGTTTTAGGGTGAGCGTACGTGTGAGGGCACAGGTTCGTGTTAGCGTATGGATTAGGATTAGGGGATGGTTTAGGGTAAGGCTTCAGGTAAGGGTTAAGGTTAGGGTTAGGGTTAGGGGTCGGGGATGGTTTAGGGTACAGGTTAGGGTATGAAAACGGTTTAGGGTGAGTATACGTGTGAGGGCACGAGTTGGTGTTAACATATGGGTTAGGATTAGGGGACGAGTTAGGGATAGGATTAGGGTTAGTGTTAGGGGACGGGGACGGTTTAGGGGACAGGTTAACGTACGACAATGGTTTAGGGTGAGGGTACGTTTGAGGGCACGGGTTAGTGTTAGCTTACGGGTTAGGATTAGGGGACGGGTTAGGGTAAGGCTTTGGGTAAGGGTTAGGGTTAGGGTTAGGGGACGGGGACGGTTTAGGGTACAGGTTAGGGTACGACAACGGTTTAGGGTGAGCGTACATGTGAAGGCAGGGGTTAGTGATAGCCTACGGGTTAGGATTAGGTGATGGGTTAGGGTAAGGCTTCGGGTTAGGGTTAGTGTTAGTATTAGGGGACGGGGACTGTTTAGGGAACAGGTGTGGGTACGACAATGGTTTAGGGTAGGCGTACGTGTGAGGGAACGGGTTAGTCTTAGCGTACAGGTTAGGATAAGGGGACGGGTTAGGGTAAGGCTTCGGGTAAGTGTTAGGGTTAGGTTTAGGGTTAGGGTTAGGGGACGGGGATGGTTTAGGGGACAGGTTAGGGTACGACAACGGTTTAGGGTGAGCGTACATCTGAGGGCATGGGTTAGTGTTAGCGTACGGGTTAGGATTAGGGGACGGGATAGAGTAAGGCTTTGGGTATGGGTTAGGGTTAGGGTTATGGTGAGGGTTATGGTGAGGGTTAGGGGACGGGGATGGTTAAGGGGACAGGTTAGTGTACGCCAACGGTTTAGGGTGAGTGTACGTGTGAGGGCACGGATTAGTGTTAGCGTATGGGTTAGCAATAGGGGACGGTTTAGGGTAAGGCTTAGGGTAAGTGTTAGGGTTAGGGGACGGGGATGGTTTAGGGGACAGGTTAGGGTATGACAACGGTTTAGGGTGAGCGCACGCATGAGGGCACGGTTTAGTGTTAGCGTAAGGGTTAGGATTAGTGGACGTGTTAGGTTACGTCTTTGGGTAAGGGTTAGGGTTAGGGTTAGGGGACGGGGATGGTTTATGGGACAGATTAGGGTACGACAATGGTTTAGGGTGAGCATACGTGTGAGGGCACGGGTTAGTGTTAGCGTATGGGTTAGGATTAGGTGACAGCTTAGGATAAGGCTTCGGGTAAGGGTTAGGGTTAGGGTTAGGGTTAGGGTTAGGGGATGGGGAGGGTTTAGGGTTAGGGTTAGGGTTGGGGGACGGGGACGCTTTAGGGGACAGGTTAGGGTATGATAACGGTTTAGGGTGAGCGTACATGTGAGGGCACAAGTTAGTGTTAGCGTATGGTTTAGGATTAGGGGACGGGTTAGTGTAAGGCTTCGGGTAAGGGTTAGGGTTAGGGTTAGAGTTAGGGTTAGGGTTAGGGGACGGGGACGGTTTAGGGGACAGGTTAGGGTATGACAATGGTTTAGGGTGAGCGTATGTGTGAGAGCATGGGTTAGTGTTAGCGTACGGATTAGGATTAGGGGACGGGTTAGGGTAAGGCTTTGGGTAAGGTTTAAGATTAGGGTTAGGGTTAGGGATCAGGGATGGTTTAGGGGACAGGGTAGGGTACGACAACGGTTTAGGGTGAGCGTACGTGTGAGGGCACCGGTTAGTGTTAGCGTATGGGTTAGGATTAGGGAACGGGTTAGGGTAAGGGTTTGGGTAAGGGTTAGGGTTAGTGTTAGGGTTAGGGTTAGGGGACGGGGACGGTTTAGGGTTCAGGTTAGGGTATGAAAACGGTTTAGGGTGAGCGTACGTGTTAGGGCACAAGTTAGTGTTAGCGTATGGGTTAGGATTAGGGTTAGAGTTAGGGTTAGGATTAGGGTTAGGGTTAGGGGACGGGGACGGTTTAGGGGACCGGTTAGGTAACGACAACGGTTTAGGGTGAGCGTACACATGAGGACACGGGATAGTGTTAGCGTTCGGGTTAGGATTAGGGGACGGGTTAGGGTAAGGCTTCAGGTAAGGGTTAGGTTTAGGGTTAGGGTTAGGGGACGGGGACGGTTTAGAGGACAGGTTAGGGTATGACAACGTTTTAGGGTGAGCATACTTGTTAGGGCACTGGTTAGTGTTAGAGTACGGGTTAGGATTAGGGGATGGGTTAGGGTAAGGGTTCGGGTAAGCGTTAGGGTTAGGGTTAGGGTTAGTGGATGGGGACGGTTCAGGGGACAGGTTAGGGTACGACAATGGTTTAGGGTGAGCGTACGTGTGAGGGTATGGGTTAGTGTTAGCGTACGGGTTAGGATTAGGTGACGGGTTAGGATAAGGCTTCGGGTAAGGGTTAGGGTTAGGGTTAGGGGATGGGGACGGTTTAGGGGACAGGATAGCATACGCCAATGGTTTAGGGTGAGCATACGTGTGAGGGCAGGGGTTAATGTTAGCGTACGGCTTAGGATTAGGGGACGGGTTAGGGTAAGGCTTCGGTTAAGGATTAGGGTTAGGGTTAGTGTTAAGGTTACGGTTAGGGGACGGGGACGGTTTAGGGGATAGGTTAGGGTCCGACAACGGTTTAGGTTGAACATACGTGTGAGAGAATGGGTTAGTGTTAGCGTACGGGTTAGGATTAGGGGACGGGTTAAGGTAAGGCTTCGTTTAAGGGTTAGGGTTAGGGTGAGTGTTAAGGTTAGGGTTAGGGGACAGGGACGGTTTAGGGGACAGGTTAGTGTACAACAACGGTTTAGGGTGAGCGTACGTGTGAGGGCACGGGTTAGTGTTAGCGTATGGGTTAGGATTAGGGGACGGGTTAGGGTAAGGCTTCGGGTAAGTGTTAGGTTTAGGGTTAGGGTTAGGGGACGGGGACGGTTTAGGGGACAGGATAGTGTATGACAACGGTTTAGGGTGAGAGTACATGTCAGGGCATGGGTTAGTGTTAGCGTACGGGTTAGGATTAGGGGACGGGTTAGGGTAAGGCTTCGGGTAAGGGTTAGGGTTAGGGTTATGGGACGGGGACGTTTTAGGGGACAGGTTCGGGTATGACAATGGTTTAGGGTGAGCGTAAGTGAGAGGGCACGTGTTAGTGTTAGCGTACGAGTTAGGATGAGGGGACGGGTAAGGTTAAGGCTTTGGGTTAGGGTTAGTGTTAGGGGACGGAGACGGTTTAGGGGACTGGTTAGGGTACGACAACGGTTTAGGGTGAGTGTACGTGTCAGGGCACAGGTTAGTGTTAGCGTACGGTTTGGTATTAGGGGACTGGTTAGGGTAAGGCTTCTGATAAGGCTTAGGGTTAGGGTTAGGGGACGGGGATGGTTTAGGTGACTGGTTAGTGTACGATAATGTTTTAGGGTGAGTGTACGTGTGAGGGCACGGGTTGGTGTTAGCGTACGGGTTAGGATTATGGGACAGGTTCGTGTAAGGCTGCGGGTAAGTGTTAGGGTTAGGGTTAGGGTTAGGGGACTGGGATGGTTTAGGGGACACGGTAGGGTATGACAACGGTTTAGGGTGAGCATACGTGTTAGGGTATGGGTTAGTGTTAGCGTACGGGTTAGCATTAGGGGACGGGTTAAGGTAAGGGTTCGGGTAAGGGTTAGGGTTAGGGTTAGGGTTAGGGGACGGGGATGGTATAGAGGACAGGTTAGTGTACGAAAACGGTTTAGGGTCAGCATACGTGTGAGGGCACGGGTTAGTATGGGTGTACGGGTTAAATTATGGGACGGGTTAGAGTAAGGCTTCGGATAAGTGTTAAGGTTAGGGTTAGGGTTAGGGTTAGGGGACCGGGACGGTTTAGGGTACAGGTAAGTGTAGGAAAACAGTTTAGGGTGAGCGTACGTGTGAGGGCATGAGTTAGTGTTAACGTATGGGTTAGGATTAGGGGTTCAGTTAGGTTGAGGATTAGGGTTAGGGTTAAGGGACAGGGACGGTTTAGGGGACAGGGTAGGGTATGACAACAGTTTAGGGTGAGCATACGCTTGAGGGCATGGGATAGTGTTAGCGTACATGTTAGGAATAGGGGACGGGTTAGTGTAAGGTTTCGGGTAAGTGTTAGGGTTAGGTTTAGGGTTAAGGTTAGGGTTAGGGGACGGGGACGCTTTACGGGACAGGTTAGGGTACGATAATGGTTTAGGGTGAGCGTACGTGTGAGGGCACGGGTTGGTGTTAGCGTACGGGTTAGGATTATGGGACGGGTTCGTGTAAGGCTTCCGGTAAGGGTTAGGGTTAGGGTTAGGGGACTGGGATGGTTTAGGGGACATGGTAGGGTACGACAACGGTTTAGGGTGAGCGTACGTGTTAGGGTATGGGTTAGTGTTAGCATATGGGTTAGCATTAGGGGATGGGTTAAGGTAAGGGTTCGGGTAAGGTTTAGGGTTAGTGTTAGGGTTAGGGTTAGGGGACGAGGATGGTGTAGGGGACAGGTTAGTGTACGACAACGGTTTAGGGTCAGCATACGTGTGAGGGCACAGGTTAGTGGTAGCGTACGGGTTAGGATTATGGGACGGGTTAGAGTAAGGCTTCGGATAAGTGTTAGGGTTAGGGTTAAGGTTAGGGTTAGGGGACCAGGACGGTTTAGCGTACAGGTAAGTGTATGAAAACAGTTTAGGGTGAGCGTACGTGTGAGGGCATGAGTTAGTGTTAACGTATGGGTTAGGATTAGGGGTTCAGTTAGGGTGAGGATTAGGGTTAGGGTTAAGGGACGGGGACGGTTTAGGGGACAGGGTAGGGTACGACAACGGTTTAGGGTGAGCGTACGCGTGAGGGCATGGGATAGTGTTAGCGTACGTGTTAGGAATAGGGGACGGGTTAGTGTAACGTTTCGGGTAAGTGTTAGGGTTAGGTTTAGGGTTAAGGTTAGGGTTAGGGGATGGGGACGGTTTAGGGGACAGGTTAGGGTACGACAACGGTTTAGGGTGACCGTACGTATGAGGGCATGGGTTAGTGTTAGCGTACGGGTTAGGATTAGGGGACGGGTTAGGGTAAGGCTTTGGGTATGGGTTAGGGTTAGGGGACAGGGACAGTTTAGGGGATAGATTAGGGTACAACAACGGTTCAGGGTGAGCGTACGTGTGAGGGCACGGGTTAGTGTTAGCGTACGGGTTAGGATTAGGGGACGGGTTAGGGTAAGGTTTCGGGTAAGGGTTAGGGTTAGGATTAGAGTTAGGGTTAGGAGACAGGGACGGTTTAGGGGACAGGTTAGGGTACGACAACAGTTTAGAGTGAGCGTACATGTGAGGGCATGGGTTAGTGTTAGCGTACGGGTTAGGATTAAGGGACGGGTTAGGGTGAGGCTTCGTTTAAGGTTTAGGGTTAGGGTTAGTGTTAAGGTTAGGGTTAGGCGATGGGGACGGTTTAGGGGACAGGTTAGGGTACGACAACGGTTTAGGGTGAGCGTACGTGTGAGGGTACGGGTTAGTGTTAGTGTCTGGGTTAGGATTAGGGGATGGTTTAAGGTAAGGCTTCGGGTAAGTTTAGGGTTAGGGTTAGGGTTAGGGTTAGGGTTATGGGATGGGGACGGTTTAGGGGACAGGTTAGGGTACGACAGCGCTTTAGGGTGAGCATACGTTTGAGGCCACAGGTTAGTGTTAGCATACGGGTTAGGATTAGGGGACGGGTTAGTGTAAGGTTTTGGGTAAGGGTTAGGTTTAGGGTTAGGGTTAGGTGACGGGGACGGTTTAGGGGACAGGTTAGGGTACGACAAGGTTTTAGGGTGAGCGTACGTGTGACGGCGCCGGTTAGTGTTAGCGTATGGGTTAGGATTAGGGGACGGGTTACGGTAAGGCTTAAGGTAAGGGTTAGGTTTAGGGTTAGGTTTAGGGTTAGGGAATGGGGACGGTTTAGGGGACAGGTTAGGGTACGACAACGGTTTATGGTGAGCTTACGTGTGAGGGCACGGGTTAGTGTCAGCGTATGGTTTAGGATTAGGGGACAGGTTAGGGTAAGGCTTCGGGTAAGGGTTAGGTTTAGGGTTAAGGTTAGTGTTAGTGGACGGGGATGGGGACGGTTTAAGGGACAGGTTAGGGTACAACAAAGATTTAGGGTGAGCGTACGTGTAAGGGCACGGTTTAGTGTTAGCGTACGGGTTAGGTTTAGGGATCGGGTTACTGCAAGGCTTCGTGTAAGGGTTAGGGTTAGGGTTAGGATTAGGGGACGGGTTAGGGGACAGGTTACTGTACGACAACGGTTTAGGGTGAGCGTACGTGTGAGGGCACGGGTTAGTGTTAGCGTACCGGTTAGGATTTGGGGACGGGTTAGCGTAAGGCTTCGGGTAAGGGTTAGTGTTAGCTTTAGGGTTAGGGTAAGGGGATGGGGATGGTTTACAGGACAGGTTAGGGTACGACAACGGTTTAGGATGAGCGTATGTGTGAGGGCACGGGTTAGTGTTAGCTTACGGGTTAGGATTAGGGGACGGGTTAGGGTAAGTCTTCGGGTAAGGGTTAGGGTTAGGGTTAGGGTTAGGGGACGGAGACGGTTTAGGGGATAGGTGAGGGTATGAAAACGGTTTAGGGTGAGCGTACGTGTGAGGGCATGGGTTAGTGTTAGCGTACGGTTAGGATTAGGGGACTGGTTATGGTAAGACTCTGGGTAAGGGTTTGGGTTAGGTTAGGCTTAGGGTTAGGGGACGGAGACGGTTTAGTGGACAGGTTAGGGTATGACAATGGTTTAGGGTGAGCGTACATGTGAGGGCACAGGTTATTGTGAGCGTACGGGTTAGGATTAGGGGGCGGGTTAGGGTAAGGCTTCGGGTAAGGGTAAGGGTTAGGGTTAGGGTTAGGGTTAGGGGACGGGGACATTTTAGTGGACAGGTTAGGGTACGACAACGGTTTAGGGTGAGCGTACGTGTGAGGGCATGGGATAGTGTTGGCATACAGGTTAGGATTAGCGGACGGGTTAGGGTAAGGCTTTAGGTAAGAGTTAGGGTTAGGGTTATGGGGACGGGGACTGTTTAGGGTCCAGGTGAGGGTATGACAACGGTTTAGGGGGAGCGTACGTGTGAGGGCATGGGTTAGTGTTAGCGTACGGGTTAGGATTAGGGGACGGGTGAGGGTCAGGCTTCGGGGAAGGGTTAGGGTTATGGTTCGGGCTAGGGTTAGGGTTAGGGGACGGGGACTGTTTGGGGTACAGGTTAGGGTACCACATTGGTTTAGTGTGAGTGTATGTGTGAGGGCATGGGTTATCGTTTTGGTACAGGTTAGGATTAGGGGACGGGTTAGGGTAAGGCTTTGGGTAGGTGTAGGTTTAGGGTCAGGGGATGGGGACCATTTCGGGGACAGGTTAGGGTACGACAACGGTTTAGGGTGAGTGTACGTGTGAGGGCACGGTTTAGTGTTAGCGTACGGGTTAGGATTAGGGGACGGGTTAGTGTAAGGCTTCGGGTAAGTGTTAGGGTTAGGGTTAGGGGACTGGGACGGGGACGGTTTAGAGTCCAGGTGAGGGTACGACAATGGTTTAGGGTGAGCGTACGTGTGAGGGCACAGGTTAGTGTTAGCGTACGGCTTAGAATTACGGGATGGGTGAGGGGAAGGCTTCGGGGAAGGGTTAGGGTTAGGGTTCGGGCTAGGCTTAGGGTTAGGGGACGGGGAAGGTTTAGGGTCCCGGTGAGGGTACGACAACGGTTTACGGGGAGCGTACGTGTGAGGGCAGGGACTAGTGTTAGCGTACGGGTTAGGATTAGGGGACGGGTTAGGGTAAGGCTTCGGGTAAGGGTAAGGGTTAGGGTTACGGTTAAGGTTAGGGGACGGGGACATTTTAGGGGACAGGTTAGGGTACGACAGTGGTTTAGACTGAGCGTACGTGTGAGGGCATGGGTTAGTGTTGGTGTACAGGTTAGGATTAGCGGACGTGTTAGGGTAAGGCTTCGGTTAAGGGTTAGGGTTATCGTTAGGGGACGGGGACCTTTTAGGGTCCAAGTGAGGGTAGGACAACGGTTTAGGGGGAGCAAACGTGTGAGGGCACGGGTTAGTGTTAGCTTACGGGTTAGGATTAGGGGACAGGTGAGGGGAAGGCTTCGGGGAAGGGTTAGGATTAGGGTCCGGGCTAGGGTTAAGGTTAGGGGACGGGAACGGTTTAGGGTCCAGGTGAGGGTACAACAACGGTTTAGGGTGAGCGTACGAGTGAGGGCATGGGTTAGTGTTAGCGTACGGGTTAGGATTAGGGTACGGGTGAGGGGAAGGCTTCGGGGAAGGGTTAGGTTTAGGGTTCGGGCTAGGGTTAGGGTTAGGGGACGGGGACGGTTTAGAGTCCAGGTGAGGGTACGACAACGGTTTAGGGTGAGCGTACGTGTGAGGGCACGGGTTAGTGTTAGCGTACGGCTTAGGTTTACAGAACGGGTGAGGGTCAGGCTTCGGGGAAATGTTAGGGTTAGGGTTCGGGCTAGGGTTAGGGTTAGGGGACGGGGACGGTTCAGGGACCATATGAGGGTACGACAATTCTTTAGGGGGAGTGTACGTGTGAGGGCGCGGGTTATCGTGAGCATACGGGTTAGGATTAGGGGACGGGTGAGGGTCAGGCTTCGGGGAAGTGTTAGGGTTAGGGTTCGGGCTAGGTTTAGGGTTAGGGGACGGGGAAGGTTTAGGGTCCAGGTGACGGTACGACAATGCTTTACGGGGAGCGTATGTGTGAGGGCGCGGGTTATCGTGAGCATACGGGTTAGGATTAGGGGACGGGTGAGGGTCAGGCTTCGGGGAAGATTTAGGCTTAGGTTTTGGTCTAGGGTTAGGGTTAGGGGATGGGGATGGTTTAGGTTTCAGGTGAGGGTACGACAACGCTTTAGGGGGAGCGTACGTGTGAGGGCACGGGTTAGCGTGAGCATACGGGTTAGGATTAGGGGACGCGTGAGTATCAGGCTTCGGGGTAGGGTTAGGGTTAGGGTTCGGGCTAGGGTTAGGCTTAGGGGTCGGGGACGGTTTAGGGTCCAGGTGAGGGTACGAAAACGTTTTAGGGGGAGCGTATGTGTGAGATTGCGGGTTAGTGTTAACGTACGGGTTAGGATTAGGGGACGGGTGAGGGTCAGGCTTCGGGGAAGGGTAAGGGTTAGGGTTCGGGCTAGGGTTAGTGTTAGGGGAGAGGGACGGTTTAGGGTCCATGTGAGGATACGAAAACGCTTTAGGGGGAGCGTACGTGTGAGGGTGTGGGTTATTGTTAGCCTACGGTTTAGGATTAGGGGCTGGGTGAGGGTCAGGCTTCGGGGAAGGGTTAGGGTTAGGGACAGGCTAGGGTTAGGGTTAGGGGACGGGGACGGTTTAGGGTACAGGTGAGTGTATGACAACGCTTTAGGGGGAGCGTACGTGTGAGGGCGTGGGTTAGTGTTAGCGTACGTGATAGGATTAGGGTATGGGTGAGGGTCAGGCTTCGGGGAAGGGTTAGGGTTAGGGTTCGGGTTAAGGTTAGGGTTAGGGGACGGGGACGGTGTAGGGTCCAGGTGAGGGTACGACAACGTTTTAGGGGGAGCGTACGTGTGAGGGCGCGGGTTAGTGTTAGCGTACGGGTTATGATTAGTGGACGGGTGTGGGTCAGGATTCGGGGAAGTGTTAGGGTTAGGGTTCGGGGTAGGATTAGGGTTAGGGGACCGGGACGGTTTACGGTCCAGATGAGGGTACGACAACGCTTTAGGGGGAGCGTAAGTGTGAGGGCGCGGGTTATTGTGAGCGTACGGGTTAGGATTAGGGTACGGGTGAGGGTCAGGCTTCGGGGAAGGGTTAGGGTTAGGGAGAGGCTAGGGTTAGGGATAGGGGACGGGGACGGTTTAGGGTCCAGGTGAGGGTACGACAACGCTTTAGGGGGAGCGTACGTGTGAGGGCGAGGGTTAGTGTTAGAGTACGGGTTAGGATTAGGGGACGGGGGAGGGTCAGGCTTCGGGGAAGGGTTACGGTTAGGGTTCGGGCTAGGGTTAGGTTTAGGGGATGGGGACGGTTTAGGGTCCAGGTGAGGTTACGACAACGCTTGAGTGGGAGCGTAGTTGTGAGAGCGCGGGTCAGTGTTAGCGTACTTGTTAGGATTAGGGGACGGGTGAGGGTCAGGCTTCGGGGAAGGGTTAGGTTTAGGGATCGGGCGAGGTTTAGAGTTAGGGGACAGGGACGGTTTAGGGTCCAGGTGAGGGTACGACAACACTTTAGGGGGAGCGTACGTGTGAGGGCGCGGGTTAGCGTTCGCGTGCGGGTTAGGATTAGGGGACGGGGGAGGGTCAGGCTTCGGGGAAGGGTTAGTGTTAGGGTTCGGGCTAGAGTTAGGGTTAGGGGACGGGGACGGTTTAGGGTCCAGGTGAGGGTACGAGAACGCATTAGGGGGAGAGTAAATGTGAGGGCGCGGGTTAGCGTTAGCGTACGGGTTAGGATTAGGGTACGGGTGAGCTTCAGGCTTCGGGGAAGGGTTAGGGTTAGGGTTCGCGCTAGGGTTAGCGTTAGGGGACGGGGACGGTTTAGGGTCCACGTGAGGGTACGACAAAGCTTTAGGGGGAGTGTACGTGTGAGGGCGCGTGTTAGTGTCAGCGTACGGGTTAGGATTAGGGGATTCGTGAGGGTCAGGCTTCGGGGAAGGGTTAGGGTTAGGGACAGGCTAGGGTTAGGCTTAGGGGACGGGAACGGTTTAGGGTACAGGTAAGGGTACGACAACGCTTTAGGGGGAGCGTAAGTGTGAGGGCGTGGGTTAGTGTTAACGTACGTAATAGGATAAGGGGACGGGTGAGCGTCAGGCTTCGAGGAAGGGTTAGTGTGATGGTTCGGGCTAGGGTTACGGTTAGGGGACGGGGACGGTTTAGGGTCCAGGTGAGGGTACGAGAACGCTTTAGGGGGAGCGTACATGTGAGGGCGCGGGTTAGTGTTAGCGTACGGGTTAGGATTAGGGCACGGGTGAGGTTCAGGCTTCGGGGAAGGGTTAGGGTTAGGGTTCGGGCTAGGGTTAGGGTTAGGGGACGGGGACGGTTTAGGGTCCAGGTGAGGGTACGACAAAGCTTTAGGGGGAGCGTACGTGTGAGGGCGCGTGTTAGTGTCAGCGTACGGGTTAGGATTAGGGGACGGGTGAGGGTCAGGCTTCGGAGAAGGGTTAGAGTTAGGGACAGGCTAGGGTTAGGGTTAGGGGACAGGGACGGTTTAGGGTACAGGTGAGGGTATGACAGTGCTTTAGGTGGAGCGTACGTGTGAGGGCGTTGGTTAGTGTTAGCGAACGTGATAGGATTAGGGTACGGGTGAGGGTCAGGCTTCGGGGAAGGGTTAGGGTTAGGGTTCGGACTAAGGTTAGGGTTAGGGGACGGGGACGGTTTAGGGTCCAGGTGAGGGTACGACAACGCTTTAGGGGGAGCGTACGTGTGAGGGCGCGGGTTAGTGTTAGCGTACGGGTTAGGATTAGGGGACGGGTGTGGGTCAGGTTTCGGGGAAGTGTTAGGGTTAGGGTTCGGGGTAGGATTAGGGTTAGGGGCCCGGGACGGTTTAGGGTCCAGGTGAGGGTACGACAACGCTTGAGGGGGAGTATAGTTGTGAGAGCGCAGGTCAGTGTTAGCGTACTTGTTAGGATTAGGGGACGGGTGAGGGTCAGGCTTCGGGGTAGGGTTAGGTTTAGGGTTCGGGCTAGGGTTAGGGTTAGGGGACGGGGACGGTTCAGGGACCATATGAGGGTACGACAATTCTTTAGGGGGAGCGTACGTGTGAGGGCGCGGGTTATCGTGAGCATACGGGTTAGGATTAGGGGACGGGTGAGGTTCAGGCTTCGGGGAAGTGTTAGGGTTAGGGTTCGGGCTAGGTTTAGGGTTAGGGGATGGGGACGGTTTAGGGTCCAGGTGAGGGTACGACAATGCTTTACGGGGAGCGTATGTGTGAGGGAGTGGGTTATTGTGAGCGTACGGGTTAGGATTAGGGGACGGGTGAGGGTCAGGCTTCGGGGAAGATTTAGGTTTAGGTTTTGGTCTAGGGTTAGGGTTAGGGGACGGGGACGGTTTAGGTTTCAGGTGAGGGTATGACAACGCTTTAGGGGGAGCGTACGTGTGAGGGCGCGGGTTAGCGTGAGCATACGGGTTAGGATTAGGGGACGCGTGAGTATCAGGCTTTGGGGTAGGGTTAGGGTTAGGGTTCGGGCTAGGGTTAGGCTTAGGGGTCGGGGACGGTTTAGGGTCCAGGTGAGGGTACGACAACGTTTTAGGGGAGCGTATGTGTGAGAGTGCGGGTTAGTGTTAACGTACGGGTTAGGATTAGGGGACGGGTGAGGGTCAGGCTTCGGGGAAGGGTAAGGGTTAGGGTTCGGGCTAGGGTTAGGGTTAGGGGACAGGGACGGTTTAGGGTCCACGTGAGGATATGACAACGCTTTAGGGGGAGCGTACGTGTGAGGGCGTGGGTTATTGTTAGCCTACGGGTTAGGATTAGGGGCCGGGTGAGGGTCAGGCTTCGGGGAAGGGTTAGGGTTAGGGACAGGCTAGGGTTAGGGTTAGGGGACGGGGACGGTTTAGGGTACAGTTGAGGGTACTACAACGCTTTAGGGGGAGCGTACGTGTGAGGGCGTGGGTTAGTGTCAGCGTACGGGTTAGGATTAGGGGACGGGTGAGGGTCAGGCTTCGGGGAAGGGTTAGGTTTAGGGACAGGCTAGGGTTAGGGTTAGGGGACGGGGACGGTTTAGGGTCCAGGTGAGGGTACGACAACGCTTTAGGGGGAGCGTACGTGTGAAGGTACGGGTTAGTGTTAGCGTACGGATTAGGATTAGGGGACGGGTGAGGGTCAGGATTCGGGGAAGTGTTAGGGTTAGGGTTCGGGGTAGGATTAGGGTTAGGGCCCGGGACGGTTTAGGGTCTAGGTGAGGGTACGACAACGCTTTAGGGGGAGCGTACGTGTGAGGGCACGGTTTAGTGTTAGAGTACGGGTTAGGAATAGGGGACGGGTGAGGGTCAGGCTTCGGGGAAGGCTTAGGGTTAGGGACATTCTAGGGTTAGGGATAGGGGACGGGGACGGTTTAGGTTCCAGGTGAGGGTACGACAACGCTTTAGGGGGAGCGTATGTGTGAGGGCGCGGGTTAGTGTTAGAGTACGGGTTAGGATTAGGGGACGGGTGAGGGTCAGTCCTCGGGGAAGGGTTACGGTTAGGGTTCGGGCTAGGGTTAGGATTAGGGGACGGGCACGGTTTAGGGTCCAGGTGAGGGTACGACAACGCTTTAGGGGGAGCGTACGTGTGAAGGCGCAGGTTAGCGTGAGCGTGCGGGTTAGGATTAGGGGACGGGTTTGGTTCAGGCTTCGGGAAGGGTTAGGGTTAGGGTTCGGTCTAGGGTTAGGGTTAGGGGACAGGGACGGTTTAGGGTCCAGGTGAGGGTTCGACAAAGCTTTAGGGGGAGGGAACGTGTTAGGGGGCGGTTTAGCGTTAGCATACAGGTTAGGATTAGGGGATGGGTGAGTGTCAGGCTTCGGGGAAGGGTTAGGGTTAGGGTTCAGCCTAGGGTTAGGGTTAGGGGACGGGGACGGTTTAGGGTCCAGGTGAGGGTACGACAACGCTTTAGGTGTAGCGTACGTGTGAGGGCGCGGATTAGCGTTAGCGTACGGGTTAGGATTAGGGGACGGGTTGGGTCAGGCTTCGGGGAACGGTTAGGGTTGGGGTTGGGCTAGGGTTCCGGTTAGGGGATGGGGATAGTTTAGGGTTCAGGTGAGGGTACGACAACGCTTTAGGGGGAGCGTACGTGTGAGGGCGCGGGTTAGTGTTAGCGTATGGGTTAGGATTAGGGGACGGGTGAGGGTCAGGCTTCGGGGAAGGGTTAGGTTTAGGGTTCGGGCTAGGGTTAGGGTTAGGGTTTGGGATGGTTTAGGGTCCAGGTGAGGGTATGACAACGGTTTAGGGGGAGCGTACGTGTGAGGGCACGGGTTAGCGTTCGCGTGCAGGTTAGGATTAGGGGACGGGTGAGGGTCAGGATTCGGGGAAGTGTTAGTGTTAGGGTTCGGGCTAGGGTTAGGGTTAGGGGATGGGGACGGTTTAGGGTGCAGGAGAGGGTACGAGAACGCTTTAGGGGGAGCGTACATGGGAGGGCGCGGGTTAGCGTTAGCGTACCGGTTAGGATTAGGGTACAGGTGAGGTTCAGGCTTCGGGGAAGGGTTAGGGTTAGGGTTCGGGCTAGGGTTAGGGTTAGGGGATGGGGACGGTTTAGGGTCCACGTGACGGTACGACAAAGCTTTAGGGGGAGCGTACGTGTGAGGGCGCGTGTTAGTGTCAGCGTACGGGTTAGGATTAGGGGACGGGTGAGGGTCAGGCTTCGGGGTAGGGTTAGGTTTAGGGACAGGCTAGGGTTAGGGTTAGGGGACGGGGACGGTTTAGGGTCCAGGTGAGGGTACGACAACGCTTTAGGGGGAGCGTACGTGTGAAGGTACGGGTTAGTGTTAGCGTACGGGTTAGGATTAGGGGACGGGTGAGGGTCAGGATTCGGGGAAGTGTTAGGGTTAGGGTTCGGGGTAGGAATAGGGTTAGGGGCCCAGGACGGTTTCGGGTCTAGGTGAGGGTACGACAATGCTTTAGGGGGAGCGTACGTGTGAGCGCATGGGTTAGTGTGAGCGTACGGGTTAGGATTAGGGGACGGGTGAGGGTCAGGCTTCAGGGAAGGCTTAGGGTTAGGGACAGGCTAGGGTTAGGGATAGGGAACGGGGACGGTTTAGGGTCCAGGTGAGGGTACGACAACGCTTTAGGGGGAGCGTACGTGTGAGGGCGCGGGTTAGTGTGAGCGTACGGGTAAGGATTAGGGGACGGGTGAGGGTCAGTCTTCGGGGAAGGGTTACGGTTAGGGTTCGGGTTAGGGTTAGGTTTAGGGGATGGGCACGGTTTAGGGTACAGCTAAGGGTACGACAACGCTTTAGGGGGAGCGTACGTGTGAGGGCGCGGGTTAGCGTGAGCGTGCGGGTTAGGATTAGGGGACGGGTTAGGTTCAGGCTTCGGGAAGGTTTAGGGTTATGGTTCGGTCTAGGGTTAGGGTTAGGGGACAGGGACGGTTTAGGGTCCAGGTGAGGGTACGACAAAGCTTTAGGGGGAGGGAACGTGTTAGGAGGCGGGTTAGCGTTAGCATACAGGTTAGGATTAGGGGACGGGTGAGTGTCAGGCTTCGGGGAAGGGTTAGGGTTAGGGTTCAGCCTAGGGTTAGGGTTAGGGGACGGGGACGGTTTAGGGTCCAGGTGAGGGTACGACAACGCTTTAGGGGGAGCGTACGTGTGAGGGCGCGGGTTAGTGTTAGCATGCGGGTTAGGATTAGGGTACGGGAGAGGGTCAGGGTTTGGGGAAGGGTTAGGGTTAGGGTTCGGTCTAGGGTTAGGGTTAGGGGACGGGGACAGTTTAGGGTCCAGGTGAGGGTACGACAACGTTTTAGGGAGAGCGTACGTGTGAGGGCGCGGGTCAGCGTGAGTGAACGGGTTTGGATTAGGGGACGGGTGAGTGTCAGGCTTCGGGGAAGGGTTAGGGTTAGGGTTCTGGCTAGGGTTAGGGTTAGGGGACGGGGACGGTTTAGGGTCCAGGTGGGGGTACGACAACGCTTTAGGGGGAGCGTACGTGTGAGGGCGCGGGTTAGCGTGAGCGTACGGGTTAGGATTAGGGGACGGGTGAGGGGAATGCTTCGGGGAAGGGTTAGGGTTAGGGTTTGGGCTAGGGTTAGGTTTAGGGGACGGAAACGGTTTAGGATCCAGGTGAGGGTACGACAACGCTTTAGGGGGAGCGTACGTGTGAGGGCACGGGTTAGCGTGAGCGTACTGTTTAGGATTAGGGGACGGGTGAAGGTCAGGCTTCGGGGAAGGGTTAGGGTTAGGGTTTTGGCTAGGGTTAGCGTTAGGGGACGTGGACGGTTTAGGGTCCAGGTAAGGGTACGACAACGCTTTAGGGGGAGCGTCCGTGTGAGGTCATGGGTTAGTGCTAGCGTATGGGTTAGGATTAGGGGACGGGTGAGGGTCAGGCTTCGGGGTAGGGTTAGGTTTAGGGTTCGGGCTAGGGTTAGGGTTAGGGGACGGGGACGGTTCAGGGACCATATGAGGGTACGACAATTCTTTAGGGGGAGCGTACGTGTGAGGGCGCGGGTTATCGTGAGCATACGGGTTAGGATTAGGGGACGGGTGAGGTTCAGGCTTCGGGGAAGTGTTAGGGTTAGGGTTCGGGCTAGGTTTAGGGTTAGGGGACGGGGACGGTTTAGGGTCCAGGTGAGGGTACGACAATGCTTTACGGGGAGCGTATGTGTGAGGGAGTGGGTTATTGTGAGCGTACGGGTTAGGATTAGGGGACGGGTGAGGGTCAGGCTTCGGGGAAGATTTAGGTTTAGGTTTTGGTCTAGGGTTAGGGTTAGGGGACGGGGACGGTTTAGGTTTCAGGTGAGGGTATGACAACGCTTTAGGGGGAGCGTACGTGTGAGGGCGCGGGTTAGCGTGAGCATACGGGTTAGGATTAGGGGACGCGTGAGTATCAGGCTTTGGGGTAGGGTTAGGGTTAGGGTTCGGGCTATGGTTAGGCTTAGGGGTCGGGGACGGTTTAGGGTCCAGGTGAGGGTACGACAACGTTTTAGGGGAGCGTATGTGTGAGAGTGCGGGTTAGTGTTAACGTACGGGTTAGGATTAGGGGACGGGTGAGGGTCAGGCTTCGGGGAAGGGTAAGGGTTAGGGTTCGGGCTAGGGTTAGGGTTAGGGGACAGGGACGGTTTAGGGTCCACGTGAGGATATGAGAACGCTTTAGGGGGAGCGTACGTGTGAGGGCGTGGGTTATTGTTAGCCTACGGGTTAGGATTAGGGGCCGGGTGAGGGTCAGGCTTCGGGGAAGGGTTAGGGTTATGGACAGGCTAGGGTTAGGGTTAGGGGACGGGGACGGTTTAGGGTACAGTTGAGGGTACTACAACGCTTTAGGGGGAGCGTACGTGTGAGGGCGTGGGTTAGTGTCAGCGTACGGGTTAGGATTAGGGGCCGGGTGAGGGTCAGGCTTCGGGGAAGGGTTAGGGTTATGGACAGGCTAGGGTTAGGGTTAGGGGACGGGGACAGTTTAGGGTCCAGCTGAGGGTACGACAACGCTTTAGGGGGAGCATACGTGTGAGGGCACGGGTTAGCGTTAGCGTGCGGCTTAGGATTAGGGAACGGGTGAGGGTGAGGATTCGGGGAAGGGTTAGGGTTAGGGTTCGGGCTAGGGTTAGCGTTAGGAGACGGGGATGGTTTAGGTTCCAGGTGAGGGTACGACAACGCTTTAGGGAGAGCGTACGTGTCAGGGTGCGGGTTAGCGTGAGCGTACGTGTTAAGATTAGGGGACGGGTGAGGGTCAGGATTCAGGGAAGTGTTAGGGTTAGGGTTCGGGCTAGGGTTAGGTTTAGGGTATGGGGACGGTTTAGTGTCCAGCTGAGGGTACAACAACGCTTTAGGTGTAGCGTACGTGTGAGGGCGCGGATTAGCGTTAGCGTACGGGTTAGGATTAGGGGACGTGTTGGGTCAGGCTTCGGGGAACGGTTAGGGTTGGGGTTGGGCTCGGGTTACGGTTAGGGGATGGGGATGGTTTAGGGTTCAGGTGAGGGTACGACAACGCTTTAGGGGGAGCGTACGTGTGAGGGCGCGGGTTAGTGTTAGCGTACGGGTTAGGATTAGGGGACGGGTGAGTGTCAGGCTTCGGGGAAGTGTTAGAGTTAGGGTTCGGGCTAGGGTTAGGGTTAGAGGACGGGGATGGTTTAGGGTCCAGGTGAGGGTATGACAACGCTTTAGGGGGAGCGTACTTGTGACGGCGTGGGTTAGTGTTAGCGTACGGGTTAGGATTAGGGGACGGGTGAGGGTCAGGCTTCAGGGAAGTGTTAGGTTTAGGGTTCGGGCTAGGGTTAGGGGACGGGGACGGGGAAGGTTGAGGGTCCAGGTGAGGGTATGACAACGCTTTAGGGGGAGCGTAGTTGTGATAGCGCGGGTCAGTGTTAGCGTACTTGTTAGGATTAGGGGACGGGTGAGGGTCAGGCTTCGGGGATGGGTAAGTGTTAGGGTTCGGGCTAGGATTAGGGTTAGGGGACGGGAACGGTTTAGGGTCCAGGTGAGGGTACGACAACACTTTAGGGGGAGCGTACGTGTCAGGGCGTGGGTTAGTGTTAGCGTACGTGATAGGATTAGGGTACGGGTGAGGGTCAGACTTCGGGGAAGGGTTAGGGTTAGGGATCGGGCTAAGGTTAGGGTTAGGGGACGGGGAGTGTTTAGGGTCCAGATGAGGGTACGACAACGCTTTAGGGGGAGCATACGTGTGAGGGCGCGGGTTAGTGTTAGCGTACGGGTTAGGATTAGGGGACGGGTGAGGGTCAGGATTCGGTGAAGTGTTAGGGTTAGGGTTCCGGCTAGGGTTAGGGGACGGGGACTGGGACGGTTGAGGGTCCAGGTTAGGGTATAACAACGCTTTAGGCGTAGCGTACTTGTGAGGGCGCATGTCAGTGTTGAGCGTACAGGTTAGGATTAGGGGACGGGTGAGGGTCAGGCTTCGGGGAAGGGTTAGGGTTAGGGATCAGGCTAGGGTTAAGGTTAGGGGACCGGGATGGTTTAGGGTTCATGTGAGGTTACGACAACGCTTTAGGGGGAGCGTACATGTGAGAGCGCGGGATAGTGTTAGCGTACGGGTTAGGATTAGGGGACGGGTGAGGGTCAGGATTCAGGGAGGGGTTACGGTTAGGGTTCGGCCTAGGGTTAGGGTTAGGGGACGGGGATGGTTTAGGGTCCAGGTGAGGGTACGACAACGGTGTAGGGGGAGCGTACGTGTGAGCGTGAGGGTTACTGTGAGCGTATGGGTTAGGATTAGGGGAAGGGTGAGGGGAAGGTTTCAGAGAAGGTTTAGGGTTCGGGCTAGGGTTAGGGTTAGGGGACAGGGACGGTTTAGCGTCCAGGTGAGGGTACGACAACGGTTTAGGCGGAGCGTACGTGTGAGGGCGTGGGTTAGTGTGAGCGTACGGGTTAGGATTAGGTGACGGGAGATTGGAAGGCTTCGGGGGAGGGTTAGGGTTAGGGTTCGGGCTAGGTTTAGGGTTAGGGGACGGGGACGGTTTAGGGTCCAGGTGAGGGTACAACAACGGTTTAGGGGGAGCGTACGTGTGAGGGCGCGGGTTAGTGTGAGCGTACGGGTTAGGATTAGGGGACGGGTGAGGGGAAGGCTTTGGGGAAGGGTTAGGGTTAGGGTTCGGGCTAGGGTTAGGGTTAGGGGACGGGGACGGTTTAGGGTCCATGTGAGGGTACGACAACGGTTTAGGGGGAGCGTACGTGTGAGGGCGCGGGTTAGTGTGAGCGCACGGGTTAGGATTAGGGGACGGGTGAGGGGAAGGCTTCGGGGAAGTGTTAGGGTTAGGGTTCGGGCTAGGGTTAGGGTTATGGGATGGGGACGGTTTAGGGTCCAAGTGGGGGTATGACAACGGTTTAGGGGGAGCGTACGTTTGAGTACGCGGGTTAGTGTGAGCGTACGGGTTAGGATTAGGGGACGGGTGAGGGGAAGGCTTCGGGGAAGGGTTAGGGTTAGGGTTCGGGCTAGGGTTAGGGTTAGGGGACGGGGACGGTTTAGGGTCCAGGTGAGGGTACAACAACGGTTTAGGGGAAATGTACGTGTGAGGGCGCGGGTTAGTGTAAGCGTACGGGTTAGTATTAGGGGATGGGTGAGGAGAAGGCTTCGGGGAAGTGTTAGGGCTAGGGTTCGGTCTAGGGTTAGGTTTAGGGGATGGGAACGGTTTAGGTCCAGGTGACGGTATGACAAAGGTTTACGGGGAGCGTACATGTGAGAGCGCAGGTTAGTGTGAGCGTACGGGTTAGGATTAGGGGACGGGTTAGGGGAAGGCTTCGGGGAAGGGTTAGGGTTAGGGTTCGGGCTAGGGTTAGGGTTAGGGGACAGGGACGGTTTAGGGTCCAGGTGAGGG
Source organism: Leucopleurus acutus (assembly GCF_964270905.1). Classification (NCBI taxonomy): domain Eukaryota; kingdom Metazoa; phylum Chordata; class Mammalia; order Artiodactyla; family Delphinidae; genus Leucopleurus; species Leucopleurus acutus. Next base: position 1,052,754 of record NW_028139201.1, read on the forward strand.
TACGACAACGGTTTAGGGGGAGTGTACGTTTGAGGGCGCGGGTTTGTGTGAGCGTACGGGTTAGGATTAGGGGACGGGTGAGGGGAAGGCTTCAGGGAAGGGTTAGGGTTAGGGTTCGGGCTAGGTTTAGGGTTAGGGTTAGGGGACAGGGACGGTTTAGGGTCCAGGTGAGGGTACGACAATGGTTGAGGGGGAGCGTACATGTGAGGGCGCAGGTTAGTGTGAGCGTACGGGTTAGGATTACGGGACGGGTGAGGGGAAGGCTTTGGGGAAGGTTTAGTGTTAGGGTTCGGGCTAGGGTTAGGGTTAGGGGACGGGGACGGTTTAGGGTCCAGGTGAGGGTACAACACAGCTTTAGGGGGAGCATACGTGTGAGGGCGTGGGTTAGTGTGAGCGTACGGGTTAGGGTAGTGGACGGGTGAGGGGAAGGATTCAGGGAAGGGTTAGGGTTAGGGTTCGGGCTAGGGTTAGGGTTAGGGGACGGGGACTATTTAGGGTCCAGGTGAGGGTATGACAACGGTTTAGCGGGAGCGTACGTGTGAGGGCGTGGGTTAGTGTGAGCGTACGGTTTACGATTAGGGGATGGGTGAGGGGAAGGCTTCGGGGAAGGGTTAGGGTTAGGGTTCGGGCTAGGGTTAGGTTTAGGGGATTGGGACGGTTTAGTGTCCAGGTGAGGGTACGACAACGGTTTAGGGGGAGCGTACGTGTGAGGGCGTGGGTTAGTGTGAGCGTACGGGTTAGGATTGGGGACGGGTGAGGGGAAGGTTTCGGGGAAGGGTTAGGGTTAGGGTTCGGGCTAGGGTTAGGTTTACGAGATGGGGACGGTTTAGGGTACAGGTGAGGGTACGACAACGGTTTAGAGGGAGCGTACGTGAGAGGGCGCGGGTTAGTGTGAGCGTACGGGTTAGGATTACGGGACGGGTGAGGGGAAGGCTTTGGGGAAGGTTTAGGGTTAGGGTTCGGGCTAGGGCTAGGGTTAGGGGACGGGGACGGTTTAGGGTCCAGGTGAGGGTACGACAACGGTTTAGGGGGATCGTACGTGTGAGGGCGTGGGTTAGTTTGAGCGTACGGTTTAGGATTAGGGGACGGGTGAGGGGAAGGTTTCGAGGAAGGTTTAGGGTTAGGGTTCGGGCTAGGGTTAGGGTTAGGGGCGGGGACGGTTTAGGGTCCAGGTGAGGGTACGACAACGGTTTAGCAGGAGCGTACGTGTGAGGACGCGGGTTAGTGTGAGCGTATGGGTTAGGATTCGGTGACGGGTGAGGGGAAGGCTTCGGGGAAGGGTTAGGGTTAGGATTCGGGCTAGGGTTAGGGTTAGGGGACGGGGACGGCTTAGTGTCCAGTTGTGGGTACGACAACGGTTTAGGGGGAGCGTACGTGTGAGCGTGAGAGTTAGTGTGAGCGTATGGGTTAGGATTAGGGGAAGGGTTAGGGGAAGGCTTCAGGGAAGGGTTAGGGTTCGGGCTAGGGTTAGGGTTAGGGGACAGGGACGGTTTAGGGTCCAGGTGAGGGTACGACAACGGTTTAGTGGGAGCGAACGTGTGAGGGCGCGGGTTAGTGTGAGCGTACGGGTTAGGATTAGGGGACGGGTGAGGGGAAGGCTTCGGGGAAGGGTTGGGGTTAGGGTTCGGGCTAGGGTTAGGGTTAGGGGACGGGGACGGTTTAGGGTCCAGGTGAGGGTACGACAACGGTTTAGGGGGAGCGTACGTGTGAGGGCGCGGGTTAGTGTGAGCGTACGGGTTAGGATTAGGGGACGGGTGAGGGGAAGGCTTCGGGGAATGGTTAGAGTTAGGGTTCGGGCTAGGGTTAGGGTTAGGGGACCGGGACGGTTTAGGGTCCATGTGAGGGTACGACAAAGATTTAGGGGGAGCGTACGTGTGAGGGCACGGGTTAGTGTGAGCGTATGGGTTAGGATTCGTGGACGGGTGAGGGGAAGGCTTCGGGGAAGGGTTAGGGTTACGGTTCGGGCTAGGGTTAGGGTTAGGGGACGGGGACGGTTTAGGGTCCAGTTGAGTGTACGACAACGGTGTAGGGGGAGCGTACGTGAGAGCGTGAGGGTTACTGTGAGCGTATGGGTTAGGATTAGGGGAAGGGTGAGGGGAAGGTTTCAGGGAAGGTTTAGGGTTCGGGCTAGGGTTAGGGTTAGGGGACAGGGACGGTTTAGGGTCCAGGTGAGGGTACGACAACGGTTTAGGTGGAGCGTACGTGTGAGGGCGCGGGTTAGTGTGAGCGTACGGGTTAGGATTAGGTGACGGGTGAGGGGAAGGCTTCGGGGGAGGGTTAGGGTTAGGGTTCGGGCTAGGGTTAGGGTTAGGGGATGGGGACGGTTTAGGGTCCATGTGAGGGTACGACAACGGTTTAGGGGGAGCATACGTGTGAGGGCACGGGTTAGTGTGAGCGCACGGGTTAGGATTAGGGGACGGGTTGGGTCAGGCTTCGGGGAACGGTTAGGGTTGGGGTTGGGCTAGGGTTCCGGTTAGGGGATGGGGATAGTTTAGGGTTCAGGTGAGGGTACGACAACGCTTTAGGGGGAGCGTACGTGTGAGGGCGCGGGTTAGTGTTAGCGTATGGGTTAGGATTAGGGGACGGGTGAGGGTCAGGCTTCGGGGAAGGGTTAGGTTTAGGGTTCGGGCTAGGGTTAGGGTTAGGGTTTGGGATGGTTTAGGGTCCAGGTGAGGGTATGACAACGGTTTAGGGGGAGCGTACGTGTGAGGGCACGGGTTAGCGTTCGCGTGCAGGTTAGGATTAGGGGACGGGTGAGGGTCAGGATTCGGGGAAGTGTTAGTGTTAGGGTTCGGGCTAGGGTTAGGGTTAGGGGATGGGGACGGTTTAGGGTGCAGGAGAGGGTACGAGAACGCTTTAGGGGGAGCGTACATGGGAGGGCGCGGGTTAGCGTTAGCGTACCGGTTAGGATTAGGGTACAGGTGAGGTTCAGGCTTCGGGGAAGGGTTAGGGTTAGGGTTCGGGCTAGGGTTAGGGTTAGGGGATGGGGACGGTTTAGGGTCCACGTGACGGTACGACAAAGCTTTAGGGGGAGCGTACGTGTGAGGGCGCGTGTTAGTGTCAGCGTACGGGTTAGGATTAGGGGACGGGTGAGGGTCAGGCTTCGGGGTAGGGTTAGGTTTAGGGACAGGCTAGGGTTAGGGTTAGGGGACGGGGACGGTTTAGGGTCCAGGTGAGGGTACGACAACGCTTTAGGGGGAGCGTACGTGTGAAGGTACGGGTTAGTGTTAGCGTACGGGTTAGGATTAGGGGACGGGTGAGGGTCAGGATTCGGGGAAGTGTTAGGGTTAGGGTTCGGGGTAGGAATAGGGTTAGGGGCCCAGGACGGTTTCGGGTCTAGGTGAGGGTACGACAATGCTTTAGGGGGAGCGTACGTGTGAGCGCATGGGTTAGTGTGAGCGTACGGGTTAGGATTAGGGGACGGGTGAGGGTCAGGCTTCAGGGAAGGCTTAGGGTTAGGGACAGGCTAGGGTTAGGGATAGGGAACGGGGACGGTTTAGGGTCCAGGTGAGGGTACGACAACGCTTTAGGGGGAGCGTACGTGTGAGGGCGCGGGTTAGTGTGAGCGTACGGGTAAGGATTAGGGGACGGGTGAGGGTCAGTCTTCGGGGAAGGGTTACGGTTAGGGTTCGGGTTAGGGTTAGGTTTAGGGGATGGGCACGGTTTAGGGTACAGCTAAGGGTACGACAACGCTTTAGGGGGAGCGTACGTGTGAGGGCGCGGGTTAGCGTGAGCGTGCGGGTTAGGATTAGGGGACGGGTTAGGTTCAGGCTTCGGGAAGGTTTAGGGTTATGGTTCGGTCTAGGGTTAGGGTTAGGGGACAGGGACGGTTTAGGGTCCAGGTGAGGGTACGACAAAGCTTTAGGGGGAGGGAACGTGTTAGGAGGCGGGTTAGCGTTAGCATACAGGTTAGGATTAGGGGACGGGTGAGTGTCAGGCTTCGGGGAAGGGTTAGGGTTAGGGTTCAGCCTAGGGTTAGGGTTAGGGGACGGGGACGGTTTAGGGTCCAGGTGAGGGTACGACAACGCTTTAGGGGGAGCGTACGTGTGAGGGCGCGGGTTAGTGTTAGCATGCGGGTTAGGATTAGGGTACGGGAGAGGGTCAGGGTTTGGGGAAGGGTTAGGGTTAGGGTTCGGTCTAGGGTTAGGGTTAGGGGACGGGGACAGTTTAGGGTCCAGGTGAGGGTACGACAACGTTTTAGGGAGAGCGTACGTGTGAGGGCGCGGGTCAGCGTGAGTGAACGGGTTTGGATTAGGGGACGGGTGAGTGTCAGGCTTCGGGGAAGGGTTAGGGTTAGGGTTCTGGCTAGGGTTAGGGTTAGGGGACGGGGACGGTTTAGGGTCCAGGTGGGGGTACGACAACGCTTTAGGGGGAGCGTACGTGTGAGGGCGCGGGTTAGCGTGAGCGTACGGGTTAGGATTAGGGGACGGGTGAGGGGAATGCTTCGGGGAAGGGTTAGGGTTAGGGTTTGGGCTAGGGTTAGGTTTAGGGGACGGAAACGGTTTAGGATCCAGGTGAGGGTACGACAACGCTTTAGGGGGAGCGTACGTGTGAGGGCACGGGTTAGCGTGAGCGTACTGTTTAGGATTAGGGGACGGGTGAAGGTCAGGCTTCGGGGAAGGGTTAGGGTTAGGGTTTTGGCTAGGGTTAGCGTTAGGGGACGTGGACGGTTTAGGGTCCAGGTAAGGGTACGACAACGCTTTAGGGGGAGCGTCCGTGTGAGGTCATGGGTTAGTGCTAGCGTATGGGTTAGGATTAGGGGACGGGTGAGGGTCAGGCTTCGGGGTAGGGTTAGGTTTAGGGTTCGGGCTAGGGTTAGGGTTAGGGGACGGGGACGGTTCAGGGACCATATGAGGGTACGACAATTCTTTAGGGGGAGCGTACGTGTGAGGGCGCGGGTTATCGTGAGCATACGGGTTAGGATTAGGGGACGGGTGAGGTTCAGGCTTCGGGGAAGTGTTAGGGTTAGGGTTCGGGCTAGGTTTAGGGTTAGGGGACGGGGACGGTTTAGGGTCCAGGTGAGGGTACGACAATGCTTTACGGGGAGCGTATGTGTGAGGGAGTGGGTTATTGTGAGCGTACGGGTTAGGATTAGGGGACGGGTGAGGGTCAGGCTTCGGGGAAGATTTAGGTTTAGGTTTTGGTCTAGGGTTAGGGTTAGGGGACGGGGACGGTTTAGGTTTCAGGTGAGGGTATGACAACGCTTTAGGGGGAGCGTACGTGTGAGGGCGCGGGTTAGCGTGAGCATACGGGTTAGGATTAGGGGACGCGTGAGTATCAGGCTTTGGGGTAGGGTTAGGGTTAGGGTTCGGGCTATGGTTAGGCTTAGGGGTCGGGGACGGTTTAGGGTCCAGGTGAGGGTACGACAACGTTTTAGGGGAGCGTATGTGTGAGAGTGCGGGTTAGTGTTAACGTACGGGTTAGGATTAGGGGACGGGTGAGGGTCAGGCTTCGGGGAAGGGTAAGGGTTAGGGTTCGGGCTAGGGTTAGGGTTAGGGGACAGGGACGGTTTAGGGTCCACGTGAGGATATGAGAACGCTTTAGGGGGAGCGTACGTGTGAGGGCGTGGGTTATTGTTAGCCTACGGGTTAGGATTAGGGGCCGGGTGAGGGTCAGGCTTCGGGGAAGGGTTAGGGTTATGGACAGGCTAGGGTTAGGGTTAGGGGACGGGGACGGTTTAGGGTACAGTTGAGGGTACTACAACGCTTTAGGGGGAGCGTACGTGTGAGGGCGTGGGTTAGTGTCAGCGTACGGGTTAGGATTAGGGGCCGGGTGAGGGTCAGGCTTCGGGGAAGGGTTAGGGTTATGGACAGGCTAGGGTTAGGGTTAGGGGACGGGGACAGTTTAGGGTCCAGCTGAGGGTACGACAACGCTTTAGGGGGAGCATACGTGTGAGGGCACGGGTTAGCGTTAGCGTGCGGCTTAGGATTAGGGAACGGGTGAGGGTGAGGATTCGGGGAAGGGTTAGGGTTAGGGTTCGGGCTAGGGTTAGCGTTAGGAGACGGGGATGGTTTAGGTTCCAGGTGAGGGTACGACAACGCTTTAGGGAGAGCGTACGTGTCAGGGTGCGGGTTAGCGTGAGCGTACGTGTTAAGATTAGGGGACGGGTGAGGGTCAGGATTCAGGGAAGTGTTAGGGTTAGGGTTCGGGCTAGGGTTAGGTTTAGGGTATGGGGACGGTTTAGTGTCCAGCTGAGGGTACAACAACGCTTTAGGTGTAGCGTACGTGTGAGGGCGCGGATTAGCGTTAGCGTACGGGTTAGGATTAGGGGACGTGTTGGGTCAGGCTTCGGGGAACGGTTAGGGTTGGGGTTGGGCTAGGGTTACGGTTAGGGGATGGGGATGGTTTAGGGTTCAGGTGAGGGTACGACAACGCTTTAGGGGGAGCGTACGTGTGAGGGCGCGGGTTAGTGTTAGCGTACGGGTTAGGATTAGGGGACGGGTGAGTGTCAGGCTTCGGGGAAGTGTTAGAGTTAGGGTTCGGGCTAGGGTTAGGGTTAGAGGACGGGGATGGTTTAGGGTCCAGGTGAGGGTATGACAACGCTTTAGGGGGAGCGTACTTGTGACGGCGTGGGTTAGTGTTAGCGTACGGGTTAGGATTAGGGGACGGGTGAGGGTCAGGCTTCAGGGAAGTGTTAGGTTTAGGGTTCGGGCTAGGGTTAGGGGACGGGGACGGGGAAGGTTGAGGGTCCAGGTGAGGGTATGACAACGCTTTAGGGGGAGCGTAGTTGTGATAGCGCGGGTCAGTGTTAGCGTACTTGTTAGGATTAGGGGACGGGTGAGGGTCAGGCTTCGGGGATGGGTAAGTGTTAGGGTTCGGGCTAGGATTAGGGTTAGGGGACGGGAACGGTTTAGGGTCCAGGTGAGGGTACGACAACACTTTAGGGGGAGCGTACGTGTCAGGGCGTGGGTTAGTGTTAGCGTACGTGATAGGATTAGGGTACGGGTGAGGGTCAGACTTCGGGGAAGGGTTAGGGTTAGGGATCGGGCTAAGGTTAGGGTTAGGGGACGGGGAGTGTTTAGGGTCCAGATGAGGGTACGACAACGCTTTAGGGGGAGCATACGTGTGAGGGCGCGGGTTAGTGTTAGCGTACGGGTTAGGATTAGGGGACGGGTGAGGGTCAGGATTCGGTGAAGTGTTAGGGTTAGGGTTCCGGCTAGGGTTAGGGGACGGGGACTGGGACGGTTGAGGGTCCAGGTTAGGGTATAACAACGCTTTAGGCGTAGCGTACTTGTGAGGGCGCATGTCAGTGTTGAGCGTACAGGTTAGGATTAGGGGACGGGTGAGGGTCAGGCTTCGGGGAAGGGTTAGGGTTAGGGATCAGGCTAGGGTTAAGGTTAGGGGACCGGGATGGTTTAGGGTTCATGTGAGGTTACGACAACGCTTTAGGGGGAGCGTACATGTGAGAGCGCGGGATAGTGTTAGCGTACGGGTTAGGATTAGGGGACGGGTGAGGGTCAGGATTCAGGGAGGGGTTACGGTTAGGGTTCGGCCTAGGGTTAGGGTTAGGGGACGGGGATGGTTTAGGGTCCAGGTGAGGGTACGACAACGGTGTAGGGGGAGCGTACGTGTGAGCGTGAGGGTTACTGTGAGCGTATGGGTTAGGATTAGGGGAAGGGTGAGGGGAAGGTTTCAGAGAAGGTTTAGGGTTCGGGCTAGGGTTAGGGTTAGGGGACAGGGACGGTTTAGCGTCCAGGTGAGGGTACGACAACGGTTTAGGCGGAGCGTACGTGTGAGGGCGTGGGTTAGTGTGAGCGTACGGGTTAGGATTAGGTGACGGGAGATTGGAAGGCTTCGGGGGAGGGTTAGGGTTAGGGTTCGGGCTAGGTTTAGGGTTAGGGGACGGGGACGGTTTAGGGTCCAGGTGAGGGTACAACAACGGTTTAGGGGGAGCGTACGTGTGAGGGCGCGGGTTAGTGTGAGCGTACGGGTTAGGATTAGGGGACGGGTGAGGGGAAGGCTTTGGGGAAGGGTTAGGGTTAGGGTTCGGGCTAGGGTTAGGGTTAGGGGACGGGGACGGTTTAGGGTCCATGTGAGGGTACGACAACGGTTTAGGGGGAGCGTACGTGTGAGGGCGCGGGTTAGTGTGAGCGCACGGGTTAGGATTAGGGGACGGGTGAGGGGAAGGCTTCGGGGAAGTGTTAGGGTTAGGGTTCGGGCTAGGGTTAGGGTTATGGGATGGGGACGGTTTAGGGTCCAAGTGGGGGTATGACAACGGTTTAGGGGGAGCGTACGTTTGAGTACGCGGGTTAGTGTGAGCGTACGGGTTAGGATTAGGGGACGGGTGAGGGGAAGGCTTCGGGGAAGGGTTAGGGTTAGGGTTCGGGCTAGGGTTAGGGTTAGGGGACGGGGACGGTTTAGGGTCCAGGTGAGGGTACAACAACGGTTTAGGGGAAATGTACGTGTGAGGGCGCGGGTTAGTGTAAGCGTACGGGTTAGTATTAGGGGATGGGTGAGGAGAAGGCTTCGGGGAAGTGTTAGGGCTAGGGTTCGGTCTAGGGTTAGGTTTAGGGGATGGGAACGGTTTAGGTCCAGGTGACGGTATGACAAAGGTTTACGGGGAGCGTACATGTGAGAGCGCAGGTTAGTGTGAGCGTACGGGTTAGGATTAGGGGACGGGTTAGGGGAAGGCTTCGGGGAAGGGTTAGGGTTAGGGTTCGGGCTAGGGTTAGGGTTAGGGGACAGGGACGGTTTAGGGTCCAGGTGAGGGTACGACAACGGTTTAGGGGGAGTGTACGTTTGAGGGCGCGGGTTTGTGTGAGCGTACGGGTTAGGATTAGGGGACGGGTGAGGGGAAGGCTTCAGGGAAGGGTTAGGGTTAGGGTTCGGGCTAGGTTTAGGGTTAGGGTTAGGGGACAGGGACGGTTTAGGGTCCAAGTGAGGGTACGACAATGGTTGAGGGGGAGCGTACATGTGAGGGCGCAGGTTAGTGTGAGCGTACGGGTTAGGATTACGGGACGGGTGAGGGGAAGGCTTTGGGGAAGGTTTAGTGTTAGGGTTCGGGCTAGGGTTAGGGTTAGGGGACGGGGACGGTTTAGGGTCCAGGTGAGGGTACAACACAGCTTTAGGGGGAGCATACGTGTGAGGGCGTGGGTTAGTGTGAGCGTACGGGTTAGGGTAGTGGACGGGTGAGGGGAAGGATTCAGGGAAGGGTTAGGGTTAGGGTTCGGGCTAGGGTTAGGGTTAGGGGACGGGGACTATTTAGGGTCCAGGTGAGGGTATGACAACGGTTTAGCGGGAGCGTACGTGTGAGGGCGTGGGTTAGTGTGAGCGTACGGTTTACGATTAGGGGATGGGTGAGGGGAAGGCTTCGGGGAAGGGTTAGGGTTAGGGTTCGGGCTAGGGTTAGGTTTAGGGGATTGGGACGGTTTAGTGTCCAGGTGAGGGTACGACAACGGTTTAGGGGGAGCGTACGTGTGAGGGCGTGGGTTAGTGTGAGCGTACGGGTTAGGATTGGGGACGGGTGAGGGGAAGGTTTCGGGGAAGGGTTAGGGTTAGGGTTCGGGCTAGGGTTAGGTTTACGAGATGGGGACGGTTTAGGGTACAGGTGAGGGTACGACAACAGTTTAGAGGGAGCGTACGTGAGAGGGCGCGGGTTAGTGTGAGCGTACGGGTTAGGATTACGGGACGGGTGAGGGGAAGGCTTTGGGGAAGGTTTAGGGTTAGGGTTCGGGCTAGGGCTAGGGTTAGGGGACGGGGACGGTTTAGGGTCCAGGTGAGGGTACGACAACGGTTTAGGGGGATCGTACGTGTGAGGGCGTGGGTTAGTTTGAGCGTACGGTTTAGGATTAGGGGACGGGTGAGGGGAAGGTTTCGAGGAAGGTTTAGGGTTAGGGTTCGGGCTAGGGTTAGGGTTAGGGGCGGGGACGGTTTAGGGTCCAGGTGAGGGTACGACAACGGTTTAGCAGGAGCGTACGTGTGAGGACGCGGGTTAGTGTGAGCGTATGGGTTAGGATTCGGTGACGGGTGAGGGGAAGGCTTCGGGGAAGGGTTAGGGTTAGGATTCGGGCTAGGGTTAGGGTTAGGGGACGGGGACGGCTTAGTGTCCAGTTGTGGGTACGACAACGGTTTAGGGGGAGCGTACGTGTGAGCGTGAGAGTTAGTGTGAGCGTATGGGTTAGGATTAGGGGAAGGGTTAGGGGAAGGCTTCAGGGAAGGGTTAGGGTTCGGGCTAGGGTTAGGGTTAGGGGACAGGGACGGTTTAGGGTCCAGGTGAGGGTACGACAACGGTTTAGTGGGAGCGAACGTGTGAGGGCGCGGGTTAGTGTGAGCGTACGGGTTAGGATTAGGGGACGGGTGAGGGGAAGGCTTCGGGGAAGGGTTGGGGTTAGGGTTCGGGCTAGGGTTAGGGTTAGGGGACGGGGACGGTTTAGGGTCCAGGTGAGGGTACGACAACGGTTTAGGGGGAGCGTACGTGTGAGGGCGCGGGTTAGTGTGAGCGTACGGGTTAGGATTAGGGGACGGGTGAGGGGAAGGCTTCGGGGAATGGTTAGAGTTAGGGTTCGGGCTAGGGTTAGGGTTAGGGGACCGGGACGGTTTAGGGTCCATGTGAGGGTACGACAAAGATTTAGGGGGAGCGTACGTGTGAGGGCACGGGTTAGTGTGAGCGTATGGGTTAGGATTCGTGGACGGGTGAGGGGAAGGCTTCGGGGAAGGGTTAGGGTTACGGTTCGGGCTAGGGTTAGGGTTAGGGGACGGGGACGGTTTAGGGTCCAGTTGAGTGTACGACAACGGTGTAGGGGGAGCGTACGTGAGAGCGTGAGGGTTACTGTGAGCGTATGGGTTAGGATTAGGGGAAGGGTGAGGGGAAGGTTTCAGGGAAGGTTTAGGGTTCGGGCTAGGGTTAGGGTTAGGGGACAGGGACGGTTTAGTGTCCAGGTGAGGGTACGACAACGGTTTAGGTGGAGCGTACGTGTGAGGGCGCGGGTTAGTGTGAGCGTACGGGTTAGGATTAGGTGACGGGTGAGGGGAAGGCTTCGGGGGAGGGTTAGGGTTAGGGTTCGGGCTAGGGTTAGGGTTAGGGGATGGGGACGGTTTAGGGTCCAGGTGAGGGTACAACAACGGTTTAGGGGGAGCGTACGTGTGAGGGCGCGGGTTAGTGTGAGCGTACGGGTTAGGATTAGGGGACGGGTGAGGGGAAGGCTTCGGGGAAGGGTTAGGGTTAGGGTTCGGGCTAGGGTTAGGGTTAGGGGACGGGGACGGTTTAGGGTCCATGTGAGGGTACGACAACGGTTTAGGGGGAGCATACGTGTGAGGGCACGGGTTAGTGTGAGCGCACGGGTTAGGATTAGGGGACGGGTGAGGGGAAGGCTTCGGGGAAGGGTTAGGGTTAGGGTTCGTGCTAGGGTTAGGGTTAGGGGACGGGGAAGGTTTAGGGTCCAAGTGAGGGTATGACAACGGTTTAGGGTGAGCGTACGTTTGAGGACGCGGGTTAGTGTGAGCGTACGGGTTAGGATTAGGGGACGGGTGAGGGGAAGGCTTCGGGGAAGGGTTAGGGTTAGGGTTCGGGCTAGGTTTAGGGTTAGGGTTAGGGGACAGGGATGGTTTAGGGTCCAGGTGAGGGTACGACAATGGTTGACGGGGAGCGTACATGTGAGGGCGCAGGTTAGTGTGAGCGTACGGGTTAGGATTACGGGACGGGTGAGGGGAAGGCTTTGGGGAAGGTTTAGGGTTAGGGTTCGGGCTAGGGTTAGGGTTAGGCGACGGGGACGGTTTAGGGTCCAGGTGAGGGTACAACAGAGCTTTAGGGGGAGCATACGTGTGAGGGCGCGGGTTAGTGTGAGCGTACGGGTTAGGGTAGTGGACGGGTGAGGGGAAGGATTCAGGGAAGGGTTAGGGTTAGGGTTCGGGCTAGGGTTAGGGTTAGGGGACGGGGACTATTTAGGGTCCAGGTGAGGGTATGACAACGGTTTAGCGGGAGCGTACGTGTGAGGGCGCGGGTTAGTGTGAGCGTACGGTTTACGATTAGGGGATGGGTGAGGGGAAGGCTTCGGGGAAGGGTTAGGGTTAGGGTTCGGGCTAGGGTTAGGTTTAGGGGATTGGGACGGTTTAGTGTCCAGGTGAGGGTACGACAACGGTTTAGGGGGAGCGTACGTGTGAGGGCGTGGGTTAGTGTGAGCGTACGGGTTAGGATTGGGGACGGGTGAGGAGAAGGTTTCGGGGAAGGGTTAGGGTTAGGGTTTGGGATAGGGTTAGGTTTACGGGATGGGGACGGTTTAGGGTACAGGTGAGGGTACGACAACGGTTTAGAGGGAGCGTACGTGAGAGGGCGCGGGTTAGTGTGAGCGTACGGGTTAGGATTACGGGACGGGTGAGGGGAAGGCTTCGGGGAAGGGTTAGAGCTAGGGTTCGGGCTAGGGTTAGGTTTAGGGGATGGGAACGGTTTAAGGTCCAGGTGAGGGTACGACAACGGTTTAGGGGGAGCGTACATGTGAGGGCGCGGGTTAGTGTGAGCGTACGGGTTAGGATTAGGGGACGGGTGATGGGAAGGCTTTGGGGAAGAGTTAGGGTTAGGGTTCGGGCTAGGGTTAGGGTTAGGGGACGGGGACGGTTTAGGGTCCAGGTGAGGGTACGACAACGGTTTAGGGGGATCGTACGTGTGAGGGCGTGGGTTAGTTTGAGCGTACGGGTTAGGATTAGGGGACGGGTGAGGGGAAGGCTTCGAGGAAGGGTTAGGGTTAGGGTTCGGTCTAGGGTTAGGGTTAGGGGACGGGGACGGTTAGGGTCCAGGTGAGGGTACGACAACGGTTTAGCAGGAGCGTACGTGTGAGGACGCGGGTTAGTGTGAGCGTACGGGTTAGGATTAGGGGACGGGTGAGGGGAAGGCTTCGGGGAATGTTAGGGTTAGGGTTCGGGCTAGGGTTAGGGTTAGGGGTCGGGGACGGTTTAGGGTCCAGGTGAGGGTACGACAAAGATTTACGGGGAGCATACGTGTGAGGGCACGGGTTAGTGTGAGCGTATGGGTTAGGATTCGGTGACGGGTGAGGGGAAGGCTTCGGGGAAGCGTTAGGGTTAGGATTCGGGCTAGGGTTAGGGTTAGGGGACGGGGACAGCTTAGTGTCCAGTTGTGGGTACGACAACGGTTTAGGGGGAGCGTACGTGTGAGCGTGAGGGTTAGTGTGAGCGTATGGGTTAGGATTAGGGGAAGGGTTAGGGGAAGGCTTCAGGGAAGGGTTAGGGTTCGGGCTAGGGTTAGGGTTAGGGGACAGGGACGGTTTAGGGTCCAGGTGAGGGTACGAAAACGGTTTAGGGGGAGCGTACGTGTGAGGGTGCGGGTTAGTGTGAGCGTACGGGTTAGGATTAGGGGACGGGTTAGGGGAAGGCTTCGGGGAAGGGTTGGGGTTAGGGTTCGGGCTAGGGTTAGTGTTAGGGGACGGGGACGGTTTAGGGTCCAGGTGAGGGTACGACAACGGTTTAGGGGGAGCGTACGTGTGAGGGCGCGGGTTAGTGTGAGCGTACGGGTTAGGATTAGGGGACGGGTGAGGGGAAGGCTTCGGGGAATGGTTAGAGTCAGGGTTCGGGCTAGGGTTAGGGTTAAGGGACAGGGACGGTTTAGGGTCCATGTGAGGGTACGACAAATATTTAGGGGGAGCGTACGTGTGAGGGCACGGGTTAGTGTGAGCGTATGGGTTAGGATTCGTGGACGGGTGAGGGGAAGGCTTCGGGGAAGGGTTAGGGTTACGGTTCGGGCTAGGGTTAGGGTTAGGGGACGGGGACGGTTTAGGGTCCAGTTGAGGGTACGACAACGGTGTAGGGGGAGCGTACGTGTGAGTGTGTGGGTTACTGTGAGCGTATGGGTTAGGATTAGGGGAAGGGTGAGGGGTAGGTTTCAGGGAAGGTTTAGGGTTCGGGCTAGGGTTAGGGTTAGGGGACAGGGACGGTTTAGGGTCCAGGTGAGGGTACGACAACGGTTTAGGGGGAACGTACGTGTGAGGGCGCGGGTTAGTGTGAGCGTACGGGTTAGGATTAGGGGACGGGTGAGGGGAAGGCTTCGGGGGAGGGTTAGGGTTAGGGTTCGGGCTAGGGTTAGGGTTAGGGTACGGGGACGGTTTAGGGTTCAGGTGAGGGTACAACAACGGTTTAGGGGGAGCGTACGTGTGAGGGCGCGGGTTAGTGTGAGCGTACGGGTTAGGATTAGGGGACAGGTGAGGGGAAGGCTTCGGGGAAGGGTTAGGGTTAGGGTTCGGGCTAGGGTTAGGGTTAGGGGACGGGGACGGTTTAGGGTCCATGTGAGGGTACGACAACGGTTTAGGGGGAGCGTACGTGTGAGGGCGCGGGTTAGTGTGAGCGCACGGGTTAGGATTAGGGGACGGGTGAGGGGAAGGCTTCGGGGAAGTGTTAGGGTTAGGGTTCGGGCTAGGGTTAGGGTTAGGGGACGGGGACGGTTTAGGGTCCAAGTGAGGGTATGACAACGGTTTAGGGGGAGCGTACGTTTGAGGACGCGGGTTAGTGTGAGCGTACGGTTTAGGATTAGGGGACGGGTGAGGGGAAGGCTTCGGGGAAGGGTTAGGGTTAGGGTTCGGGCTAGGGATAGGGTTAGGGGACGGGGACGGTTTAGGGTCCAGGTGAGGGTACGACAACGGTTTAGGGGAAATGTACGTGTGAGGGCGCGGGTTAGTGTGAGCGCACGGGTTAGGTTTAGGGGACGTGTGAGGGGAAGGCTTCGGGGAAGGGTTAGGGTTAGGGTTCAGGCTAGGGTTAGGTTTAGGGGATGGGAACGGTTTAGGGTCCAGGTGAGGGTACGACAACGGTTTACGGGGAGCGTACATGTGAGAGCGCAGGTTAGTGTGAGCATACGGGTTAGGATTAGGGGACGGGTGAGGGGAAGGCTTCGGGGAAGGGTTAGGGTTAGGGTTCGGGCTAGGGTTAGGGTTAGGGGACGGGGACGGTTTAGGGTCCAGGTGAGTGTACGACAACGGTTTAGGGGGAGTGTACGTTTGAGGGCGCGGGTTAGTGTGAGCGTACGGGTTAGGATTAGGGGATGGGTGAGGGGAAGGCTTCAGGGAAGTGTTAGGGTTAGGGTTCGGGCTAGGTTTAGGGTTAGGGTTAGGGGACAGGGACGGTTTAGGGTCCAGGTGAGGGTACGACAATTGTTGAGGGGGAGCGTACATGTGAGGGCGCAGGTTAGTGTGAGCGTACGGGTTAGGATTAGGGGACGGGTGAGGGGAAGGCTTTGGGGAAGGTTTAGGGTTAGGGTTCGGGCTAGGGTAAGGGTTAGGGGACGGGGACGGTTTAGCGTCCAGGTGAGGGTAACTCAATGGTTTAAGGGGAGCGTACGTGTGAGGGTGCGGGTTAGTGTGAGCGTACGGGTTAGGATTAGGGAACGGGTTAGGGGAAGGCTTCGGGGAAGGGTTGGGGTTAGGGTTCGGGCTAGGGTTAGGGTTAGGGGACGGGGACGGTTTAGGGTCCAGGTGAGGGTACGACAACGGTTTAGGGGGAGCGTACGTGTGAGGGCGCGGGTTAGTGTGAGCGTACGGGTTAGGATTAGGGGACGGGTGAGGGGAAGGCTTCGGGGAATGGTTAGAGTTAGGGTTCGGGCTAGGGTTAGGGTTAGGGGACAGGGACGGTTTAGGGTCCATGTGAGGGTACGACAAAGATTTAGGGGGAGCGTACGTGTGAGGGCACGGGTTAGTGTGAGCGTATGGGTTAGGATTCGTGTACGGGTGAGGGGAAGGCTTCGGGGAAGGGTTAGGGTTACGGTTCGGGCTAGGGTTAGGGTTAGGGGACGGGGACGGTTTAGGGTCCAGTTGAGGGTACGACAACGGTGTAGGGGGAGCGTACGTGTGAGCGTGAGGGTTACTGTGAGCGTATGGGTTAGGATTAGGGGAAGGGTGAGGGGTAGGTTTCAGGGAAGGTTTAGGGTTCGGGCTAGGGTTAGGGTTAGGGGACAGGGACGGTTTAGGGTCCAGGTGAGGGTACGACAACGGTTTAGGGGGAACGTACGTGTGAGGGCGCGGGTTAGTGTGAGCGTACGGGTTAGGATTAGGTGACGGGTGAGGGGAAGGCTTCGGGGGAGGGTTAGGGTTAGGGTTCGGGCTAGGGTTAGGGTTAGGGGACGGGGACGGTTTAGGGTCCATGTGAGGGTACGACAACGGTTTAGGGGGAGCGTACGTGTGAGGGCGCGGGTTAGTGTGAGCGTACGGGTTAGGATTAGGGGACAGGTGAGGGGAAGGCTTCGGGGAAGGGTTAGGGTTAGGGTTCGGGCTAGGGTTAGGGTTAGGGGACGGGGACGGTTTAGGGTCCATATGAGGGTACGACAACGGTTTAGGGGGAGCGTACGTGTGAGGGCGCGGGTTAGTGTGAGCGCACGGGTTAGGATTAGGGGACGGGTGAGGGGAAGGCTTCGGGGAAGTGTTAGGGTTAGGGTTCGGGCTAGGGTTAGGGTTAGGGGACGGGGACGGTTTAGGGTCCAAGTGAGGGTATGACAACGGTTTAGGGGGAGCGTACGTTTGAGGACGCGGGTTAGTGTGAGCGAACGGTTTAGGATTAGGGGACGGGTGAGGGGAAGGCTTCGGGGAAGGGTTAGGGTTAGGGTTCGGGCTAGGGATAGGGTTAGGGGACGGGGACGGTTTAGGGTCCAGGTGAGGGTACGACAACGGTTTAGGGGAAATGTACGTGTGAGGGCGCGGGTTAGTGTGAGCGCACGGGTTAGGATTAGGGGACGTGTGAGTGGAAGGCTTCGGGGAAGGGTTAGGGTTAGGGTTCGGGCTAGGGTTAGGTTTAGGGGATGGGAACGGTTTAGGGTCCAGGTGAGGGTACGACAACGGTTTACGGGGAGCGTACATGTGAGAGCGCAGGTTAGTGTGAGCATACGGGTTAGGATTAGGGGACGGGTGAGGGGAAGGCTTCGGGGAAGGGTTAGGGTTAGGGTTCGGGCTAGGGTTAGGGTTAGGGGACGGGGACGGTTTAGGGTCCAGGTGAGTGTACGACAACGGTTTAGGGGGAGTGTACGTTTGAGGGCGCGGGTTAGTGTGAGCGTACGGGTTAGGATTAGGGGACGGGTGAGGGGAAGGCTTCAGGGAAGTGTTAGGGTTAGGGTTCGGGCTAGGTTTAGGGTTAGGGTTAGGGGACAGGGACGGTTTAGGGTCCAGGTGAGGGTACGACAATTGTTGAGGGGGAGCGTACATGTGAGGGCGCAGGTTAGTGTGAGCGTACGGGTTAGGATTAGGGGACGGGTGAGGGGAAGGCTTTGGGGAAGGTTTAGGGTTAGGGTTCGGGCTAGGGTAAGGGTTAGGGGACGGGGACGGTTTAGGGTCCAGGTGAGGGTAACTCAATGGTTTAAGGGGAGCGTACGTGTGAGGGTGTGGGTTAGTGTGAGCGTACGGGTTAGGATTAGGGGACGGGTTAGGGGAAGGCTTCGGGGAAGGGTTGGGGTTAGGGTTCGGGCTAGGGTTAGGGTTAGGGGACGGGGACGGTTTAGGGTCCAGGTGAGGGTACGACAACGGTTTAGGGGGAGCGTACGTGTGAGGGCGCGGGTTAGTGTGAGCGTACGGGTTAGGATTAGGGGACGGGTGAGGGGAAGGCTTCGGGGAATGGTTAGAGTTAGGGTTCGGGCTAGGGTTAGGGTTAGGGGACAGGGACGGTTTAGGGTCCATGTGAGGGTACGACAAAGATTTAGGGGGAGCGTACGTGTGAGGGCACGGGTTAGTGTGAGCGTATGGGTTAGGATTCGTGGACGGGTGAGGGGAAGGCTTCGGGGAAGGGTTAGGGTTACGGTTCGGGCTAGGGTTAGGGTTAGGGGACGGGGACGGTTTAGGGTCCAGTTGAGGGTACGACAACGGTGTAGGGGGAGCGTACGTGTGAGCGTGAGGGTTACTGTGAGCGTATGGGTTAGGATTAGGGGAAGGGTGAGGGGTAGGTTTCAGGGAAGGTTTAGGGTTCGGGCTAGGGTTAGGGTTAGGGGACAGGGACGGTTTAGGGTCCAGGTGAGGGTACGACAACGGTTTAGGGGGAACGTACGTGTGAGGGCGCGGGTTAGTGTGAGCGTACGGGTTAGGATTAGGTGACGGGTGAGGGGAAGGCTTCGGGGGAGGGTTAGGGTTAGGGTTCGGGCTAGGGTTAGGGTTAGGGGACGGGGACGGTTTAGGGTCCATGTGAGGGTACGACAACGGTTTAGGGGGAGCGTACGTGTGAGCGTGAGAGTTAGTGTGAGCGTATGGGTTAGGATTAGGGGAAGGGTTAGGGGAAGGCTTCAGGGAAGGGTTAGGGTTCGGGCTAGGGTTAGGGTTAGGGGACAGGGACGGTTTAGGGTCCAGGTGAGGGTACGACAACGGTTTAGTGGGAGCGAACGTGTGAGGGCGCGGGTTAGTGTGAGCGTACGGGTTAGGATTAGGGGACGGGTGAGGGGAAGGCTTCGGGGAAGGGTTGGGGTTAGGGTTCGGGCTAGGGTTAGGGTTAGGGGACGGGGACGGTTTAGGGTCCAGGTGAGGGTACGACAACGGTTTAGGGGGAGCGTACGTGTGAGGGCGCGGGTTAGTGTGAGCGTACGGGTTAGGATTAGGGGACGGGTGAGGGGAAGGCTTCGGGGAATGGTTAGAGTTAGGGTTCGGGCTAGGGTTAGGGTTAGGGGACAGGGACGGTTTAGGGTCCATGTGAGGGTACGACAAAGATTTAGGGGGAGCGTACGTGTGAGGGCACGGGTTAGTGTGAGCGTATGGGTTAGGATTCGTGGACGGGTGAGGGGAAGGCTTCGGGGAAGGGTTAGGGTTACGGTTCGGGCTAGGGTTAGGGTTAGGGGACGGGGACGGTTTAGGGTCCAGTTGAGTGTACGACAACGGTGTAGGGGGAGCGTACGTGAGAGCGTGAGGGTTACTGTGAGCGTATGGGTTAGGATTAGGGGAAGGGTGAGGGGAAGGTTTCAGGGAAGGTTTAGGGTTCGGGCTAGGGTTAGGGTTAGGGGACAGGGACGGTTTAGGGTCCAGGTGAGGGTACGACAACGGTTTAGGTGGAGCGTACGTGTGAGGGCGCGGGTTAGTGTGAGCGTACGGGTTAGGATTAGGTGACGGGTGAGGGGAAGGCTTCGGGGGAGGGTTAGGGTTAGGGTTCGGGCTAGGGTTAGGGTTAGGCGACGGGGACGGTTTAGGGTCCAGGTGAGGGTACAACAGAGCTTTAGGGGGAGCATACGTGTGAGGGCGCGGGTTAGTGTGAGCGTACGGGTTAGGGTAGTGGACGGGTGAGGGGAAGGATTCAGGGAAGGGTTAGGGTTAGGGTTCGGGCTAGGGTTAGGGTTAGGGGACGGGGACTATTTAGGGTCCAGGTGAGGGTATGACAACGGTTTAGCGGGAGCGTACGTGTGAGGGCGCGGGTTAGTGTGAGCGTACGGTTTACGATTAGGGGATGGGTGAGGGGAAGGCTTCGGGGAAGGGTTAGGGTTAGGGTTCGGGCTAGGGTTAGGTTTAGGGGATTGGGACGGTTTAGTGTCCAGGTGAGGGTACGACAACGGTTTAGGGGGAGCGTACGTGTGAGGGCGTGGGTTAGTGTGAGCGTACGGGTTAGGATTGGGGACGGGTGAGGAGAAGGTTTCGGGGAAGGGTTAGGGTTAGGGTTTGGGATAGGGTTAGGTTTACGGGATGGGGACGGTTTAGGGTACAGGTGAGGGTACGACAACGGTTTAGAGGGAGCGTACGTGTGAGGGCGCGGGTTAGTGTGAGCGTACGGGTTAGGATTACGGGACGGGTGAGGGGAAGGCTTCGGGGAAGGGTTAGAGCTAGGGTTCGGGCTAGGGTTAGGTTTAGGGGATGGGAACGGTTTAAGGTCCAGGTGAGGGTACGACAACGGTTTAGGGGGAGCGTACATGTGAGGGCGCGGGTTAGTGTGAGCGTACGGGTTAGGATTAGGGGACGGGTGATGGGAAGGCTTTGGGGAAGAGTTAGGGTTAGGGTTCGGGCTAGGGTTAGGGTTAGGGGACGGGGACGGTTTAGGGTCCAGGTGAGGGTACGACAACGGTTTAGGGGGATCGTACGTGTGAGGGCGTGGGTTAGTTTGAGCGTACGGGTTAGGATTAGGGGACGGGTGAGGGGAAGGCTTCGAGGAAGGGTTAGGGTTAGGGTTCGGTCTAGGGTTAGGGTTAGGGGACGGGGACGGTTAGGGTCCAGGTGAGGGTACGACAACGGTTTAGCAGGAGCGTACGTGTGAGGACGCGGGTTAGTGTGAGCGTACGGGTTAGGATTAGGGGACGGGTGAGGGGAAGGCTTCGGGGAATGTTAGGGTTAGGGTTCGGGCTAGGGTTAGGGTTAGGGGTCGGGGACGGTTTAGGGTCCAGGTGAGGGTACGACAAAGATTTACGGGGAGCATACGTGTGAGGGCACGGGTTAGTGTGAGCGTATGGGTTAGGATTCGGTGACGGGTGAGGGGAAGGCTTCGGGGAAGCGTTAGGGTTAGGATTCGGGCTAGGGTTAGGGTTAGGGGACGGGGACAGCTTAGTGTCCAGTTGTGGGTACGACAACGGTTTAGGAGGAGCGTACGTGTGAGCGTGAGGGTTAGTGTGAGCGTATGGGTTAGGATTAGGGGAAGGGTTAGGGGAAGGCTTCAGGGAAGGGTTAGGGTTCGGGCTAGGGTTAGGGTTAGGGGACAGGGACGGTTTAGGGTCCAGGTGAGGGTACGAAAACGGTTTAGGGGGAGCGTACGTGTGAGGGTGCGGGTTAGTGTGAGCGTACGGGTTAGGATTAGGGGACGGGTGAGGGGAAGGCTTCGGGGAAGGGTTGGGGTTAGGGTTCGGGCTAGGGTTAGTGTTAGGGGACGGGGACGGTTTAGGGTCCAGGTGAGGGTACGACAACGGTTTAGGGGGAGCGTACGTGTGAGGGCGCGGGTTAGTGTGAGCGTACGGGTTAGGATTAGGGGACGGGTGAGGGGAAGGCTTCGGGGAATGGTTAGAGTCAGGGTTCGGGCTAGGGTTAGGGTTAGGGGACAGGGACGGTTTAGGGTCCATGTGAGGGTACGACAAATATTTAGGGGGAGCGTACGTGTGAGGGCACGGGTTAGTGTGAGCGTATGGGTTAGGATTCGTGGACGGGTGAGGGGAAGGCTTCGGGGAAGGGTTAGGGTTACGGTTCGGGCTAGGGTTAGGGTTAGGGGACGGGGACGGTTTAGGGTCCAGTTGAGGGTACGACAACGGTGTAGGGGGAGCGTACGTGTGAGTGTGTGGGTTACTGTGAGCGTATGGGTTAGGATTAGGGGAAGGGTGAGGGGTAGGTTTCAGGGAAGGTTTAGGGTTCGGGCTAGGGTTAGGGTTAGGGGACAGGGACGGTTTAGGGTCCAGGTGAGGGTACGACAACGGTTTAGGGGGAACGTACGTGTGAGGGCGCGGGTTAGTGTGAGCGTACGGGTTAGGATTAGGTGACGGGTGAGGGGAAGGCTTCGGGGGAGGGTTAGGGTTAGGGTTCGGGCTAGGGTTAGGGTTAGGGTACGGGGACGGTTTAGGGTTCAGGTGAGGGTACAACAACGGTTTAGGGGGAGCGTACGTGTGAGGGCGCGGGTTAGTGTGAGCGTACGGGTTAGGATTAGGGGACAGGTGAGGGGAAGGCTTCGGGGAAGGGTTAGGGTTAGGGTTCGGGCTAGGGTTAGGGTTAGGGGACGGGGACGGTTTAGGGTCCATGTGAGGGTACGACAACGGTTTAGGGGGAGCGTACGTGTGAGGGCGCGGGTTAGTGTGAGCGCACGGGTTAGGATTAGGGGACGGGTGAGGGGAAGGCTTCGGGGAAGTGTTAGGGTTAGGGTTCGGGCTAGGGTTAGGGTTAGGGGACGGGGACGGTTTAGGGTCCAAGTGAGGGTATGACAACGGTTTAGGGGGAGCGTACGTTTGAGGACGCGGGTTAGTGTGAGCGTACGGTTTAGGATTAGGGGACGGGTGAGGGGAAGGCTTCGGGGAAGGGTTAGGGTTAGGGTTCGGGCTAGGGATAGGGTTAGGGGACGGGGACGGTTTAGGGTCCAGGTGAGGGTACGACAACGGTTTAGGGGAAATGTACGTGTGAGGGCGCGGGTTAGTGTGAGCGCACGGGTTAGGATTAGGGGACGTGTGAGGGGAAGGCTTCGGGGAAGGGTTAGGGTTAGGGTTCGGGCTAGGGTTAGGTTTAGGGGATGGGAACGGTTTAGGGTCCAGGTGAGGGTACGACAACGGTTTACGGGGAGCGTACATGTGAGAGCGCAGGTTAGTGTGAGCATACGGGTTAGGATTAGGGGACGGGTGAGGGGAAGGCTTCGGGGAAGGGTTAGGGTTAGGGTTCGGGCTAGGGTTAGGGTTAGGGGACGGGGACGGTTTAGGGTCCAGGTGAGTGTACGACAACGGTTTAGGGGGAGTGTACGTTTGAGGGCGCGGGTTAGTGTGAGCGTACGGGTTAGGATTAGGGGACGGGTGAGGGGAAGGCTTCAGGGAAGTGTTAGGGTTAGGGTTCGGGCTAGGTTTAGGGTTAGGGTTAGGGGACAGGGACGGTTTAGGGTCCAGGTGAGGGTACGACAATTGTTGAGGGGGAGCGTACATGTGAGGGCGCAGGTTAGTGTGAGCGTACGGGTTAGGATTAGGGGACGGGTGAGGGGAAGGCTTTGGGGAAGGTTTAGGGTTAGGGTTCGGGCTAGGGTAAGGGTTAGGGGACGGGGACGGTTTAGCGTCCAGGTGAGGGTAACTCAATGGTTTAAGGGGAGCGTACGTGTGAGGGTGCGGGTTAGTGTGAGCGTACGGGTTAGGATTAGGGGACGGGTTAGGGGAAGGCTTCGGGGAAGGGTTGGGGTTAGGGTTCGGGCTAGGGTTAGGGTTAGGGGACGGGGACGGTTTAGGGTCCAGGTGAGGGTACGACAACGGTTTAGGGGGAGCGTACGTGTGAGGGCGCGGGTTAGTGTGAGCGTACGGGTTAGGATTAGGGGACGGGTGAGGGGAAGGCTTCGGGGAATGGTTAGAGTTAGGGTTCGGGCTAGGGTTAGGGTTAGGGGACAGGGACGGTTTAGGGTCCATGTGAGGGTACGACAAAGATTTAGGGGGAGCGTACGTGTGAGGGCACGGGTTAGTGTGAGCGTATGGGTTAGGATTCGTGGACGGGTGAGGGGAAGGCTTCGGGGAAGGGTTAGGGTTACGGTTCGGGCTAGGGTTAGGGTTAGGGGACGGGGACGGTTTAGGGTCCAGTTGAGGGTACGACAACGGTGTAGGGGGAGCGTACGTGTGAGCGTGAGGGTTACTGTGAGCGTATGGGTTAGGATTAGGGGAAGGGTGAGGGGTAGGTTTCAGGGAAGGTTTAGGGTTCGGGCTAGGGTTAGGGTTAGGGGACAGGGACGGTTTAGGGTCCAGGTGAGGGTACGACAACGGTTTAGGGGGAACGTACGTGTGAGGGCGCGGGTTAGTGTGAGCGTACGGGTTAGGATTAGGTGACGGGTGAGGGGAAGGCTTCGGGGGAGGGTTAGGGTTAGGGTTCGGGCTAGGGTTAGGGTTAGGGGACGGGGACGGTTTAGGGTCCATGTGAGGGTACGACAACGGTTTAGGGGGAGCGTACGTGTGAGGGCGCGGGTTAGTGTGAGCGTACGGGTTAGGATTAGGGGACAGGTGAGGGGAAGGCTTCGGGGAAGGGTTAGGGTTAGGGTTCGGGCTAGGGTTAGGGTTAGGGGACGGGGACGGTTTAGGGTCCATATGAGGGTACGACAACGGTTTAGGGGGAGCGTACGTGTGAGGGCGCGGGTTAGTGTGAGCGCACGGGTTAGGATTAGGGGACGGGTGAGGGGAAGGCTTCGGGGAAGTGTTAGGGTTAGGGTTCGGGCTAGGGTTAGGGTTAGGGGACGGGGACGGTTTAGGGTCCAAGTGAGGGTATGACAACGGTTTAGGGGGAGCGTACGTTTGAGGACGCGGGTTAGTGTGAGCGAACGGTTTAGGATTAGGGGACGGGTGAGGGGAAGGCTTCGGGGAAGGGTTAGGGTTAGGGTTCGGGCTAGGGATAGGGTTAGGGGACGGGGACGGTTTAGGGTCCAGGTGAGGGTACGACAACGGTTTAGGGGAAATGTACGTGTGAGGGCGCGGGTTAGTGTGAGCGCACGGGTTAGGATTAGGGGACGTGTGAGTGGAAGGCTTCGGGGAAGGGTTAGGGTTAGGGTTCGGGCTAGGGTTAGGTTTAGGGGATGGGAACGGTTTAGGGTCCAGGTGAGGGTACGACAACGGTTTACGGGGAGCGTACATGTGAGAGCGCAGGTTAGTGTGAGCATACGGGTTAGGATTAGGGGACGGGTGAGGGGAAGGCTTCGGGGAAGGGTTAGGGTTAGGGTTCGGGCTAGGGTTAGGGTTAGGGGACGGGGACGGTTTAGGGTCCAGGTGAGTGTACGACAACGGTTTAGGGGGAGTGTACGTTTGAGGGCGCGGGTTAGTGTGAGCGTACGGGTTAGGATTAGGGGACGGGTGAGGGGAAGGCTTCAGGGAAGTGTTAGGGTTAGGGTTCGGGCTAGGTTTAGGGTTAGGGTTAGGGGACAGGGACGGTTTAGGGTCCAGGTGAGGGTACGACAATTGTTGAGGGGGAGCGTACATGTGAGGGCGCAGGTTAGTGTGAGCGTACGGGTTAGGATTAGGGGACGGGTGAGGGGAAGGCTTTGGGGAAGGTTTAGGGTTAGGGTTCGGGCTAGGGTAAGGGTTAGGGGACGGGGACGGTTTAGGGTCCAGGTGAGGGTAACTCAATGGTTTAAGGGGAGCGTACGTGTGAGGGTGCGGGTTAGTGTGAGCGTACGGGTTAGGATTAGGGGACGGGTTAGGGGAAGGCTTCGGGGAAGGGTTGGGGTTAGGGTTCGGGCTAGGGTTAGGGTTAGGGGACGGGGACGGTTTAGGGTCCAGGTGAGGGTACGACAACGGTTTAGGGGGAGCGTACGTGTGAGGGCGCGGGTTAGTGTGAGCGTACGGGTTAGGATTAGGGGACGGGTGAGGGGAAGGCTTCGGGGAATGGTTAGAGTTAGGGTTCGGGCTAGGGTTAGGGTTAGGGGACAGGGACGGTTTAGGGTCCATGTGAGGGTACGACAAAGATTTAGGGGGAGCGTACGTGTGAGGGCACGGGTTAGTGTGAGCGTATGGGTTAGGATTCGTGGACGGGTGAGGGGAAGGCTTCGGGGAAGGGTTAGGGTTACGGTTCGGGCTAGGGTTAGGGTTAGGGGACGGGGACGGTTTAGGGTCCAGTTGAGGGTACGACAACGGTGTAGGGGGAGCGTACGTGTGAGCGTGAGGGTTACTGTGAGCGTATGGGTTAGGATTAGGGGAAGGGTGAGGGGTAGGTTTCAGGGAAGGTTTAGGGTTCGGGCTAGGGTTAGGGTTAGGGGACAGGGACGGTTTAGGGTCCAGGTGAGGGTACGACAACGGTTTAGGGGGAACGTACGTGTGAGGGCGCGGGTTAGTGTGAGCGTACGGGTTAGGATTAGGTGACGGGTGAGGGGAAGGCTTCGGGGGAGGGTTAGGGTTAGGGTTCGGGCTAGGGTTAGGTTTAGGGGATGGGAACGGTTTAGGGTCCAGGTGAGGGTACGACAACGATTTACGGGGAGCGAACATGTGAGAGCGCAGGTTAGTGTGAGCATACGGGTTAGGATTAGGGGACGGGTGAGGGGAAGGCTTCGGGGAAGGGTTAGAGTTAGGGTTCGGGCTAGGGTTAGGGTTAGGGGACGGGGACGGTTTAGGGTCCAGGTGAGTGTACGACAACGGTTTAGGCGGAGTGTACGTTTGAGGGCGCGGGTTAGTGTGAGCGTACGGGTTAGGATTAGGGGACGGGTGAGGGGAAGGCTTCAGGGAAGGGTTAGGGTTAGGGTTCGGGCTAGGTTTAGGGTTAGGGTTAGGGGACAGGGACGGTTTAGGGTCCAGGTGAGGGTACGACAATTGTTGAGGGGGAGCGTACATGTGAGGGCGCAGGTTAGTGTGAGCGTACGGGTTAGGATTAGGGGACGGGTGAGGGGAAGGCTTTGGGGAAGGTTTAGGGTTAGGGTTCGGGCTAGGGTAAGGGTTGGGGACGGGGACGGTTTAGGGTCCAGGTGAGGGTAACTCAATGGTTTAAGGGGAGCGTACGTGTGAGGGTGCGGGTCAGTGTGAGTGTACGGTTTAGGATTAGGGGACGGGTGAGTGGAAGGCTTTGCAGAATGGTTATGGTTAGGGTTCGGGCTAGGGTTAGGGTTAGGGGACGGGGATTGTTTAGGGTCCAGGTGAGGGTACGACAACTGTTTAGGTGGAGCGTATGTGTGAGGGTGCGGGTTAGTGTGAGCGTACGGGTTAGGATTAGGGGACTGGTGAGGGCAAGGCTTCCGGGAAGTGATAGGGTTAGGGTTCGGGCTAGGGTTAGGGTTAGGAGACGGGGACGGTTTAGGGTCCAGGTGAGGGTACGACAACGGTTTAGGGGGAGCGTACGTGTGAGGGCGTGGGTTAGTGTGAGCGTACGGATTAGGATTGGGGACGGGTTAGGGGAAGGTTTCGGGGAAGGGTTAGGGTTAGGGTTCGGGCTAGGGTTAGGTTTACGGGATGGGGACGGTTTAGGGTACAGGTGAGGTTACGACAACGGTTTAGAGGGAGCGTACGTGTGAGGGCGCAGGTTAGTGTGAGCGTACGGGTTAGGATTACGGGACGGGTGAGGGGAAGGCTTTGGGGAAGGTTTAGGGTTAGGGTTCGGGTTAGGGTTAGGGTTAGGGGACGGGGACGGTTTAGGGTCCAGGTGAGGGTACAACAGAGCTTTAGGGGGAGCGTACGTGTGAGGGCGCGGGTTAGTGTGAGCGTATGGTTTAGGATTAGGGGACGGGTGAGGGGAAGGCTTCGGGGAAGGGTTAGGGTTAGGGTTCGGGCTAGGGCTAGGATTAGGGGACGGGGACGGTTTAGGGTCCAGGTGAGGGTACGACAACGGTTTAGAGGGAGCGAATGTGTGAGGGTGCGGGTTAGTGTGAGCGTACGGGGTAGGATTACGGGACGTGTGAGGGGAAGGCTTCAGGGAAGGGTTAGAGCTAGGGTTCAGGCTAGGGTTAGGTTTAGGGAATGGGAACGGTTTAGGGTCCAGGTGAGGGTACGACAACGGTTTAGGGGGAGCGTACATCTGAGGGTGCGGGTTAGTGTGAGCGTACGGGTTAGGATTAGGGGACGGGTGATGGGAAGGCTTTGGGGAAGATTTAGGGTTAGGGTTCGGGCTAGGGTTAGGGTTAGGGGACGGGGACGGTTTAGGGTCCAGGTGAGGGTACGACAACGGTTTAGGGGGATCGTACGTGTGAGGGCGTGGGTTAGTTTGAGCGTACGGGTTAGGATTACGGGACGGGTGAGGGGAAGGCTTCGAGGAAGGGTTAGGGTTAGGGTGCGGGCTAGGGTTAGGGTTAGGGGACGGGGACGGTTTAGGGTCCAGGTGAGGGTACGACAACGGTTTAGCAGGAGCGTACGTGTGAGGACGCGGGTTAGTGTGAGTGTACGGGTTAGGATTAGGGGACGGGTGAGGGGAAGGCTTCGGGGAATGTTAGGGTTAGGGTTCGGGCTAGGGTTAGGGTTAGGGGACGGGGACGGTTTAGGGTCCAGGTGAGGGTACAACAAAAGTTTAGGGGGAGCGTACGTGTGAGGGCGCGGGTTAGTGTGAGCGTATGGGTTAGGATTCGGTGACGGGTGAGGGGAAGGCTTCGGGGAAGGGTTAGTGTTAGGATTCGGGCTAGGGTTAGGGTTAGGGGACGGGGACGGCTTAGTGTCCAGTTGTGGGTACGACAACGGTTTAGGGGGAGCATACGTGTGAGCGTGAGGGTTAGTGTAAGCGTATGGGTTAGGATTAGGGGAAGGGTTAGGGGAAGGCTTCAGGGAAGGGTTAGGGTTCGGGCTAGGGTTAGGGTTAGGGGACAGGGACGGTTTAGGGTCCAGGTGAGGGTACGACAACGGTTTAGGGGGAGCGTACGTGTGAGGGCGCGGGTTAGTGTGAGCGTACGGGTTAGGATTAGGGGACGTGTGAGGGGAAGGCTTCGGGGAAGGGTCGGGGTTAGGGTTCGGGCTAGGGGTAGGGTTAGGGGACGGGGACGGTTTAGGGTCCAGGTGAGGGTACGACAACGGTTTAGGGGGAGCGTACGTGTGAGGGCGCGGGTTAGTGTGAGCGTACGGGTTAGGATTAGGGGACGGGTGAGGGGAAGGCTTCGGGGAATTGTTAGAGTTAGGGTTCGGGCTAGGGTTAGGGTTAGGGGACAGGGACGGTTTAGGGTCCATGTGAGGGTACGACAAAGATTTAGGGGGAGCGTACGTGTGAGGGCACGGGTTAGTGTGAGCGTATGGGTTAGGATTCGTGGACGGGTGAGGGGAAGGCTTCGGGGAAGGGTTAGGGTTACGGTTCGGGCTAGGGTTAGGGTTAGGGGACGGGGACGGTTTAGGGTCCAGGTGAGGGTACGACAACGGTTTAGGGGAAATGTACGTGTGAGGGCGCGGGTTAGTGTAAGCGTATGGGTTAGTATTAGAGGATGGGTGAGGAGAAGGCTTCGGGGAAGTGTTAGGGCTAGGGTTCGGGCTAGGGTTAGGTTTAGGGGATGGGAACGGTTTAGGGTCCAGGTGAGGGTACGACAACGGTTTACGGGGAGCGTACATGTGAGAGCACAGGTTAGTGTGAGCGTACGGGTTAGGATTAGGGGACGGGTGAGGGGAAGGCTTCGGGGAAGGGTTAGGGTTAGGGTTCGGGCTAGGGTTAGGGTTAGGGGACGGGGACGGTTTAGGGTCCAGGTGAGGGTACGACAACGGTTTAGGGGGAGTGTACGTTTGAGGGCGCGGGTTAGTGTGAGCGTACGGGTTAGGATTAGGGGACGGGTGAGGGGCAGGCTTCGGGGAAGTGTTAGGGTTAGGGTTCGGGCTAGGGTTAGGGTTAGGTTTAGAGGACGGGGACGGTTTACCGTCCAGGTGAGGGTACGACAACGGTTTAGGGGGAGTGTATGTTTGAGGGTGCGGGTTAGTGTGAGCGTACGGGTTAGGATTAGGGGACGGGTGAGGGGAAGGCTTCAGGGAAGGTTTAGGGTTAGGGTTCGGGCTAGGGTTAGCGTTAGGGTTAGGGGACGGGGACGGTTTAGGGTCCAGGTGAGGGTACGACAACGGTTTAGGGGGAGCGTACGTGTGAGGACGCGGGTTAGTGTGAGCGTACGGGTTAGGATTAGGGGACGGGTGAGGGGAAGGCTTCGGGGAAGGGTTAGGGTTAGGGTTCGGGCTAGGGTTAGGGTTAGGGAACGGTTTAGGGTCCAGGTGAGGGTACGACAATGATTTAGGGGGAGCGTATGTTTCAGGGCGCGGGTTAGTGTGAGCGTACTGGTTAGGATTAGGGTACGGGTGAGGGGAAGGCTTCGGGGAAGGGTTAGGGTTAGGGTTCGGGATAGGGTTAGGGTTAGGGGACGGGGACGGTTTAGGGTCCAAGTGAGGGTACGACAACGGTTTAGGGGTAGCGTACGTGTGAGGACGCGGGTTAGTGTGAGCGTACGGGTTAGGATTAGGGGACGGGTGAGGGGAAGGCTTCGGGGAAGTGTTAGTGTTAGGGTTCGGGCTAGGGTTAGGGTTAGGGCACGGGGACGGTTTAGGGTCCAGGTGAGGGTACGACAACGGTTTAGGGGAAATGTACGTGTGAGGGCATGGGTTAGTGTGAGCGTACGGGTTAGTATTAGGAGATGGGTGAGGAGAAGGCTTCGGGGAAGTGTTAGGGTTAGGGTTCGGGCTACGGTTAGGTTTAGGGGATGGGAACGGTTTAGGGTCCAGATGAGGGTACGACAACGGTTTAGGGGGAGCGTACATGTGAGAGCGCGGGTTAGTGTGAGCGTACGGGTTAGGATTAGGGGACGGGTGAGGGGAAGGCTTCGGGGAAGGGTTAGGGTTAGGTTTCGGGCTAGGGTTAGGGTTAGGGGAAGGGGACGGTTTAGGGTCCAGGTGAGGGTACGACAACGGTTTAGGGGGACTGTACGTTTGACGGCGCGGGTTAGTGTGAGCGTACGGGTTAGGATTAGGGGACGGGTGAGGGGAAGGCTTCAGGGAAGGGTTAGGGTTAGGGTTCGGGCTAGGTTTAGGGTTAGGGTTAGGGGACGGGGACGGTTTAGGGTCCAGGTGAGGGTACAACAGAGCTTTAGGGGGAGCATACGTGTGAGGGCGCGGGTTAGTGTGAGCGTACGGGTTAGGGTAGTGGAAGGGTGAGGGGAAGGATTCAGGGAAGGGTTAGAGTTAGGGTTCGGGCTAGGGTTAGTGTTAGGGGACGGGGACGGTTTAGGGTCCAGGTGAGGGTACAACAGAGCTTTAGGGGGAGCGTACGTGTGAGGGCGCGGGTTAGTGTGAGCGTACGGGTTAGTATTAGGGGATGGGTGAGGAGAAGGCTTCGGGGAAGTGTTAGGGTTAGGGTTCGGGCTAGGGTTAGGGTTAGGGGACGGGGACGGTTTAGGGTCCAAGTGAGGGTATGACAACGGTTTAGGGGGAGCGTACATGTGAGGGCGTGGTTTAGTGTGAGCGTACGGGTTAGGATTAGGGGACGGGTGAGGGGAAGGCTTCGGGGAACGTTTAGGGTTATGGTTCGGGCTAGGGTTAGGTTTAGTGGATGGGGACGGTTTAGGGTCCAGGTGAGGGTACGGCAACGGTTTAGGGGGAGCGTACGTGTGAGGGCGCGGGTTAGTGTGAGCGTACGGGTTAGGATAAGGGGACGGGTGAGGGGAAGGCTTCGGGGAAGTGTTAGGGTTAGGGTTCGGGCTAGGGTTAGGCTTAGGGGACGGGGACGGTTTAGGGTCCAGGTGAGGGTACGACAACGCTTTAGGGGTAGTGTACGTGTGATGGCGGGGGTTAGTGTGAGCGTACGGGTTAGGATTAGAGGACGGTTGAGGGGAAGATTTTGGGGAAGTGTTAGGGTTAGGGTTCGGGCTAGGGTTAGGGTTAGGGGAAGGGGACGGTTTAGGGTCCAGGTGAGGGTACGACAACGGTTTATGGGGAGCGTACGTGTGAGGGCGCGGGTTAGTGTGAGCGTACGGGTTAGAATTATGGGACCGGTGAGGGGAAGGCTTCGGGAAAGGGTTCGGGTTAGGTTTCGGGCTAGGGTTAGGGTCAGGGGACGGGGAGGGTTTAGGGTCCAGGTGAGGGTATGACAATGCTTTAGGGGGATGGTACCTGTGAGGGCGCGGCTTAGTGTGAGCGTACGAGTTTGGATTAGGGGACGGGTGAGGGGAAGGCTTCGGAGAAGGGTTAGGGTTAGGGTTCGGGCTATGGTTAGGTTTAGGGGATGGGGACGGTTTAGGGTCCAGGTGAGGGTACAACAGAGCTTTAGGGGGAGCGTACGTGTGAGGGCGCGGGTTAGTGTAAGCGTACGGGTTAGGATTAGGGGACGGGTGAGGGGAAGGCTTCGGGGAAGGGTTAGGGTTAGGTTTCGGGCTAGGGTTAGGTTTAGGGGATGGGGACGGTTTAGGGTCCAGGTGAGGGTATGACAACGGTTTAGGGGGAGCATACGTGTGAGGGCGCGGGTTAGTGTGAGCCTACGGGTTAGCATTAGGGGACGGGTGAGGGGAAGGCTTCGGGGAAGGGTTAGGGTTAGGGTTCGGGCTAGGGTTAGGGTTAGGGGACGGGGACGGTTTAGGGTCCAGGTGAGGGTACGACAACGGTTTAGGGGGAGCGGACGTGTGAGGGTGCGGGTTAGTGTGAGCGTATGGGTTAGGATTAGGGGACGGGTGAGAGGAAGGCTTCGGGGAAGGTTTAGGGTTAGGTTTCGGGCTAGGGTTAGGGTTAGGGGACGGGGACGGTTTAGGGTCCAGGTGAGGGTATGACAACGGTTTAGGGGGAGCGTACGTGTGAGGGCGCGGGTTAGTGTGAGCGTACGGGTTAGAATTAGGGGACGGGTGAGGGGAAGGCTTCGGGGAAGGGTTAGGGTTAGGGTTCGTGCTATGGTTAGGGTTAGGGGACGGGGACGGTTTAGGGTCCAGGTGAGGGTACGACAATGCTTTAGGGGGATGGTACCTGTGATGGCGCGTGTTAGTGTGAGCGTACGGGTTAGGATTACGGGACAGGTGAGGGGAAGGCTTCGGGGAAGGGTTAGGGTTAGGGTTCGGGCTAGGATTAGAGTTAGTGGACGGGGACGGTTTAGGGTCCAGGAGAGGGTACGACAACAGTTTAGGGCGAGCGTACGTGTGAGGGCGTGGTTTAGTGTGAGCGTACGGGTTAGGATTAGGGGACAGGTGAGGGGAAGATTTCAGGGAAGGGTTAGGGTTAGGGTTCGGGCTAGGGTTAGGGTTAGGGAACGGGGATGGTTTAGGGTCCAGGTTCGGTTACGACAACGGTTTATGGGGAGCGTACGTGTGAGGGCGCGGGTTAGTGTGAGCGTACGGGTTAGGATTATGGGACCGGTGAGGGGAAGGCTTCGGGGAAGGGTTAGGTTTAGGGTTCGGGCTAGGGTTAGGGTTAGGGGACGGGGACGGTTTAGGGTCCAGGTGAGGGTACGACAACGGTTTACGGGGAGCGTACGTGTGAGGGCGCGGGTTAGTGTGAGCATACGGGTTAGGATTAGGGGACGGGTGAGGGGAAGGCTTCGGGGAATGGTTAGAGTTAGGGTTCGGGCTAGGGTTAGGGTTAGGGGACAGGGACGGTTTAGGGTCCATGTGAGGGTACGACAAAGATTTAGGGGGAGCGTACGTGTGAGGGCACGGGTTAGTGTGAGCGTATGAGTTAGGATTCGTGGACGGGTGAGTGGAAGGCTTCGGGGAAGTGTTAGGGTTACGGTTCGGGCTAGGGTTAGGGTTAGGGGACGGGGACGGTTTAGGGTCCAGTTGAGGGTACGACAACGGTGTAGGGGGAGCGTACGTGTGAGCGTGAGGGTTACTGTGAGCGTATGGGTTAGGATTAGGGGAAGGGTGAGGGGAAGGTTTCAGGGAAGGTTTAGGGTTCGGGCTAGGGTTAGGGTTAGGGAACGGGAACGGTTTAGGGTCCAGGTGAGGGTACGACAACGGTTTAGGGGGAGTGTACGTTTGAGGGCGCGGGTTAGTGTGAGCGTACGGGTTAGGATTAGGGGACGGATGAGGGGAAGGCTTCAGGGAAGGGTTAGGGTTAGGGTTCGGGCTAGGTTTAGGGTTAGGGTTAGGGGACAGGGACGGTTTAGGGTCAGGTGAGGGTACGAAAATGGTTGATGGGGAGCGTACATGTGAGGGCGCAGGTTAGTGTGAGCGTACGGGTTAGGATTACGGGACGGGTGAGGGGAAGGCTTTGGGGAAGGTTTAGGGTTAGGGTTCGGGCTAGGGTTAGGGTTAGGCGACGGGGACGGTTTAGGGTCCAGGTGAGGGTACCACAGAGCTTTAGGGGGACCATACGTGTGAGGGCGCGGGTTAGTGTGAGCGTACGGGTTAGGGTAGTGGACGGGTGAGGGGAAGGATTCAGGGAAGGGTTAGGGTTAGGGTTCGGGCTAGGGTTAGGGTTAGGGGACGGGGACTATTTAGGGTCCAGGTGAGGGTATGACAACGGTTTAGCGGGAGCGTACGTGTGAGGGCGCGGGTTAGTGTGAGCGTACGGTTTACGATTAGGGGATGGGTGAGGGGAAGGCTTCGGGGAAGGGTTAGGGTTAGGGTTCGGGCTAGGGTTAGGGTTAGGGGACGGGGACGGTTTAGGGTCCATGTGAGGGTACGACAACAGTTAAGGGGGAGCGTACGTGTGAGGTCGCGGGTTAGTGTGAGCGCACGGGTTAGGATTAGGGGACGGGTGAGGGGAAGGCTTCGGGGAAGTGTTAGGGTTAGGGTTCGGGCTAGGGTTAGGGTTAGGGGACGGGGACGGTTTAGGGTCCAAGTGAGGGTATGTCAACGGTTTAGGGGGAGCGTACGTTTGAGGACGCGGGTTAGTGTAAGCGTACGGTTTAGGATTAGGGGACGGCTGAGGGGAAGGCTTCGGGGAAGGGTTAGGGTTAGGGTTCGGGCTAGGGTTAGGGTTAGGGGACGGGGACGGTTTAGGGTCCAGGTGAGGGTACGACAACGGTTTAGGGGAAATGTACGTGTGAGGGCGCGGGTTAGTGTGAGCGCACGGGTTAGGATTAGGGGACAGGTGAGGGGAAGGCTTCGGGGAAGGGTTAGGGTTAGGGTTCGGGCTAGGGTTAGGTTTAGGGGATGGGAACGGTTTAGGGTCCAGGTGAGGGTACGACAACGGTTTACGGGGTGCGTACATGTGAGAGCGCAGGTTAGTGTGAGCGTACGGGTTAGGATTAGGGGACGGGTGAGGGGAAGGCTTCGGGGAAGGGTTAGGGTTAGGGTTCGGGCTAGGGTTAGGGTTAGGGTTAGGGGACAGGGACGGTTTAGGGTCCAGGTGAGGGTACGACAATTGTTGAGGGGGAGCGTACATGTGAGGGCGCAGGTTAGTGTGAGCGTACGGGTTAGGATTAGGGGACGGGTGAGGGGAAGGGTTTGGGGAAGGTTTAGGGTTAGGGTTAGGGCTAGGGTAAGGGTTAGGGGACGGGGACGGTTTAGGGTCCAGGTGAGGGTAACTCAATGGTTTAGGGGGAGCGTACGTGTGAGGGTGCGGGTCAGTGTGAGTGTACGGGTTAGGATTAGGGGACGGGTGAGTGGAAGGCTTTGCGGAATGGTTATGGTTAGGGTTCGGGCTAGGGTTAGGGTTAGGGGACGGGGATTGTTTAGGGTCCAGGTGAGGGTACGACAACTGTTTAGGTGGAGCGTATGTGTGAGGGTGCGGGTTAGTGTGAGCGTACGGGTTAGGATTAGGGGACTGGTGAGGGCAAGGCTTCCGGGAAGTGATAGGGTTAGGGTTCGGGCTAGGGTTAGGGTTAGGGGACGGGGACGGTTTAGGGTCCAGGTGAGGGTACAACAGAGCTTTAGGGGGAGCGTACGTGTGAGGGCGCGGGTTAGTGTGATCGTATGGTTTAGGATTAGGGGACGGGTGAGGGGAAGGCTTCGGGGAAGAGTTAGGGTTAGGGTTCGGGCTAGGGCTAGGATTAGGGGATGGGAACGGTTTAGGGTCCAGGTGAGGGTACGACAACGGTTTAGGGGGAGCGTACATGTGAGGGTGCGGGTTAGTGTGAGCGTACGGGTTAGGATTAGGGGACGGGTGATGGGAAGGCTTTGGGGAAGAGTTAGGGTTAGGGTTCGGGCTAGGGTTAGGGTTACGGGACGGGGACGGTTTAGGGTCCAGGTGAGGGTACGACAACGGTTTAGGGGGATCGTACGTGTGAGGGCAAGGGTTAGTTTGAGCGTACGGGTTAGGATTAGGGGACGGGTGAGGGGAAGGCTTCGAGGAAGGGTTAGGGTTAGTGTTCGGGCTAGGGTTAGGGTTAGGGGACGGGGACGGTTTAGGGTCCAGGTGAGGGTACAACAACGGTTTAGGGGGAGCGTACGTGTGAGGGCGCGGGTTAGTGTGAGTGTACGGGTTAGGATTAGGGGACGGGTGAGGGGAAGGCTTCGGGGAAGGGTTAGGGTTAGGGTTCGGGCTAGGGTTAGGGTTAGGGGACGGGGACGGTTTAGGGTCCATGTGAGGGTACGACAACGGTTTAGGGGGAGCTTAAGTGTGAGGGCGCGGGTTAGTGTGAGCGCACGGGTTAGGATTAGGGGACGGGTGAGGGGAAGGCTTCGGGGAAGTGTTAGGGTTAGGGTTCGGGCTAGGGTTAGGGTTAGGGGACGGGGACGGTTTAGGGTCCAAGTGGGGGTATGACAACGGTTTAGGGGGAGCGTACGTTTGAGGACGCGGGTTAGTGTGAGCGTACGGGTTAGGATTAGGGGACGGGTGAGGGGAAGGCTTCGGGGAAGTGTTAGGGTTAGGGTTCGGGCTAAGGTTAGGGTTAGGGGACGGGGAAGGTTTAGGGTCCAGGTGAGGGTACAACAACGGTTTAGGGGAAATATACGTGTGAGGGCACGGGTTAGTGTAAGCGTACGGGTTAGTGTTAGGGGATGGGTGAGGAGAAGGCTTCGGGGAAGTGTTAGGGCTAGGGTTCGGGCTAGGGTTAGGTTTAGGGGATGGGAACGGTTTAGGGTCCAGGTGACAGTACGACAACAGTTTACGGGGAGCGTACATGTGAGAGCGCAGGTTAGTGTGAGCGTACGGGTTAGGATTAGGGGACGGGTGAGGGGAAGGCTTCGGGGAAGGGTTAGGGTTAGGGTTCGGGCTAGGGTTAGGGTTAGGGAACGGGGACGGTTTAGGGTCCAGGTGAGGGTACGACAACGGTTTAGGGGGAGTGTACGTTTGAGGGCGCGGGTTAGTGTGAGCGTACGGGTTAGGATTAGGGGACGGATGAGGGGAAGGCTTCAGGGAAGGGTTAGGGTTAGGGTTCGGGCTAGGTTTAGGGTTAGGGTTAGGGGACAGGGACGGTTTAGGGTCAGGTGAGGGTACGAAAATGGTTGATGGGGAGCGTACATGTGAGGGCGCAGGTTAGTGTGAGCGTACGGGTTAGGATTACGGGACGGGTGAGGGGAAGGCTTTGGGGAAGGTTTAGGGTTAGGGTTCGGGCTAGGGTTAGGGTTAGGCGACGGGGACGGTTTAGGGTCCAGGTGAGGGTACAACAGAGCTTTAGGGGGAGCATACGTGTGAGGGCGCGGGTTAGTGTGAGCGTACGGGTTAGAGTAGTGGACGGGTGAGGGGAAGGATTCAGGGAAGGGTTAGGGTTAGGGTTCGGGCTAGGGTTAGGGTTAGGGGACGGGGACTATTTAGGGTCCAGGTGAGGGTATGACAACGGTTTAGCGGGAGCGTACGTGTGAGGGCGCGGGTTAGTGTGAGCGTACGGTTTACGATTAGGGGATGGGTGAGGGGAAGGCTTCGGGGAAGGGTTAGGGTTAGGGTTCGGGCTAGGGTTAGGGTTAGGGGACGGGGACGGTTTAGGGTCCATGTGAGGGTACGACAACAGTTAAGGGGGAGCGTACGTGTGAGGTCGCGGGTTAGTGTGAGCGCACGGGTTAGGATTAGGGGACGGGTGAGGGGAAGGCTTCGGGGAAGTGTTAGGGTTAGGGTTCGGGCTAGGGTTAGGGTTAGGGGACGGGGACGGTTTAGGGTCCAAGTGAGGGTATGTCAACGGTTTAGGGGGAGCGTACGTTTGAGGACGCGGGTTAGTGTGAGCGTACGGTTTAGGATTAGGGGACGGCTGAGGGGAAGGCTTCGGGGAAGGGTTAGGGTTAGGGTTCGGGCTAGGGTTAGGGTTAGGGGACGGGGACGGTTTAGGGTCCAGGTGAGGGTACGACAACGGTTTAGGGGAAATGTACGTGTGAGGGCGCGGGTTAGTGTGAGCGCACGGGTTAGGATTAGGGGACAGGTGAGGGGAAGGCTTCGGGGAAGGGTTAGGGTTAGGGTTCGGGCTAGGGTTAGGTTTAGGGGATGGGAACGGTTTAGGGTCCAGGTGAGGGTACGACAACGGTTTACGGGGTGCGTACATGTGAGAGCGCAGGTTAGTGTGAGCGTACGGGTTAGGATTAGGGGACGGGTGAGGGGAAGGCTTCGGGGAAGGGTTAGGGTTAGGGTTCGGGCTAGGGTTAGGGTTAGGGTTAGGGGACAGGGACGGTTTAGGGTCCAGGTGAGGGTACGACAATTGTTGAGGGGGAGCGTACATGTGAGGGCGCAGGTTAGTGTGAGCGTACGGGTTAGGATTAGGGGACGGGTGAGGGGAAGGGTTTGGGGAAGGTTTAGGGTTAGGGTTCGGGCTAGGGTAAGGGTTAGGGGACGGGGACGGTTTAGGGTCCAGGTGAGGGTAACTCAATGGTTTAGGGGGAGCGTACGTGTGAGGGTGCTGGTCAGTGTGAGTGTACGGGTTAGGATTAGGGGACGGGTGAGTGGAAGGCTTTGCGGAATGGTTATGGTTAGGGTTCGGGCTAGGGTTAGGGTTAGGGGACGGGGATTGTTTAGGGTCCAGGTGAGGGTACGACAACTGTTTAGGTGGAGCGTATGTGTGAGGGTGCGGGTTAGTGTGAGCGTACGGGTTAGGATTAGGGGACTGGTGAGGGCAAGGCTTCCGGGAAGTGATAGGGTTAGGGTTCGGGCTAGGGTTAGGGTTAGGGGACGGGGACGGTTTAGGGTCCAGGTGAGGGTACAACAGAGCTTTAGGGGGAGCGTACGTGTGAGGGCGCGGGTTAGTGTGATCGTATGGTTTAGGATTAGGGGACGGGTGAGGGGAAGGCTTCGGGGAAGAGTTAGGGTTAGGGTTCGGGCTAGGGCTAGGATTAGGGGATGGGAACGGTTTAGGGTCCAGGTGAGGGTACGACAACGGTTTAGGGGGAGCGTACATGTGAGGGTGCGGGTTAGTGTGAGCGTACGGGTTAGGATTAGGGGACGGGTGATGGGAAGGCTTTGGGGAAGAGTTAGGGTTAGGGTTCGGGCTAGGGTTAGGGTTACGGGACGGGGACGGTTTAGGGTCCAGGTGAGGGTACGACAACGGTTTAGGGGGATCGTACGTGTGAGGGCAAGGGTTAGTTTGAGCGTACGGGTTAGGATTAGGGGACGGGTGAGGGGAAGGCTTCGAGGAAGGGTTAGGGTTAGGGTTCGGGCTAGGGTTAGGGTTAGGGGACGGGGACGGTATAGGGTCCAGGTGAGGGTACGACAACGGTTTAGCAGGAGCGTACGTGTGAGGACGCAGGTTAGTGTGAGTGTACGGGTTAGGATTAGGGGACGGGTGAGGGGAAGGCTTCGGGGAATGTTAGGGTTAGGGTTCGGGCTAGGGTTAGGGTTAGGGGATGGGGACGGTTTAGGGTCCAGGTGAGGGTACGACAAAGATTTACGGGGAGCATACGTGTGAGGGCACGGGTTAGTGTGAGCGTATGGGTTAGGATTCGGTGACGGGTGAGGGGAAGGCTTCGGGGAAGGGTTAGTGTTAGGATTCGGGCTAGGGTTAGGGTTAGGGGACGGGGACGGCTTAGTGTCCAGTTGTGGGTACGACAACGGTTTAGGGGGAGCATACGTGTGAGCGTGAGGGTTAGTGTGAGCGTATGGGTTAGGATTAGGGGAAGGGTTAGGGGAAGGCTTCAGGGAAGGGTTAGGTTTCGGGCTAGGGTTAGGGTTAGGGGACAGGGACGGTTTAGGGTCCAGGTGAGGGTACGACAACGGTTTAGGGGGAGCGTACGTGTGAGGGCGCGGGTTAGTGTGAGCGTACGGGTTAGGATTAGGGGACGGGTGAGGGGAAGGCTTCGGGGAAGGGTTGGGGTTAGGGTTCGGGCTAGGGTTAGGGTTAGGGGACGGGGACGGTTTAGGGTCCAGGTGAGGGTACGACAACGGTTTAGGGGGAGCGTACGTGTGAGGGTGCGGGTTAGTGTGAGCGTACGGGTTAGGATTAGGGGACGGGTGAGGGGAAGGCTTCGGGGAATGGTTAGAGTTAGGGTTCGGGCTAGAGTTAGGGTTAGGGGACAGGGACGGTTTAGGGTCCATGTGAGGGTACGACAAAGATTTAGGGGGAGCGTACGTGTGAGGGCACGGGTTAGTGTGAGCGTATGGGTTAGGATTCGTGGACGGGTGAGGGGAAGGCTTCGGGGAAGGGTTAGGGTTACGGTTCGGGCTAGGGTTAGGGTTAGGGGACGGGGACGGTTTAGGGTCCAGTTGAGGGTACGACAACGGTGTAGGGGGAGCGTAAGTGTGAGCGTGAGGGTTACTGTGAGCGTATGGGTTAGGATTAGGAGAAGGGTGAGGGGAAGGTTTCAGGGAAGGTTTAGGGTTCGGGCTAGGGTTAGGGTTAGGGGACAGGGATGGTTTAGGGTCCAGGTGAGGGTACGACAACGGTTTAGGCGGAGCGTACGTGTGAGGGCGCGGGTTAGTGTGAGCGTACGGGTTAGGATTAGGTGACGGGTGAGGGGAAGGCTTCGGGGGAGGGTTAGGGTTAGGGTTCGGGCTAGGGTTAGGGTTAGGGGACGGGGACGGTTTAGGGTCCAGGTGAGGGTACAACAATGGTTTAGGGGGAGCGTACGTGTGAGGGCGCGGGTTAGTGTTAGCGTACGGTTTAGGATTAGGGGACGGGTGAGGGGAAGGCTTCGGGGAAGGGTTAGGGTTAGGGTTCGGGCTAGGGTTAGTGTTAGGGGACGGGGACGGTTTAGGGTCCAAGTGAGGGTACGACAACGGTTTAGGGGAAGCATACGTGTGAGGGCGCTGGTTAGTGTGAGCGCACGGGTTAGGATTAGGGGACGGGTGAGGGGAAGGCTTCGGGGAAGTGTTAGGGTTAGGATTCGGGCTAGGGTTAGGGTTAGGGGACGGGGACGGTTTAGGGTCCAAGTGAGGGTATGACAACGGTTTAGGGGGAGCGTACATTTGAGGACGCAGGTTACTGTGAGCGTACGGGTTAGGATTAGGGGACGGGTGAGGGGAAGGCTTCGGGGAAGTGTTAGGGTTAGGGTTCGGGCTAGGGTTAGGGTTAGGGGACGGGGACAGTTTAGGGTCCAGGTGAGGGTACGACAACGGTTTAGGGGAAATGTACGTGTGAGGGCGCGGGTTAGTGTAAGCGTACGGGTTAGTATTAGGGGATGGGTGAGGAGAAGGCTTCGGGGAAGTGTTAGGGCTAGGGTTCGGGCTAGGGTTAGGTTTAGGGGATGGGAACGGTTTAGGGTCCAGGTGAGGGTACGACAACGGTTTACGGGGAGCGTACATGTGAGAGCGCAGGTTAGTGTGAGCGAACGGGTTAGGATTAGGGGACGGGTGAGGGGAAGGCTTCGGGGAAGGGTTAGGGTTAGGGTTCGGGCTAGGGTTAGGGTTAGGGGACGGGGACGGTTTAGGGTCCAGGTGAGGGTACGACAACGGTTTAGGGGGAGTGTACGTTTGAGGGCGCGGGTTAGTGTGAGCGTACGGGTTAGGATTAGGGGACGGGTGAGGGGCAGGCTTCGGGGAAGTGTTAGGGTTAGGGTTCGGGCTAGGGTTAGGGTTAGGTTTAGAGGACGGGGACGGTTTACCGTCCAGGTGAGGGTACGACAACGGTTTAGGGGGAGTGTACGTTTGAGGGTGCGGGTTAGTGTGAGCGTACGGGTTAGGATTAGGGGACGGGTGAGGGGAAGGCTTCAGGGAAGTTTTAGGGTTAGGGCTCGGGCTAGGGTTAGCGGTAGGGTTAGGGGACGGGGACGGTTTAGGGTCCAGGTGAGGGTACGACAACGGTTTAGGGGGAGCGTACGTGTGAGGGCGCGGGTTAGTGTGAGCGTACGGGTTAGGATTAGGGGACGGGTGAGGGGAAGGCTTCGGGGAAGGGTTAGGGTTAGGGTTCGGGCTAGGGTTAGGGTTAGGGGACGGGAACGGTTTAGGGTCCAGGTGAGGGTACGACAATGATTTAGGGGGAGCGTACGTTTCAGGGCGCGGGTTAGTGTGAGCGTACGGGTTAGGATTAGGGTACGGGTGAGGGGAAGGCTTCGGGGAAGGGTTAGGGTTAGGGTTCGGGCTAGGGTTAGGGTTAGGGGACGGGGACGGTTTAGGGTCTAAGTGAGGTTACGACAACGGTTTAGGGGTAGCGTACGTGTGAGGACGCGGGTTAGTGTGAGCGTACGGGTTAGGATTAGGGGACGGGTGAGGGGAAGGTTTCGGGGAAGGGTTAGGGTTAGGGTTCGGGCTAGGGTTAGGGTTAGGGGACGGGGACGGTTTAGGGTCCAGGTGAGGGTACAACAGAGCTTTAGGGGGAGCGTACGTGTGAGGGCGCGGGTTAGTGTGAGCGTACGGGTTAGTATTAGGGGATGGGTGAGGAGAAGGCTTCGGGGAAGGGATAGAGCTAGGGTTCGGGCTAGGGTTAGGTTTAGGGGATGGGAACGGTTTAGGGTCCAGGTGAAGGTACGACAAAGGTTTAGGGGGAGCGTACATATGAGGGCGTGGTTTAGTGTGAGCGTACGGGTTAGGATTAGGGGACGGGTGAGGGGAAGGCTTCGGGGAACGGTTAGGGTTATGGTTCGGGCTAGGGTTAGGGTTAGGGGACGGGGACGGTTTAGGGTCCAGGTGAGGGTACGACAACGGTTTAGGGGGAGCGTACGTTTGAGGGCGCGGGTTAGTGTGAGCGAACGGGTTAGGATTAGGGGACGGGTGAGGGGAAGGCTTCGGGGAAGGGTTAGGGATAGGGTTCTGGTTAGGGTTCAGGTTAGGGGACAGGGACGGTTTAGGGTCCAGGTGAGGGTACGACAACGGCTTAGGGGGAGCGTACCTGTGAGGGCGTGGGTTTGTGTGAGCATACGGGTAAGGATTAGGGGGCAGGTGAGGGGAAGGCTTCGGGGAAGTTTTAGGGTTAGGGTTCGGGCTAGGGTTAGGGTTAGGGGACGGGGACGGTTTAGGGTCCAGGTGAGGGTACGACAATGCTTTAGGGGGAGCGTACGTGTGATGGCGCGGGTTAGTGTGAGCGTAAGGGTTAGGATTAGGGGACGGGTGAAGGGAAGGCTTCGGGAAAGGTTTCGGGTTAGGGTTCGGGCTAGGGTTAGGATTAGGGGACGGCGACAGTTTTGGGTCTAAGTGAGGGTATGACAACGGTTTAGGGGGAGCGTACGTGTGAGGGCGTGGGTTAGTGTGAGTGTACGGGTTAGGATTAGGGGATGGGTGAGGGGAAACCTTCGGAGAAGAGTTAGGGTTAGGGTTCGGGCTAGGGTTAGGTTTAGGGGATGGGGACGGTTTAGGGTCTACGTGAGGGTACGACAACGGTTTAGTGGGAGCGTACGTGTGAGGGCGCGGGTTAATGTGAGCGTACGGGTTAGGATTAGGGGACGGGTGAGGGGAAGGCTTCGGGGAAGTTTTAGGGTTAGGGTTCGGGCTAGGGTTAGGTTTAGGGGATGGAGACGGTTTAGGGTCCAGGTGAGGGTACGGCAACGGTTTAGGGGGAGCGTACGTGTGAGGGCGCGGGTTAGTGTGAGCGTACGGGTTAGGATAAGGGAACGGGTGAGGGGAAGGCTTCGGGGAAGTGTTAGGGTTAGGGTTCGGGCTAGGGTTAGGCTTAGGGGACGGGGACGGTTTAGGGTCCAGGTGAGGGTATGACAACGCTTTAGGGGTAGTGTACGTGTGAATGCGCGGGTTAGTGTGAGCGTACGGGTTAGGATTAGAGGACGGTTGAGGGGAAGATTTTGGGGAAGTGTTAGGGTTAGGGTTCGGGCTAGGGTTAGGGTTAGGGGATGGGGACGGTTTAGGGTCCAGGTGAGGGTAAGACAACGGTTTATGTGGAGCGTACGTGTGAGGGCGCGGGTTAGTGTGAGCGTACGGGTTAGAATTAGGGGACCGGTGAGGGGAAGGCTTCGGGAAAGGGTTCGGGTTAGGGTTCGGGCTAGGGTTAGGGTCAGGGGACGGGGACGGTTTAGGGTCCAGGTGAGGGTATGACAACGGTTTAGGGGGAGCGTACGTGTGAGGGCGCGGGTTAGTGTAAGCGTACGGGTTAGGATTAGGGGACGGGTGAGGGGAAGGCTTCGGGGAAGGGTTAGGGTTAGGTTTCGGGCTAGGGTTAGGTTTAGGGGATGGGGACGGTTTAGGGTCCAGGTGAGGGTATGACAACGGTTTAGGGGGAGCATACGTGTGAGGGCGCGGGTTAGTGTGAGCCTACGGGTTAGCATTAGGGGACGGGTGAGGGGAAGGCTTCGGGGAAGGGTTAGGGTTAGGGTTCGGGCTAGGGTTAGGGTTAGGGGACGGGGACGGTTTAGGGTCCAGGTGAGTGTACGACAACGGTTTAGGGGGAGCGGACGTGTGAGGGTGCGGGTTAGTGTGAGCGTATGGGTTAGGATTAGGGGACGGGTGAGAGGAAGGCTTCGGGGAAGGTTTAGGGTTAGGTTTCGGGCTAGGGTTAGGGTTAGGGGACGGGGACGGTTTAGGGTCCAGGTGAGGGTACGACAACGGTTTAGGGGGAGCGTACGTGTGAGGGCGCGGGTTAGTGTGAGCGTACGGGTTAGAATTAGGGGACGGGTGAGGGGAAGGCTTCGGGGAAGGGTTACGGTTAGGGTTCGGGCAAGGGTTAGGGTTAGGGGATGGGGACGGTTTAGGGTCCAGGTGAGGGTACGACAAAGGTTGAGGGGGAGCGTACATGTGAGGGCGCGGGTTAGTGTGAGCGTACGGGTTACGATTAGGGGACGGGTGAGGGGAAGGCTTCGGGGAAGGGTTAGGGTTAGGGTTCGGGCTATGGTTAGGGTTAGGGGACGGGGACGGTTTAGGGTCCAGGTGAGGGTATGACAACGCTTTAGGGGGATGGTACCTGTGATGGCGCGTGTTAGTGTGAGCGTACGGGTTAGGATTACGGGACAGGTGAGGGGAAGGCTTCGGGGAAGGGTTAGGGTTAGGGTTCGGGCTAGGATTAGAGTTAGTGGACGGGGACGGTTTAGGGTCCAGGAGAGGGTACGACAACAGTTTAGGGTGAGCGTACGTGTGAGGGCGTGGTTTAGTGTGAGCGTACGGGTTAGGATTAGGGGACAGGTGAGGAGAAGATTTCAGGGAAGGGTTAGGGTTAGGGTTCGGGCTAGGGTTAGGGTTAGGGAACGGGGATGGTTTAGGGTCCAGGTTCGGTTACGACAACGGTTTATGGGGAGCATACGTGTGAGGGCGCGGGTTAGTGTGAGCGTACGGGTTAGGATTAGGGGACGGGTGAGGGGAAGGCTT
The DNA here is from genome assembly GCF_964270905.1 of Leucopleurus acutus. Classification (NCBI taxonomy): domain Eukaryota; kingdom Metazoa; phylum Chordata; class Mammalia; order Artiodactyla; family Delphinidae; genus Leucopleurus; species Leucopleurus acutus. The sequence goes on from NW_028139201.1 coordinate 1,097,146, forward strand.
CGAGGAAGGGTTAGGGTTAGGGTTCGGGCTAGGGTTAGGGTTAGGGGCGGGGACGGTTTAGGGTCCAGGTGAGGGTACGACAACGGTTTAGCAGGAGCGTACGTGTGAGGACGCGGGTTAGTGTGAGCGTACGGGTTAGGATTAGGGGACGGGTGAGGGGAAGGCTTCGGGGAATGTTAGGGTTAGGGTTCGGGCTAGGGTTAGGCTTAGGGGACGGGGACGGTTTAGGGTCCAGGTGAGGGTACGACAAAGATTTACGGGGAGCATACGTGTGAGGGCACGGGTTAGTGTGATCGTATGGGTTAGGATTCGGTGACGGGTGAGGGAAGGCTTCGGAGAAGGGTTAGGGTTAGGATTCGGGCTAGGGTTAGGGTTAGGGGACGGGGACGGCTTAGTGTCCAGTTGTGGGTACGACAACGGTTTAGGGGGAGCGTACGTGTGAGCGTGAGGGTTAGTGTGAGCGTATGGGTTAGGATTAGGGGAAGGGTTAGGGGAAGGATTCAGGGAAGGGTTAGGGTTCCGGCTAGGGTTAGTGTTAGGAGACAGGGACGGTTTAGGGTCCAGGTGAGGGTACGACAACGGTTTAGTGGGAGCGAACGTGTGAGGGCGCGGGTTAGTGTGAGCGTACGGTTTAGGATTAGGGGACGGGTGAGGGGAAGGCTTCGGGGAAGGGTTGGGGTTAGGGTTCGGGCTAGGGTTAGGGTTAGGGGACGGGGACGGTTTAGGGTCCAGGTGAGGGTACGACATCGGTTTAGGGGGAGCGTACGTGTGAGGGTGCGGGATAGTGTGAGCGTACGGGTTAGGATTAGGGGACGGGTGAGGGGAAGGCTTCGGCGAAGGGTTGGGGTTAGGGTTCGGGCTAGGGTTAGGGTTAGGGTACGGGGACGGTTTAGGGTCCAGGTGAGGGTACGACAACGGTTTAGGGGGAGCGTACGTGTGAGGGCACGGGTTAGTGTGAGCGTACGGGTTAGGATTAGGGGACGGGTGAGGGGAAGGCTTCGGGGAATGGTTAGAGTTAGGGTTCGGGCTAGGGTTAGGGTTAGGGGACAGGGACGGTTTAGGGTCCATGTGAGGGTACGACAAAGATTTAGGGGGAGCGTATGTGTGAGGGCACGGGTTAGTGTGAGCGTATGGGTTAGGATTCGTGGACGGGTGAGGGGAAGGCTTCGGGGAATGGTTAGGGTTACGGTTCGCGCTAGGGTTAGGGTTAGGGGACGGGGACGGTTTAGGGTTCAGTTGAGGGTACGACAACAGTGTAGGGGGAGCGTACGTGTGAGCGTGAGGTTTACTGTGAGCGTATGGGTTAGGATTAGGGGAAGGGTGAGGGGAAGGTTTTAGGGAAGGTTTAGGGTTCGGGCTAGGGTTAGGGTTAGGGGACAGGGACGGTTTAGGGTCCAGGTGAGGGTACGACAACGGTTTAGGTGGAGCGTACGTGTGAGGGCGCGGGTTAATGTGAGCGTACGGGTTAGGATAAGGGAACGGGTGAGGGGAAGGCTTCGGGGAAGTGTTAGGGTTAGGGTTCGGGGTAGGGTTAGGCTTAGGGGACGGGGACGGTTTAGGGTCCAGGTGAGGGTACGGCAACGGTTTAGGGGGAGCGTACGTGTGAGGGCGCGGGTTAGTGTGAGCGTACGGGTTAGGATAAGGGAACGGGTGAGGGGAAGGCTTCGGGGAAGTGTTAGGGTTAGGGTTCGGGCTAGGGTTAGGCTTAGGGGACGGGGACGGTTTAGGGTCCAGGTGAGGGTATGACAACGCTTTAGGGGTAGTGTACGTGTGAATGCGCGGGTTAGTGTGAGCGTACGGGTTAGGATTAGAGGACGGTTGAGGGGAAGATTTTGGGGAAGTGTTAGGGTTAGGGTTCGGGCTAGGGTTAGGGTTAGGGGATGGGGACGGTTTAGGGTCCAGGTGAGGGTACGACAACGGTTTATGTGGAGCGTACGTGTGAGGGCGCGGGTTAGTGTGAGCGTACGGGTTAGAATTAGGGGACCGGTGAGGGGAAGGCTTCGGGAAAGGGTTCGGGTTAGGGTTCGGGCTAGGGTTAGGGTCAGGGGACGGGGACGGTTTAGGGTCCAGGTGAGGGTATGACAACGGTTTAGGGGGAGCGTACGTGTGAGGGCGCGGGTTAGTGTAAGCGTACGGGTTAGGATTAGGGGACGGGTGAGGGGAAGGCTTCGGGGAAGGGTTAGGGTTAGGTTTCGGGCTAGGGTTAGGTTTAGGGGATGGGGACGGTTTAGGGTCCAGGTGAGGGTATGACAACGGTTTAGGGGGAGCATACGTGTGAGGGCGCGGGTTAGTGTGAGCCTACGGGTTAGCATTAGGGGACGGGTGAGGGGAAGACTTCGGGGAAGGGTTAGGGTTAGGGTTCGGGCTAGGGTTAGGGTTAGGGGACGGGGACGGTTTAGGGTCCAGGTGAGGGTACGACAACGGTTTAGGGGGAGCGGACGTGTGAGGATGCGGGTTAGTGTGAGCGTATGGGTTAGGATTAGGGGACGGGTGAGAGGAAGGCTTCGGGGAAGGTTTAGGGTTAGGTTTCGGGCTAGGGTTAGGGTTAGGGGACGGGGACGGTTTAGGGTCCAGGTGAGGGTACGACAACGGTTTAGGGGGAGCGTACGTGTGAGGGCGCGGGTTAGTGTGAGCGTACGGGTTAGAATTAGGGGACGGGTGAGGGGAAGGCTTCGGGGAAGGGTTACGGTTAGGGTTCGGGCAAGGGTTAGGGTTAGGGGATGGGGACGGTTTAGGGTCCAGGTGAGGGTACGACAAAGGTTGAGGGGGAGCGTACATGTGAGGGCGCGGGTTAGTGTGAGCGTACGGGTTACGATTAGGGGACGGGTGAGGGGAAGGCTTCGGGGAAGGGTTAGGGTTAGGGTTCGGGCTATGGTTAGGGTTAGGGGACGGGGACGGTTTAGGGTCCAGGTGAGGGTATGACAACGCTTTAGGGGGATGGTACCTGTGATGGCGCGTGTTAGTGTGAGCGTACGGGTTAGGATTACGGGACAGGTGAGGGGAAGGCTTCGGGGAAGGGTTAGGGTTAGGGTTCGGGCTAGGATTAGAGTTAGTGGACGGGGACGGTTTAGGGTCCAGGAGAGGGTACGACAACAGATTAGGGTGAGCGTACGTGTGAGGGCGTGGTTTAGTGTGAGCGTACGGGTTAGGATTAGGGGACAGGTGAGGAGAAGATTTCAGGGAAGGGTTAGGGTTAGGGTTCGGGCTAGGGTTAGGGTTAGGGAACGGGGATGGTTTAGGGTCCAGGTTCGGTTACGACAACGGTTTATGGGGAGCATACGTGTGAGGGCGCGGGTTAGTGTGAGCGTACGGGTTAGGATTAGGGGACGGGTGAGGGGAAGGCTTCGAGGAAGGGTTAGGGTTAGGGTTCGGGCTAGGGTTAGGGTTAGGGGCGGGGACGGTTTAGGGTCCAGGTGAGGGTACGACAACGGTTTAGCAGGAGCGTACGTGTGAGGACGCGGGTTAGTGTGAGCGTACGGGTTAGGATTAGGGGACGGGTGAGGGGAAGGCTTCGGGGAATGTTAGGGTTAGGGTTCGGGCTAGGGTTAGGCTTAGGGGACGGGGACGGTTTAGGGTCCAGGTGAGGGTACGACAAAGATTTACGGGGAGCATACGTGTGAGGGCACGGGTTAGTGTGATCGTATGGGTTAGGATTCGGTGACGGGTGAGGGAAGGCTTCGGGGAAGGGTTAGGGTTAGGATTCGGGCTAGGGTTAGGGTTAGGGGACGGGGACGGCTTAGTGTCCAGTTGTGGGTACGACAACGGTTTAGGGGGAGCGTACGTGTGAGCGTGAGGGTTAGTGTGAGCGTATGGGTTAGGATTAGGGGAAGGGTTAGGGGAAGGATTCAGGGAAGGGTTAGGGTTCCTGCTAGGGTTAGTGTTAGGAGACAGGGACGGTTTAGGGTCCAGGTGAGGGTACGACAACGGTTTAGTGGGAGCGAACGTGTGAGGGCGCGGGTTAGTGTGAGCGTACGGTTTAGGATTAGGGGACGGGTGAGGGGAAGGCTTCGGGGAAGGGTTGGGGTTAGGGTTCGGGCTAGGGTTAGGGTTAGGGGACGGGGACGGTTTAGGGTCCAGGTGAGGGTACGACATCGGTTTAGGGGGAGCGTACGTGTGAGGGTGCGGGATAGTGTGAGCGTACGGGTTAGGATTAGGGGACGGGTGAGGGGAAGGCTTCGGCGAAGGGTTGGGGTTAGGGTTCGGGCTAGGGTTAGGGTTAGGGTACGGGGACGGTTTAGGGTCCAGGTGAGGGTACGACAACGGTTTAGGGGGAGCGTACGTGTGAGGGCGCGGGTTAGTGTGAGCGTACGGGTTAGGATTAGGGGACGGGTGAGGGGAAGGCTTCGGGGAATGGTTAGAGTTAGGGTTCGGGCTAGGGTTAGGGTTAGGGGACAGGGACGGTTTAGGGTCCATGTGAGGGTACGACAAAGATTTAGGGGGAGCGTATGTGTGAGGGCACGGGTTAGTGTGAGCGTATGGGTTAGGATTCGTGGACGGGTGAGGGGAAGGCTTCGGGGAAGGGTTAGGGTTACGGTTCGCGCTAGGGTTAGGGTTAGGGGACGGGGACGGTTTAGGGTCCAGTTGAGGGTACGACAACAGTGTAGGGGGAGCGTACGTGTGAGCGTGAGGTTTACTGTGAGCGTATGGGTTAGGATTAGGGGAAGGGTGAGGGGAAGGTTTTAGGGAAGGTTTAGGGTTCGGGCTAGGGTTAGGGTTAGGGGACAGGGACGGTTTAGGGTCCAGGTGAGGGTACGACAACGGTTTAGGTGGAGCGTACGTGTGAGGGCGCGGGTTAGTGTGAGCGTACGGGTTAGGATTAGGTGACGGGTGAGGGGAAGGCTTCGGGGGAGGTTTAGGGTTAGGGTTCGGGCTAGGGTTACGTTTAGGGGACGGGGACGGTTTACGGTCCAGGTGAGGGTACAACAACGGTTTAGGGGGAGCGTACGTGTGAGGGCGCGGGTTAGTGTGAGCGTACGGGTTAGGATTAGGGGACGGGTGAGGGGAAGGCTTCGGTGAAGGGTTAGGTTTAGGGTTCGGGCTAGGGTTAGTGTTAGGGGACGGGGACGGTTTAGGGTCCATGTGAGGGTACGACAACGGTTTAGGGGGAGCGTACGTGTGAGGGTGCGGGTTAGTGTGAGCGCACGGGTTAGGATTAGGGGACGGGTGAGGGGAAGGCTTCGGAGAAGGGTTAGGGTTAGGGTTCGGGCTAGGGTTAGGGTTAGGGGACGGGGACGGTTTAGGGTCCAAGTGAGGGTATGACAACGGTTTAGGGTGAGCGTACGTTTGAGGTCGCGGGTTTGTGTGAGCGTACGGGTTAGGATTAGGGGACGGGTGAGGGGAAGGCTTCGGGGAAGGGTTAGGGTTATGGTTCTGGCTAGGGTTAGGGTTAGGGGACGGGGACGGTTTAGGGTCCAGGTGAGGGTACGACAACGGTTTAGGGAAAATGTACGTGTGAGGGCGCGGGTTAGTGTAAGCGTACGGGTTAGTATTAGGGGATGGGTGAGGAGAAGGCTTCGGGGAAATGTTAGGGCTAGGGTTCGGGCTAGGGTTAGGTTTAGGGGATGGGAACGGTTTAGGGTCCAGGTGAGGGTACGACAACGGTTTTCGGGGAGCGTACATGTGAGAGCGCAGGTTAGTGTGAGCGTACGGGTTAGGATTAGGGGACGGGTGAGGGGAAGGCTTCGGGGAAGGGTTAGGGTTAGGGTTCGGGCTAGGGTTAGGGTTAGGGGACGGGGACGGTTTAGGGTCCAGGTGAGGGTACGACAACGGTTTATGGGGAGCGTACGTGTGAGGGCGCGGGTTAGTGTGAGCGTACGGGTTAGGATTAGGGGACCGGTGAGAGGAAGGCTTCGGGAAAGTGTTCGGGTTAGGGTTCGGGCTAGGGTTAGGGTCAGGGGACGGGGACGGTTTAGGGTCCAGGTGAGGGTATGACAACGGTTTAGGGGGAGCGTACGTGTGAGGGCGAGGGTTAGTGTAAGCGTACGGGTTAGGATTAGGGGACGGGTGAGGGGAAGGCTTCGGGGAAGGGTTAGGGTTAGGTTTCGGGCTAGGGTTAGGTTTAGGGGATGGGGACGGTTTAGGGTCCAGGTGAGGGTATGACAACGGTTTAGGGGGAGCATACGTGTGAGGGCGCGGGTTAGTGTGAGCCTACGGGTTAACATTAGGGGACGGGTGAGGGGAAGGCTTCGGGGAAGGGTTAGGGTTAGGGTTCGGGCTAGGGTTAGGGGACGGGGACGGGGACGGTTTAGGGTCCAGGTGAGGGTACGACAACGGTTTAGGGGGAGCGGACGTGTGAGGGTGCGGGTTAGTGTGAGCGTATGGGTTAGGATTAGGGGACGGGTGAGAAGAAGGCTTCGGGGAAGGTTTAGGGTTAGGTTTCGGGCTAGGGTTAGGGTTAGGGGACGGGGACGGTTTAGGGTCCAGGTGAGGGTACGACAACGGTTTAGGGGGAGCGTACGTGTGAGGGCGCGGGTTAGTGTGAGCGTACGGGTTAGGATTAGGGGACGGGTGAGGGGAAGGCTTCGGGGAATGTTAGGGTTAGGGTTCGGGCTAGGGTTAGGCTTAGGGGACGGGGACGGTTTAGGGTCCAGGTGAGGGTACGACAAAGATTTACGGGGAGCATACGTGTGAGGGCACGGGTTAGTGTGAGCGTATGGGTTAGGATTCGGTGACGGGTGAGGGGAAGGCTTCGGGGAAGGGTTAGGGTTAGGATTCGGGCTAGGGTTAGGGTTAGGGGACGGGGACCGCTTAGTTTCCAGTTTTGGGTACGACAACGGTTTAGGGGGAGCGTACGTGTGAGCGTGAGGGTTAGTGTGAGCGTATGGGTTAGGAATAGGGGAAGGGTTAGGGGAAGGCTTCAGGGAAGGGTTAGGGTTCGGGCTAGGGTTAGAGTTAGGGGACAGGGACGGTTTAGGGTCCAGGTGAGGGTACGACAACGGTTTAGGTTGAGCGTACGTGTGAGGGCGCGGGTTAGTGTGAGCGTACGGGTTAGGATTAGGTGACGGGTGAGGGGAAGGCTTCGGGGAAGGGTTACGGTTAGGGTTCGGGCTAGGGTTAGGGTTAGGGGATGGGGACGGTTTAGGCTCCAGGTGAGGGTACGACAAAGGTTGAGGGGGAGCGTACATGTGAGGGCGCGGGTTAGTGTGAGCGTACGGATTACGATTAGGGGACGGGTGAGGGGAAGGCTTCGGGGAAGGGTTAGGGTTAGGGTTCGGGCTATGGTTAGGGTTAGGGGACGGGGACGGTTTAGCGTCCAGGTGAGGTTACGACAACGCTTTAGGGGGATGGTACCTGTGATGGTGCGTGTTAGTGTGAGCGTACGGGTTAGGATTAGGTGACGGGTGAGGGGAAGGCTTCGGGGGAGGGTTAGGGTTAGGGTTCGGGCTAGGGTTAGGGTTAGGGGACGGGAACGGTTTAGGGTTCAGGTGAGGGTACAACAACGGTTTAGGGGGAGCGTTCGTGTGAGGGCGCGGGTTAGTGTGAGCGTACGGGTTAGGATTAGGGGACGGGTGAGGGGAAGGCTTCGGGGAAGTGTTAGGGTTAGGGTTCGGGCTAGGGTTAGGGTTAGGGGACTGGGACGGTTTAGGTTCCATGTGAGGGTACGACAACGGTTTAGGGGGAGCGTACGTGTGAGGGCGCGGGTTAGTGTGAGCGCACGGGTTAGGATTAGGGGACGGGTGAGGGGAAGGCTTCGGGGAAGTGTTAGGGTTAGGGTTCGGGCTAGGGTTAGGGTTAGGGGACGGGGACTATTTAGGGTCCAGGTGAGGGTATGACAACGGTTTAGCGGGAGCGTACGTGTGAGGGCGTGGGTTAGTGTGAGCGTACGGGTTAGGATTGGGGACGGGTGAGGGGAAGGTTTCGGGGAAGGGTTAGGGTTAGGGTTCGGGCTAGTGTTAGGTTTACGGGATGGGGACGGTTTAGGGTACAGGTGAGGGTACGACAACGGTTTAGAGGGAGCGTACGTGTGAGGGCGTGGGTTAGTGTGAGCGTACGGGTTAGGATTACGGGACGGGTGAGGGGAAGGCTTTGGGGAAGACTTAGGGTTAGGGTTCGGGCTAGGGTTAGGGTTAGGGGACGGGGACGGTTTAGGGTCCAGGTGAGGGTACGACAATGGTTTAGGGGGATCGTACCTGTGAGGGCGTGGGATAGTTTGAGCGTACGGTTTAGGATTAGGGGACGGGTGAGGGGAAGGCTTCGAGGAAGGGTTAGGGTTAGGGTTCGGGCTAGGGTTAGGGTTCGGGGCGGGGACGGTTTAGGGTCCAGGTGAGGGTACGACAACGGTTTAGCAGGAGCGTACGTGTGAGGACGCGGGTTAGTGTGAGCGTACGGGTTAGGATTAGGGGACGGGTGAGGGGAAGGCTTTGGGGAATGTTAGGATTAGGGTTCGGGCTAGGGTTAGGCTTAGGGGACGTGGACGGTTTAGGGTCCAGGTGAGGGTACGACAAAGATTTACGGGGAGCATACGTGTGAGGGCACGGGTTAGTGTGAGCGTATGGGTTAGGATTCGGTGACGGGTGAGGGGAAGGCTTCGGGGAAGGGTTAGGGTTAGGATTCGGGCTAGGGTTAGGGTTAGGGGACGGGGACGGCTTAGTGTCCAGTTGTGGGTACGACAACGGTTTAGGGGGAGCGTACGTGTGAGCGTGAGGGTTAGTGTGAGCGTATGGGTTAGGATTAGGGGAAGGGTTAGGGGAAGGCTTCAGGGAAGGGTTAGGGTTCCGGCTAGGGTTAGGGTTAGGAGACAGGGACGGTTTAGGGCCCAGGTGAGGGTACGACAGCGGTTTAGTGGGAGCGAACGTGTGAGGGCCCGGGTTAGTGTGAGCGTACGGTTTAGGATTAGGGGACGGGTGAGGGGAAGGCTTCGGGGAAGGGTTGGGGTTAGGGTTCGGGCTAGGGTTAGGGTTAGGGGACGGGGACGGTTTAGGGTCCAGGTGAGGGTACGACAACGGTTTAGGGGGAGCGTACGTGTGAGGGCGCGGGTTAGTGTGAGCGTACGGGTTAGGATTAGGGGACGGGTGAGGGGAAGGCTTCGGGGAATGGTTAGAGTTAGGGTTCGGGCTAGGGTTAGGGTTAGGGGACAGGGACGGTTTAGGGTCCATGTGAGGGTACGACAAAGATTTAGGGGGAGCGTACGTGTGAGGGCACGGGTTAGTGTGAGCGTATGGGTTAGGATTCGTGGACGGGTGAGGGGAAGGCTTCGGGGAAGTGTTAGGGTTACGGTTCAGGCTAGGGTTAGGGTTAGGGAACGGGGACGGTTTAGGGTCCAGTTGAGGGTACGACAACGGTGTAGGGGGAGCGTACGTGTGAGCGTGAGGGTTACTGTGAGCGTATGGGTTAGGATTAGGGGAAGGGTGAGGGGAAGGTTTCAGGGAAGGTTTAGGGTTCGGGCTAGGGTTAGGGTTAGGGGACAGGGACGGTTTAGGGTCCAGGTGAGGGTACGACAACGGTTTAGGTGGAGCGTACGTGTGAGGGCGCGGGTTACTGTGAGCGTACGGGTTAGGATTAGGTGACGGGTGAGGGGAAGGCTTCGGGGGAGGTTTAGGGTTAGGGTTTGGGCTAGGGTTAGGTTTAGGGGACGGGGAAGGTTTAGGGTCCAGGTGAGGGTACAACAACGGTTTAGGGGGAGCGTACGTGTGAGGGCGCGGGTTAGTGTGAGCGTACGGGTTAGGATTAGGGGACGGGTGAGGGGAAGGCTTCGGGGAAGGGTTAGGGTTAGGGTTCGGGCTAGGGTTAGGTTTAGGGGACGGGGACGGTTTAGGGTCCATGTGAGGGTACGACAACGGTTTAGGGGGAGCGTACGTGTGAGGGTGCGGGTTAGTGTGAGCGCACGGGTTAGGATTAGGGGACGGGTGAGGGGAAGGCTTCGGAGAAGGGTTAGGGTTAGGGTTCGGGCTAGGGTTAGGGTTAGGGGACGGGGACGGTTTAGGGTCCAAGTGAGGGTATGACAACGGTTTAGGGTGAGCGTACATGTGAGAGCGCAGGTTAGTGTGAGCGTACGGGTTAGGATTAGAGGACGGGTGAGGGGAAGGCTTCGGGGAAGGGTTAGGGTTAGGGTTCGGGCTAGGGTTAGGGTTAGGGGACGGGGACGGTTTAGGGTCCTGGTGAGGGTACGACAACGGTTGAGGGGGAGTGTACGTTTGAGGGCGCGGGTTAGTGTGAGCGTACGAGTTAGGATTAGGGGACGGGTGAGGGGAAGGCTTCAGGGAAGGGTTAGGGTTAGGGTTCGGGCTAGGTTTAGGGTTAGGGTTAGGGGACAGGGACGGTTTAGGGTCCAGGTGAGGGTACGACAATGGTTGAGGGGGAGCGTACATGTGAGGGCGCAGGTTAGTGTGAGCGTACGGGTTAGGATTACGGGACGGGTGAGGGGAAGGCTTTGGGGAAGGTTTAGGGTTAGGGTTCGGGCTAGGGTTAGGGTTAGGCGACGGGGACGGTTTAGGGTCCAGGTGAGGGTACAACAGACCTTTAGGGGGAGCATACGTGTGAGGGCGCGGGTTAGTGTGAGCGTACGGGTTAGGGTAGTGGACGGGTGAGGGGAAGGATTCAGGGAAGGGTTAGGGTTAGGGTTCGGGCTAGGGTTAGGGTTAGGGGACGGGGACTATTTCGGGTCCAGTTGAGGGTATGACAACGGTTTAGCGGGAGCGTACGTGTGAGGGCGCGGGTTAGTGTGAGCGTACGGTTTACGATTAGGGGATGGGTGAGGGGAAGGCTTCGGGGAAGGGTTAGGGTTAGGGTTCGGGCTAGGGTTAGGTTTAGGGGATTGGGACGGTTTAGTGTCCAGGTGAGTGTACGACAACGGTTTAGGGGGAGCGTACGTGTGAGGGCGTGGGTTAGTGTGAGCGTACGGGTTAGGATTGCGGACGGGTGAGGGGAAGGTTTCGGGGAAGAGTTAGGGTTAGGGTTCGGGCTAGGGTTAGGTTTACGGGATGGGGACGGTTTAGGGTCCAGGTGAGGGTACGACAACGGTTTAGGTGGAGCGTACGTGTGAGGGCGCGGGTTAGTGTGAGCGTACGGTTTAGGATTAGGGGACCGGTGAGGGGAAGGCTTCGGGGAAGGGTTAGGGTTAGGGTTCGGGCTAGGGTTAGGGTTAGGGGACGGGGACGGTTTAGGGTCCAGGTGAGGGTACGACAACGGTTTAGGGGGAGTGTACATTTGAGGGCGCGGGTTAGTGTGAGCGTACGAGTTAGGATTAGGGGACGGGTGAGGGGAAGGCTTCAGGGAAGGGTTAGGGTTAGGGTTCGGGCTAGGTTTAGGGTTAGGGTTAGGGGACAGGGACGGTTTAGGGTCCAGGTGAAGGTACGACAATGGTTGAGGGGGAGCGTACATGTGAGGCGCAGGTTAGTGTGAGCGTACGGGTTAGGATTAGGGGACGGGTGAGGGGAAGGCTTCGGGGAACGGTTAGGGTTATGGTTCGGGCTAGGGTAAGGGTTAGGGGACGGGGACGGTTTAGGGTCCAGGTGAGGGTAAGTCAATGGTTTAGGGGGAGCGTATGTGTGAGGGTGCGGGTCAGTGTGAGTGTACGGGTTAGGATTAGGGGACGGGTGAGTGGAAGGCTTCGCGGAATGGTTATGGTTAGGGTTCGGGCTAGGGTTAGGGTTAGGGGACGGGGATTGTTTAGGGTCCAGGTGAGGGTACGACAACTGTTTAGGTGGAGCGTATGTGTGAGGGTGCGGGTTAGTGTGAGCGTACGGGTTAGGATTAGGGGACTGGTGAGGGCAAGGCTTCCGGGAAGGGATAGGGTTAGTGTTCGGGCTAGGGTTAGGGTTAGGGGATGGGGACGGTTTAGGGTCCAGGTGAGGGTACGACAACGGTTTAGGGGAAATGTACGTGTGAGGGGGCGGGTTAGTGTGAGCGTACGGGTTAGTATTAGGGGATGTGTGAGGAGAAGGCTTCGGGGAAGTGTTAGGGCTAGGTTTCGGGCTAGTGTTAGGTTTAGGGGATGGGAAAAGTTTAGGGTCCAGGTGAGGGTACGACAACGGTTTAGGGGGAGCGTACATGTGAGGGCGCGGGTTAGTGTGAGCGTACGGGTTAGGATTAGGGGACGGGTGAGGGGCAGGCTTCGGGAAAGTGTTAGGGTTAGGGTTCGGGCTAGGGTTAGGGTTAGGTTTAGAGGACGGGGACGGTTTACGGTCCAGGTGAGGGTACGACAATGGTTTAGGGGGAGTGTACGTTTGAGGGTGCGGGTTAGTGTGAGCGTACGGGTTAAGATTAGGGGACGGGTGAGGGGAAGGCTTCAGGGAAGGTTTAGGTTTAGGGTTTGGGCTAGGGTTAGCGTTAGCGTTAGGGGACGGGGACGGTTTAGGGTCCAGGTGAGGGTACGACAATGATTTAGGGGGAGCGTACGTTTGAGGGCGCGGGTTAGTGTGAGCGTACGGGTTAGGATTAGGGTACGGGTGAGGGGAAGGCTTCGGGGAAGGGTTAGGGTTAGGGTTCGGGCTAGGGTTAGGTTTAGGGGATGGGGACGGTTTAGGGTACAGGTGAGGGTACGACAACGGTTTAGAGGGAGCGTAAGTGTGAGGGCGCGGGTTAGTGTGAGCGTACGGGTTAGGATTACGGGATGGGTGAGGGGAAGGTTTGGGGAAGGTTTAGGGTTAGGGTTCGGGCTAGGGTTAGGGTTAGGGGACGGGGACCGTTTAGGGTCCAGGTGAGGGTACAACAGAGCTTTAGGGGGAGCGTACGTGTGAGGGCGCGGGTTCGTGTGAGCGTACGGGTTAGTATTAGGGGATGGGTGAGGAGAAGGCTTCGGGGAAGGGTTAGAGCTAGGGTTCGGGCTAGGGTTAGGTTTAGGGGATGGGAACGGTTTAGGGTCCAGGTGAGGGTACGACAACGGTTTAGGGGGAGCGTACATGTGAGGGCGTGGTTTAGTGTGAGCGTACGGGTTAGGATTAGGGGACGGGTGAGGGGAAGGCTTCGGGGAACGGTTAGGGTTATGGTTCGGGCTAGGGTTAGGGTTAGGGGACGGGGACGGTTTAGGGTCCAGGTGAGGGTACAACAACGGTTTAGGGGGAGCGTACGTTTGGGGGCGCGGGATAGTGTGAGCGTACGGGTTAGGATTCGGTGACGGGTGAGGGGAAGGCTTCAGGGAAGGGTTAGGGTTAGGTTTCGGGCTAGGGTTAGGTTTAGGGGATGGGGACGGTTTAGGGTCCAGGTGAGGGTATGACAACGGTTTAGGGGGAGCATACGTGTGAGGGCGCGGGTTAGTGTGAGCCTACGGGTTAGCATTAGGGGACGTGTGAGGGGAAGGCTTCGGGGAAGGGTTAGGGTTAGGGTTCGGGCTAGGGTTAGGGTTAGGGGACGGGGACGGTTTAGGGTCCAGGTGAGGGTACGACAACGGTTTAGGGGGAGCGGTCGTGTGAGGGTGCGGGTTAGTGTGAGCGTATGGGTTAGGATTAGGGGACGGGTGAGAGGAAGGCTTCGGGGAAGGTTTAGGGTTAGGTTTCGGGCTAGGGTTAGGGTTAGGGGACGGGGACGGTTTAGGGTCCAGGTGAGGGTACGACAAAGGTTGAGGGGGAGCGTACATGTGAGGGCGCGGGTTAGTGTGAGCGTACGGGTTACGATTAGGGGACGGGTGAGGGGAAGGCTTCGGGGAAGGGTTAGGTTTAGGGTTCGGGCTATGGTTAGGGTTAGGGGACGGGGACGGTTTAGGGTCCAGGTGAGGGTACGACAACGCTTTAGGGGGATGGTACCTATGATGGCGCGTGTTAGTGTGAGCGTACGGGTTAGGATTACGGGACAGGTGAGGGGAAGGCTTCGGGGAAGGGTTAGGGTTAGGGTTCGGGCTAGGATTAGAGTTAGGGGACGGGGACGGTTTAGGGTCCAGGAGAGGGTACGACAACAGTTTAGGGCGAGCGTACGTGTGAGGGCGTGGTTTAGTGTGAGCGTACGGGTTAGGATTAGGGGACAGGTGAGGGGAAGATTTCAGGGAAGGGTTAGGGTTAGGGTTCGGGCTAGGGTTAGGGTTAGGGAACGGGGATGGTTTAGGGTCCAGGTTCGGTTACGACAACGGTTCATGGGGAGCGTACGTGTGAGGGCGCGGGTTAGTGTGAGCGTACGGCTTAGGATTATGGGACCGGTGAGGGGAAGGCTTCGGGGAAGGGTTAGGTTTAGGGTTCGGGCTAGGGTTAGGGTTAGGGGACGGGGACGGTTTAGGGTCCAGGTGAGGGTACGACAACGGTTGAGGGGGAGCGTACGTGTGACAGCGCGGGTTAGTGTGAGTGTACGGGTTAGGATTAGGGGACGGGTGAGGGGAAGGCTTCGGGGAAGGTTTTGGGTTAGGGTTCGGGCTAGGGTTAGAGTTAGGGGACGGGGACGGTTTGGGTCCAGGTGAGGGTACGACAGAGCTTCAGGGGGAGCATACGTGTGAGGGCGTCGGTTAGTGAGAGCGTACGGGTTAGGATTAAGGTACGGGTGAGGGGAAGGCTTCAGGGAAGGGTTAGGTTTAGGTTTCGGGCTAGGGTTAGGGATAGGGGACGGGGACGGTTTAGGGTCCAGGTGAGGGTACGACAACGGTTTAGGGGGAGCGTACGTGTGAGGGCGCGGGTTAGTGTAAGCATACCGGTTAGGATTAGGGGACGGGTGAGGGGAAGGCTTCGGGGAAGGGTTAGGGTTAGGGTTCGGGCTAGGGTTAGGGTTAGGGTATGGGGACGGTTTAGGGTCCAGGTGAGGGAACGACAATGGTTTATGGGGAGCGTACGTGTGAGGGCGCAGGTTAGTGTGAGCGTACGGTTTAGGATTAGGGGACCGGTGAGAGGAAGGCTTCGGGAAAGTGTTAGGGTTAGGTTTCGGGCTAGGGTTAGGGTTAGGGCACGGGGACGGTTTAGGTTCCAGGTGAGGGTACGACAACGGTTTAGGGGGAGTGTACGTGTGAGGGCACAGGTTAGTGTGAGCGTACGGGTTAGGGTAGGGGACGGGTGAGGAGAAGGATTCAGGGAAGTGTTAGGGTTAGGTTTCGGGCTAGGGTTAGGGATAGGGGACGGGGACGGTTTAGGGTCCAGGTGAGGGTACGACAACGGTTTAGGGAGAGCGTACGTGTGAGGGCGTGGGTTAGTGTGAGCATACCGGTTAGGATTAGGGGACGGGTGAGGGGAAGGCTTCGGGGAAGGGTTAGGGTTAGGGTTCGGGCTAGGGTTAGGGTTAGGGGATGGCGACAGTTTAGGGTCCAGGTGAGGGAACGACAACGGTTTATGGGGAGCGTACGTGTGAGGGCGCAGGTTAGTGTGAGTGTACGGTTTAGGATTAGGGGACTGGTGAGAGGAAGGCTTTGGGAAAGTGTTAGGGTGAGGGTTCGGGCTAGGGTTAGGGTTAGGGGACGGGGACGGTTTAGGGTCCAGGTGAGGGTACGACAACGGTTTAGGGGGAGCGGACGTGTGAGGGTGCGGGTTAGTGTGAGCGTATGGGTTAGGATTAGGGGACGGGTGGGAGGAAGGCTTCGGGGAAGGTTTAGGGTTAGGTTTCGGGCTAGGGTTAGGGTTAGGGGACGGGGACGGTTTAGGGTCCAGGTGAGGGTATGACAACGGTTTAAGGGGAGCGTACGTGTGAGCGTACGGGTTAGAATTAGGGGACGGGTGAGGGGAAGGCTTCGGGGAAGAGTTACGGTTAGGGTTCGGGCTAGGGTTAGGGTTAGGGGATGGGGACGGTTTAGGGTCCAGGTGAGGGTACGACAAAGGTTGAGGGGGAGCGTACATGTGAGGGCGCGGGTTAGTGTGAGCGTACGGGTTACGATTAGGGGACGGGTGAGGGGAAGGCTTCGGGGAAGGGTTAGGGTTAGGGTTCGGGCTATGGTTAGGGTTAGGGGACGGGGACGGTTTAGGGTCCAGGTGAGGGTACGACAACGCTTTAGGGGGATGGTACATGTGATGGCGCGTGTTAGTGTGAGCGTACGGGTTAGGATTACGGGACAGGTGAGGGGAAGGCTTCGGGGAACGGTTAGGGTTAGGGTTCGGGCTAGGGTTAGAGTTAGGGGACGGGGACGGTTTAGGGTTCAGGAGAGGGTACGACAACAGTTTAGGGCGAGCGTACGTGAGAGGGCGTGGTTTAGTGTGAGCGTACGGGTTAGGATTAGGGGACAGGTGAGGGGAAGATTTCGGGGAAGGGTTAGGGTTAGGGTTCGGGCTAGGGTTAGGGTTAGGGAACGGGGATGGTTTAGGGTCCAGGTGAGGTTACGACAACGGTTTATGGGGAGCGTACGTGTGAGGGCGCTGGTTAGTGTGAGCGTACGTGTTAGGATTATGGGACCGGTGAGGGGAAGGCTTCGGGGAAGGGTTAGGTTTAGGGTTCGGGCTAGGGTTAGGGTTAGGGGACGGGGACGGTTTAGGGTCCAGGTGAGGGTACGACAACGGTTGAGGGGGAGCGTACGTGTGATGGCGCGGGTTAGTGTGAGTGTACGGGTTAGGATTAGGGGACGTGTGAGGGGAAGGCTTCGGGGAAGGTTTTGGGTTAGGGTTCGGGCTAGGGTTAGAGTTAGGGGACGGGGACGGTTTGGGGTCCAGGTGAGGGTACTACAGAGCTTCAGGGGGAGTGTCCGTGTGAGGGCGTGGGTTAGTGTGAGCGTACGGGTTAGGATTAGGGTACGGGTGAGGGGAAGGCTTCAGGGAAGTGTTAGGGTTAGGGTTAGGGCTAGGGTTAGGGTTAGGGTTAGGGGACGGGGACGGTTTAGGGTCCAGGTGAGGGTACGACAACGGTTTAGGGGGAGCGTACGTTTGAGGGCGCGGGTTAGTGTGAGCGTACGGGTGAGGATTAGGGGACGGGTGAGGGGAAGGCTTCGGGGAAGGGTTAGGGTTAGGGTTCGGGCTATGGTTAGGGTTAGGGGACGGGGACGGTTTAGGGTCCAGGTGAGGGTACGACAACGCTTTAGGGGGATGGTACCTGTGATGGCGCGTGTTAGTGTGAGCGTACGGGTTAGGATTACGGGACAGGTGAGGGGAAGGCTTCGGGGAAGGGTTAGGGTTAGGGTTCGGGCTAGGGTTAGAGTTAGGGGACGGAGACGGTTTAGGGTCCAGGAGAGGGTACGACAACAGTTTAGGGCGAGCGTACGTGTGAGGGCGCGGTTTAGTGTGAGCGTACGGGTTAGGATTAGGGGACAGGTGAGGGGAAGATTTCGGGGAAGGGTTAGGGTTAGGGTTCGGGCTAGGGTTAGGGTTAGGGAACGGGGATGGTTTAGGGTCCAGGTGAGGTTACGACAACGGTTTATGGGGAGCGTACGTGTGAGGGCGCTGGTTAGTGTGAGCGTACGGGTTAGGATTACGGGACCGGTGAGGGGAAGGCTTCGGGGAAGGGTTAGGTTTAGGGTTCGGGCTAGGGTTAGGGTTAGGGGACGGGGACGCTTTAGGGTCCAGTTGAGGGTACGACAACGGTGTAGGGGGAGCGTACGTGTGAGCGTGAGGATTACTGTGAGCGTATGGGTTAGGATTAGGGGAAGGGTGAGGGGAAGGTTTCAGGGAAGGTTTAGGGTTCGGGCTAGGGTTAGGGTTAGGGGACAGGGACGGTTTAGGGTCCAGGTGAGGGTACGACAACGGTTTAGGCGGAGCGTACGTGTGAGGGCGCGGGTTAGTGTGAGCGTATGGGTTAGGATTAGGTGACGGGTGAGGGGAAGGCTTCGGGGGAGGGTTAGGGTTAGGGTTCGGGCTTGGGTTAGGGTTAGGGGACGGGGACGGTTTAGGGTCCAGGTGAGGGTACAACAACGGTTTAGGGGGAGCGTACGTGTGAGGGCGCGGGTTAGTGTGAGCGTACGGGTTAGGATTAGGGGACGGGTGAGGGGAAGGCTTCGGGGAAGGGTTAGGGTTAGGGTTCGGGCTAGGGTTAGGGTTAGGGGATGGGGACGGTTTAGGGTCCATGTGAGGGTACGACAACGGTTTAGGGAGAGCGTACGTGTGAGGGCGCGGGTTAGTGTGAGCGCACGGGTTAGGATTAGGGGACGGGTGAGGGGAAGGCTTCGGGGAAGTGTTAGGGTTAGGGTTCGGGCTAGGGTTAGGGTTAGGGGACGGGGACAGTTTAGGGTCCAGGTGAGGGTACGACAACGGTTTAGGGGAAATGTACGTGTGAGGGCGCGGGTTAGTGTAAGCGTACGGGTTAGTATTAGGGGATGGGTGAGGAGAAGGCTTCGGGGAAGTGTTAGGGCTAGGGTTCGGGCTAGGGTTAGGTTTAGGGGATGGGAACGGTTTAGGGTCCAGGTGAGGGTACGACAACGGTTTACAGGGAGCGTACATGTGAGAGCGCAGGTTAGTGTGAGCGTACGGGTTAGGATTAGGGGACGGGTGAGGGGAAGGCTTCGGGGAAGGGTTAGGGTTAGGGTTCGGGCTAGGGTTAGGGTTAGGGGACGGGGACGGTTTAGGGTCCAGGTGAGGGTACGACAACGGTTTAGGGGGAGTGTACGTTTGAGCGCGCGGGTTAGTGTGAGCGTACGGGTTAGGATTAGGGGACGGGTGAGGGGAAGGCTTCAGGGAAGGGTTAGGGTTAGGGTTCGGGCTAGGTTTAGGGTTAGGGTTAGGGGACAGGGACGGTTTAGGGTCCAGGAGAGGGTACGACAATGGTTGAGGGGGAGCGTACATGTGAGGGCGCAGGTTAGTGTGAGCGTACGGGTTAGGATTACGGGATGGGTGAGGGGAAGGCTTTGGGGAAGGTTTAGGGTTAGGGTTCGGGCTAGGGTTAGGGTTAGGCGACGGGGACGGTTTAGGGTCCGGGTGAGGGTACAACAGAGCTTTAGGGGGAGCATACGTGTGAGGGCGCGGGTTAGTGTGAGCGTACGGGTTAGGATTAGGGGACGGGTGAGGGGAAGGCTTCGGGGAACGGTTAGGGTTATGGTTCGGGCTAGGGTAAGGGTTGGGGGACGGGGACGGTTTAGGGTCCAGGTGAGGGTAAGTCAATGGTTTAGGGGGAGCGTACGTGTGAGGGTGCGGGTCAGTGTGAGTGTACGGGTTAGGAATAGGGGACGGGTGACAGGAAGGCTTCGCGGAATGGTTATGGTTAGGGTTCGGGCTAGGGTTAGGGTTAGGGGACGGGGATTGTTTAGGGTCCAGGTGAGGGTACGACAACTGTTTAGGTGGAGCGTATGTGTGAGGGTGCGGGTTAGTGTGAGCGTACGGGTTAGGATTAGGGGACGGGTGAGGGGAAGGCTTCAGGGAAGTGTTAGGGTTAGGGTTCGGGCTAGGGTTAGGGTTAGGGGACGGGGACGGTTTAGGGTCCAGGTGAGGGTACAACAGAGCTTTAGGGGGAGCATACGTGTGAGGGCGCGGGTTAGTGTGAGCGTACGGGTTAGGGTAGTGGACGGATGAGGGGAAGGATTCAGGGAAGGGTTAGGGTTCGGGCTAGTGTTAGGGTTAGGGAATGGGGACTATTTAGGGTCCAGGTGAGGGTATGACAACGGTTTAGTGGGAGCGTACGTGTGAGGGCGCGGGTTAGTGTGAGCGTACGGTTTACGATTAGGGGATGGGTGAGGGGAAGGCTTCGGGGAAGGGTTAGGGTTAGGGTTCGGGCTAGGGTTAGGTTTAGGGGATTGGGACGGTTTAGTGTCCAGGTGAGGGTACGACAACGGTTTAGGGGGAGCGTACGTGTGAGGGCGTGGGTTAGTGTGAGCGTACGGATTAGGATTGGGGACGGGTGAGGGGAAGGTTTCGGGGAAGGGTTAGGGTTAGGGTTCGGGCTAGGGTTAGGTTTAGGGGATGGGGACGGTTTAGGGTACAGGTGAGGGTACGACAACGGTTTAGAGGGAGCGTAAGTGTGAGGGCGTGGGTTAGTGTGAGCGTACGGGTTAGGATTACGGGATGGGTGAGGGGAAGGTTTGGGGAAGGTTTAGGGTTAGGGTTCGGGCTAGGGTTAGGGTTAGGGGACGGGGACGGTTTAGGGTCCAGGTGAGGGTACAACAGAGCTTTAGGGGGAGCGTACGTGTGAGGGCGCGGGTTAGTGTGAGCGTAAGGGTTAGTATTAGGGGATGGGTGAGGAGAAGGCTTCGGGGAAGGGTTAGAGCTAGGGTTCGGGCTAGGGTTAGGTTTAGGGGATTGGAACGGTTTAGGGTCCAGGTGAGGGTACGACAACGGTTTAGGGGGAGCGTACATGTGAGGGCGTGGTTCAGTGTGAGCGTACGGGTTAGGATTAGGGGACGGGTGAGGGGAAGGCTTCGGGGAACGGTTAGGGTTATGGTTCGGGCTAGGGTTAGGGTTAGGGGACGGGGACGGTTTAGGGTCCAGGTGAGGGTACGACAACGGTTTAGGGGGAGCGTACGTTTGAGGGCGCGGGATAGTGTGAGCGTACGGGTTAGGATTAGGGGACGGGTGAGGGGAAGGCTTCGGGGAAGGGTTAGGGATAGGGTTCTGGTTAGGGTTCGGGTTAGGGGACGGGGACGGTTTAGGGTCCAGGTGAGGGTACGACAACGGTTTAGGGGGAGCGTACCTGTGTGGGCGTGGGTTAGTGTGAGCATATGGGTAAGGATTAGGGGGCAGGTGAGGGGAAGGCTTCGGGAAAGGGTTCGGGTTAGGGTTCGGGCTAGGGTTAGGGTCAGGGGACGGGGACGGTTTAGGGTCCAGGTGAGGGTATGACAACGGTTTAGGGGGAGCGTACGTGTGAGGGCGCGGGTTAGTGTAAGCGTACGGGTTAGGATTAGGGGACGGGTGAGGGGAAGGCTTCGGGGAAGGGTTAGGGTTAGGTTTCGGGCTAGGGTTAGGTTTAGGGGATGGGGACGGTTTAGGGTCCAGGTGAGGGTATGACAACGGTTTAGGGGGAGCATACGTGTGAGGGCGCGGGTTAGTGTGAGCCTACGGGTTAGGATTAGGGGACGGGTGAGGGGAAGGCTTCGGGGAAGGGTTAGGGTTAGGGTTCGGGCTAGGGTTAGGGTTAGGGGACGGGGACGGTTTAGGGTCCAGGTGAGGGTACGACAACGGTTTAGGGGGAGCGGTCGTGTGAGGGTGCGGGTTAGTGTGAGCGTATGGGTTAGGATTAGGGGACGGGTGAGAGGAAGGCTTCGGGGAAGGTTTAGGGTTAGGTTTCGGGCTAGGGTTAGGGTTAGGGGACGGGGACGGTTTAGGGTCCAGGTGAGGGTACGACAACGGTTTAGGGGGAGCGTACGTGTGAGGGCGCGGGTTAGTGTGAGCGTACGGGTTAGAATTAGGGGACGGGTGAGGGGAAGGCTTCGGGGAAGGGTTACGGTTAGGGTTCGGGCTAGGGCTAGGGTTAGGGGATGGGGACGCTTTAGGGTCCAGGTGAGGGTACGACAAAGGTTGAGGGGGAGCGTACATGTGAGGGCGCGGGTTAGTGTGAGCGTACGGGTTACGATTAGGGGACGGGTGAGGGGAAGGCTTCGGGGAAGGGTTAGGTTTAGGGTTCGGGCTAGGGTTAGGGTTAGGGGACGGGGACGGTTTAGGGTCCAGGTGAGGGTACGACAACGCTTTAGGGGGATGGTACCTGTGATGGCGCGTGTTAGTGTGAGCGTACGGGTTAGGATTACGGGACAGGTGAGGGGAAGGCTTCGGGGAAGGGTTAGGGTTAGGGTTCGGGCTAGGATTAGAGTTAGGGGACGGGGACGGTTTAGGGTCCAGGAGAGGGTACGACAACAGTTTATGGCGAGCATACGTGTGAGGGCGTGGTTTAGTGTGAGCGTACGGGTTAGGATTAGGGGACAGGTGAGGGGAAGATTTCAGGGTAGGGTTAGGGTTAGGGTTCGGGCTAGGGTTAGGGTTAGGGAACGGGGATGGTTTAGGGTCCAGGTTCGGTTACGACAACGGTTTATGGGGAGCGTACGTGTGAGGGCGCGGGTTAGTGTGAGCGTACGGGTTAGGATTATGGGACCGGTGAGGGGAAGGCTTCGGGGAAGGGTTAGGTTTAGGGTTCGGGCTAGGGTTAGGGTTAGGGGACGGGGACGGTTTAGGGTCCAGGTGAGGGTACGACAACGGTTGAGGGGGAGCGTACGTGTGACAGCGCGGGTTAGTGTGAGTGTACGGGTTAGGATTAGGGGACGGGTGAGGGGAAGGCTTCGGGGAAGGTTTTGGGTTAGGGTTCGGGCTAGGGTTAGAGTTAGGGGACGGGAACGGTTTGGCGTCCAGGTGAGGGTACGACAGAGCTTCAGGGGGAGCGTACGTGTGAGGGCGTCGGTTAGTGTGAGCGTACGGGTTAGGATTAGGGTACGGGTGAGGGGAAGGCTTCAGGGAAGGGTTAGGTTTAGGTTTCGGGCTAGGGTTAGGGATAGGGGACGGGGACGGTTTAGGGTCCAGGTGAGGGTACGACAACGGTTTAGGGGGAGCGTACGTGTGAGGGCGCGGGTTAGTGTGAGCGTACGGGTTAGAATTAGGGGACGGGTGAGGGGAAGGCTTCGGGGAAGGGTTACGGTTAGGGTTCGGGCTAGGGCTAGGGTTAGGGGATGGGGACGGTTTAGGGTCCAGGTGAGGGTACGACAATGGTTGAGGGGGAGCGTACATGTGAGGGCGCGGGTTAGTGTGAGCGTACGGGTTAGGATTACGGGACGGGTGAGGGGGAGGCTTTGGGGAAGGGTTAGGGTTAGGGTTCGGGCTAGGGTTAGGGTTAGGGGATGGGGACGGTTTAGGGTCCAAGTGAGAGTACAACAGAGCTTTAGGGGGAGCGTACCTGTGAGGGCGCGGGTTAGTGTGAGCGTACGGGTTAGGGTAGGGGACGGGTGAGGAGAAGGATTCAGGGAAGGGTTAGGGTTAGGTTTCTGGCTAGGGTTACGGATAGGGGACGGGGACGGTTTAGGGTCCAGGTGAGGGTACGACAACGGTTTAGGGGGAGCGTACGTGTGAGGGCGCGGGTTAGTGTGAGCATACCGGTTAGGATTAGGGGACGGGTGAGGGGAAGGCTTCGGGGAAGGGTTAGGGTTAGGGTTCGGGCTAGGGTTAGGGTTAGGGGATGGGGACAGTTTAGGGTCCAGGTGAGGGAACGACAGCGGTTTATGGGGAGCGTACGTGTGAGGGCGCAGGTTAGTGTGAGCGTACGGTTTAGGATTAGGGGACCGGTGAGAGGAAGGCTTCGGGAAAGTGTTACGGTTAGGGTTCGGGCTAGGGTTAGGGTTAGGGCACGGGGACGGTTTAGGTTCCAGGTGAGGGTACGACAACGGTTTAGGGGGAGCGTACGTGTGAGGGCACGGGTTAGTGTGAGCGTACCGGTTAGTATTAGGGGATGGGTTAGGAGATGGCTTCGGGGTAGGGTTAGGGCTAGGGTTCGGACTAGGGTTAGGTTGAGGGGATGGGAACGGTGTAGGGTCCAGGTGAGGGTACGACAACGGTTTAGGGGGAGCGTACGTGTGAGGGCGTGGGTTAGTGTGAGCCTATGGGTTAGGATTAGGGGACGGGTGAGGGGAAGGCTTCGGGGAAGGGTTAGGGTTAGGGTTCGGGCTAGGGTTAGGGTTAGGGTTAGGGGACGGTGACGGTTTAGGGTCCAGGTGAGGGTACGACAACAGTTTAGGGGGAGCGTACGTGTGAGGACACGGGTTAGTGTGAGCGTAAGGGTTAGGATTAGGGAACGAGTGAGAGGAAGGCTTCGGGGAAGGGTTAGGGTTAGGGTTCAGGCTAGGATTAGGGTTAGGGGACGGGGACGGTTTAGGGTCCAGGTGAGGGAACGACAACGGTTTATGGGGACCGTACGTGTGAGAGCGCGGTTTAGTGTGAGCGTACGGTTTAGGATTAGGGGACCGGTGAGGGGAAGGCTTCGGGGAAGGGTTAGGGTTAGGGTTCGGGCTAGGGTTAGGGTTAGGGGACGGGGATGGTTTAGGGTCCAGGTTCAGTTACGACAACGGTTTATGGGGAGCGTACGTGTGAGGGCGCGGGTTAGTGTGAGCGTACGGGTTAGGATTATGGGACCGGTGAGGGGAAGGCTTCGGGGAAGGGTTAGGTTTAGGTTTCGGGCTAGGGTTAGGGTTAGGGGACGGGGACGGTTTAGGGTCCAGGTGAGGGTACGACAACGGTTGAGGGGGAGCGTACGTGTGACGGCGCGGGTTAGTGTGAGTGTACGGGTTAGGATTAGGGGACGGGTGAGGGGAAGGCTTCGGGGAAGGTTTAGGGTTAGGGTTCGGGCTAGGGTTAGGGTTATGGGACGGGGATGGTTTAGGGTCCACGTGAGGGTACGACAGAGCTTTAGGGGGAGCGTACGTGTGAGGGCGCGGGTTAGTGTGAGCGTACGGTTTAGGATTAGGGGACGGGTGAGGGGAAGGCTTCGGGGAAGGTTTAGGGTTAGGGTTCGGGCTAGGGTTAGGGTTAGGGGATGGGGACGGTTTAGGGTCCAGGTGAGGTTACGACAACGGTTTATGGGGAGTGTACGTGTGAGGGTACGGGTTAGTGTGAGCGTACGGGTTAGGATTAGGGGACGGGTGAGGGGAAGATTTCGGGGAAGCGTTAGGGTTAGGGTTCGGGCTAGGGTTAGGGTTAGGGGACGGGGATGGTTTAGGGTCCAGGTTCAGTTACGACAACGGTTTATGGGGAGTGTACGTGTGAGGGTGCGGGTTAGTGTGAGCGTACGGGTTAGGATTAGGTGACGGGTGAGGGGAAGGCTTCGGGGAAGGGTTAGGTTTAGGGTTCGGGCTAGGGTTAGGGTTAGGGGACGGGGACGGTTTAGGGTCCAGGTGAGGGTACGACAACGGTTGAGGGGGAGCGTACGTGTGAGGGCGTGGGTTAGTGTGAGCGTACGGGTTAGGATTAGGGGACGGGTGAGGGCAAGGCTTCGGGGAAGGGTTAGGGTTAGGTTTATTCTTCTTACTGATGTGAAATTAGAGTGACATGTGCCCATTGAAACCGCTACAGCTAGTTTCTCACTGGTTCTCCCTATTCCCATTCATCCTCCACACTAACTGCAGACTGTGCGATACCAGAACTTAAAGGCATTGACTCTCCATGTGGGGATATTTTAGTAAAGCGGCTGGAATGTCGATCCGGAGCCCCAG
Organism: Leucopleurus acutus; assembly: GCF_964270905.1. Taxonomy (NCBI): domain Eukaryota; kingdom Metazoa; phylum Chordata; class Mammalia; order Artiodactyla; family Delphinidae; genus Leucopleurus; species Leucopleurus acutus. The sequence goes on from NW_028139201.1 coordinate 1,122,011, forward strand.
GAGAGGAAAAATGAGGTGCGTTTTAGAAACCTTTCCCGATCATATGGTATACCAGTCGCTGGGTTTCCCAAGCATGGTTTAGCTGTAGGAAGATTCCCTTCAACCTGGAGTGTTGGGACCCTTGGAATGAGTAGCATGAAGTATTGCATTAAACTTTTGGCAGTTGCTCACCAAAGCTCACCAATCCTCTCAGCCCCAAGTGTCCAGCCTTATGTCTTATCCAGCTGTGGGTTTATATGTGGTCAATCCAGGTTGCATCACAGCCCCTGAGCGAATTTTGTAAGAATTTTTCTCTCTTTCATTGTTTCTGCGTTTTGTTTTTAAAATTTATTTCTATAATGGGGTTTAGCTCATTTTCACTGCTGTGTTTGTGCCGCTCTGCACACACTTGATTCCCTTATGGAGATATATCAATACATGGGTTTTAAGATTCTTATTACTCAGATATATTTCTCTGCGGTGTATAGGGTGTGTTGAGGCCAGTTCATTGAGCAAGGTGTAGATCTTGTCTAATATCTATTTGGTTTATTGAACGGTATCTGTGCTAATTTCAAACTCTGGTTTTATGCATCACCCCACCTCTCCTTTCCCCTTAAGCTGAAATAAGTGTGTTTTCTAAATGTGAGACACTGTTCTGTTCTGTAATTCATTTCTTGTGCAGCCATATTTACCCTCCCTCTATAAGTGATATCTTATGATATGTTTCTTTTTCTGTTTGACTTATTTCAAGTAGTATTATCGGACCTAAACCCACTCTTTATCCTTCTACTAGCCTTATTACATTGATTTCATGGTGAAGAGATATTCCATTGTACATAAGTACCACATCTTCTTTATCCATTGTTCTCTTTCCTGGGATATTTAAGGTGTACTGAAGTTGAGGTTCTTGTAAACAGAGTAGCCCTAAACTGTGGTGTGCTTGTGTCTTGTTGATTTTTAGACTTCCCTAGATATACTCCCATGATTGGAAGTGTCCTATGCTCTGTAGCTCTGTTTTTTAGATGATTTAGGAACCACCATACACTTCTCCAGAGTGGCTCTCGGCAGTTCACACACTGCCCATCAGCGTATAAAGGCTCCCTGTTCTCCATGGCCTGTCCTGCATTTCTGGTTTTTACAATTGTTTAGGATGGCCCTTTTGACCAGTGGGTAATGAGACTTCTTTGTTGTGCACATTTGCATTGCTTGCTTGCTTCGTTGCCCATAAAGTGCGTATGCGTTTTTTCCTGGATATAATCAGGAAAAAACGCATACGCCCTTTTGGGCCAACTGCATCATTGTCGAAATTCTGCCGCTTTTCATGTGCTTTAAAGACGAGTCCAATCTATCTCTTGAAATCTGTTTCTTGCAATTCTGTCTTGCATTCAGATCCTCTTCTTTGCCTTACCTCAACATATTTTTGGACGTTAGTTTTCATTTATAACTCTGCAGGTTTGTGAATTGCAGTGACCCTGAGCTCCATTTTTTAAGTTGCTCTTTTGTGAGCTGGCCTCAAAGCCGCAGGATTGCTTCAGGCCCTATTTTGGCTCGGGCGAGGCGGGCTGAGCCTTTTTTCAATTCTTATTCTTAATGGGAAATTAGAGTGATATGTGCCCGTCCAAACCCCTACAACTATTCTCTCATTGGTTCCCCCTCTTCCCGTTCATCCTCCTCACAATTTGCAAAATGTTTGAAACAGAAGTTGAAATGTGCTGATTCTCCAAGTGGGGAGATTCTAAGTAACGTGGCTGGAATGGTGAACAGGAGCACCAGGAGAGGATAAATGAGCTGCATTTTAGACACATCTCCCGATCACATGGTGTACAGTCCTCTGGGTTTTCCATGCATGTTTTAGCTGTAGGAAGATCCCTTGAACCTGCAGATTTGGGACCCATTGAATGGGTACCAGGTAGTATTACTTTAAAGGGTGTGCATTTCCTCACCCAACCTCACATTTCTCTTAGTGCAAACAGTTTCCAGCCTTATGTCTCATCCTGCTGTGGGTCTAGATGTGTTCAATCCATGTTGCATCACCGGCCCTGAGGAAAAGTTGTAAGAGGTTTTCTCTGTCTCTCTGTCGTTTATTTTTTTCAATTTATTACTATATTGGTTACAGCTGATTTTCAAAGCTCTGTTTCTTGCTGCTGTACATCCACTTGATTCACGTACAGAGAGACATCAGTAAATTCTTTTTCAGATTCTTACCAGTCGTATATATTCTTTTCCGGTGACTTGAGTGTGCTGAGTGCAGTTCTTTTAGCTACCGTGTAGGCCTTGTTGATTATCAGTTTGGTATTTGGAATGGTATCTTTGCTAATTTCAACCTCCTGGATGATGCCTCACCTCTCCCCACCTTTCCCGTTTAGCAGCCTTATGCGTGTTTTCTACATATTTGACTATGTTTTTGTTTTGTAATTTATTTCATGTGTAGCCATTTTGGATTCCACCTTTAAGTGATATCTTATGATATGTGTCTTTTTCTTTTTGAATTATGTCACTTAGAATGATCATACGTAACTCCTCCGGAGTTGTTACAACTGGCCATATTTCATTGATTTCCAGGCTGAATAATATTCCACTCTACCTAAGTACCACATCTCTATCCATTTTTTCTCTCCAGAGACATTTAAGTTATATCTTAGTCGAGGATCTTTTAAACAGAGAGGGGGTAAACATTGGGGTGCCTGTGTCCTCTCGATTTTTGTTTTTCCCAAGATATACGCCCATGAGTGCAAGTGCCCTATGCTCTGTAGCTCATTTTTTAGATGCTTTAGTAAACACAATACACTTCTCCAGAATGGCCGTTGGCAATATATATTTCCACTATAAGTCTCACAGGGCTCCCTCTTCTCCTTGCCCTGTCCTGCATTTCTGTTGTTTACGCTTTATGAGGATGGCTCTTCTGACTGATGCGAAGTGATATCTCTTGTAGTATTGACTTCCAGTGCCCACCTGTTTGGTTGGCTAAAAAAGTGTATGCCCTTTTCTTGAATATATACAGAAAAAAACGCATACACCCTTTTTGGCCAACTGCAATGTTGGCAATGTTCAGCTCCTTTTCTTGTGCTTAATGGCGAGTCCTTTCTACCTCCTCAAATCCCTTTCCTGCCATTCTCCCTTGCTTACAAGTCCTTTTCTCTGACTTTCCTCAAGACATTTTTCAGTGATGGATATTTTCAACTCTGCAGTTTCGTGAATTTTACTGTCCCTGAGTTCCATTGTTCAACTTGTGTTTATGGGAACTGGCCACAAAGCAGCGGGATTTCCTCAAGCCCTATACTGTTTCCATGGGCAACCCTAGCCTTTGGTCAATTCGTCTTCCTGATTGGAAATTAGAGTGACATGTGCCTGTCTGAACACCTAGGACTTGTCTCTCATTGTTCCTCATCCTTCCGCTTCATCCTCTGGACAAATTCCAAACTGTACGCAACAGGATGTTGACAGTGCTGCCATCTCCAAGTGGGGAGACTGTTAGTAAAGACGCTGGATGGGTGAACCCGAGCACCAGGAGATGAGGAGATGAGATGCCTTTTCCAAACTCTTCCCGATCAGACGGTATACCATCCTCTGGGTGTGACAGACATGTTTTAGCAGTAGGAAGAGTCCCATTCATGTAAGGAGAACACCAGGGCTTTTTCAAAATCAGTGTCTCCCCGAAACCCAAACTGGGGAATTTTTTAAGCTACGGCTACACATATGTTCATTAAGGGCCTTGGGAAGTAGGCAGAGTCCAAACTTTAGATGATTGAAGTCTTCAGGGTCAGAAGCACTCACCACCAGCTTCCCTTAGGTTACACTTTAACTGTCATTGATAGATGATGTCAATAAAAATATCTATTCTTTTTCAGATTATTTCCCCTTATAGGTTATTGCAAAATGTTGAGTGTAGTTCCCTGTGCTATACAGTAGTTCCTTGTTGATGATCTATTTTATACATAGCAGTGTGTATGTGTTAATCCCAAACTGTTACTTTATCCCTCCTCCCACCTTTCCCCTTTGGTAATAATAAATTATAAGATTTTATACTTCTCAGAAATGGGAGAGCTGAAAGAGAGGTATCATTTTCAATGGAAAAGCATTTAAAACAAGATTGAAGCTTTAACCAAGATTATTAGATGTACATCCTTGGAAAGAAATCACTTCGTTTCTCTAATATTGACCTGACAAATAAGACAAACCTTTTCACTGAACTTGCTTATAATAAAGTGATGGAAATAGCCAATGGAAGCGTTAGAAACATCTTATTTTACCCGAGCCTTATACACTGTTCTATGTTAACTACAGTTTGGCTCACACATCTGTTCATTGAGGTTACAATAGTCTCAATTTCTGTTACTGATCCTCCAGAGTGGACCCCAACAAGTGTCCCCCAGCGCAGTGTCATTGGGGCCAACAGATCGAGACTGAGTTTGGTTCACAAGCAAAGGAAACTTTATATTTTGATCAGAGAATGGAGAGGTGAGAGCATGCACTACCCCGTGGGCTGTGGGCTGGGCTGCTGTGTAGAGATCCTGTCAGAGTCAGTGGGAGGGAGGGGGCGGAGCTCTGGAGGGCCGGGTTGGCTGCAGCTCAGGCTCTATATCGCGGAGTCTGCACTGGGCCCCAGGAGCTGAGGTGTCGACCCAGCCATTCTGCACTAGGAAATCTGGTCTGAAGTGCCGGGTGTGGAACCTCTGCATGCGGGACCCTAGGAGCACATGAAATTAGACAAACACAAAGGATAAAAAAGGTTAGACTTGACTTTATTGCCCAGATTCTATTTTTATCTCCCAGGGATTTTTAATGGGCTTTGCTGGGGACAAACCCCTCCTCTGCCTTTTGTCCCGTTCCTCATTCTTGGAGTGCTGAGGGTGCAGACCCTTCTTCTGTAACTGCTGAGTGCTGAGTTGGGAGCCCTCATACCAAGGGGCGAGGGTCAGAGCTTCTCCCCAGCAGCCTCCAGGTGACGTTGATTGTCCCCAGGCCCCCTGCCTCCCTGCTCGTCCACCTGAGCACCAGCATTGGAAGCGTTATAGATTCTAATGACCTTTAAGGGTCCAGGAAAGAGATGTGCAGAGACGCTGTGGGGGCCGGTTTCACCCCGCCCCACATTTGTTCGGCCACCTTAGGCTGACCGTTTCTGCCAGCCTAGATGCTCTGACCAGTAGTCTGCGCTGTCTTCAATTAGGCCCCTGAATTAACGTACAAACAGCACCAGGTGTCAGAGCCCTGCCCGCTCAACTCCCAGACAGTCCAGGGTCAGTGGTGATCAAGGACCATGATGGCCACTGAGTCAACAGCCTTTTGAAGTAAACAGGAGTCCAGCCAGTCTTATTGGCCACCATCATCACGGTGTCTGTAGGCTTTTCTATGGTGACAGTGTGACATACGGTTCCCCCGCCAAGATTATTAGCTCCCCTCTGTGTGTAGTAAGTCCTGCAAGCAGTAGTCTACTCTTTTGGGACACACTCTTGTTGTTTTATGAGAGAAACTCCAGGTCAAGTGATGTTCACACGAGTCGTCATGGTGTCCTGTTGCCCCCGGTTATCTCTCTGGATGTTGGAGTTGGAGGGCCTCCTCACTCGAGGTTGGTGTGCCCACGGAGCAAACCCTGCAACTTCAGGGCATGGTTGGTGGTTAGGATCACCACGTGGGGTCCTTTTCCCTTAGGAGGGAGGTGGCCTTTTGGGCTGCTGATTTCCAGGTTTTTAGATACCGCCAGTATCTTGGCCAGATGCGGCAGTGGGCCAAGCCCCTTGGTGACCGTAGTTTATCCTACCTGGATGGCATTCTTGCATTGTTCCATTTCAAGTGGTCCCAGTTTTTGCACTAATTCTCCAATGGCGATTCACCTTTCACCGGGAATGTAAAGGTCAAAGGGTTTAGCTAAATTAGGGAGTTCCAGGGCAAGGGTCTGAATTGACTGCTCTTTCCATTCTTGAAAGGCCACTTCTGGATTCTATTCAAAAGGATCATCATCTTTTCCTTTCAGTGTTTCATATAATGGCCCAGCTAGTAGACTGCAGTTAGGGATCCAGAAGCAGCAAACCCTGGCCTCCCCAGGAACCCCTAAGCTGTCTTCTAGTTTTAGAAAGGAGTAAGGCCGAAAATGGTTTCTTCCCTTTCCTGGGATGGGCTTCTCCGACCTTCTGTGAGAATGAAGCCCAGGCAGGTCACCGCAGTCTGTGATATTTGAGCTTTTTCTTGGACAACTTCTATCCTTTATTGGCTTGGTAGTTCAGAGGCCTCCTTAGTAGGGCTGGCGATCAGAATGTCGTCTGCGTACTGAAGGAGGGTTTCCTTTTCCAGAGGTAGAACTTTTAGGTCTTTAGCTAAGGTTTCCCCAAAGATGGTGTGGGAATTTTTGCACCCTTGGGGCAAGACGGCCCGGAAGTATTGTTTTAGTTGTATGTTGAGTCCTGCCACTCACAAGCCAAAATTTCTTGTGACTCTGGGACTAATGGAATACAAAAGAAGGCATCATTGAAGACTAATACAGAATACTATGTCCTGGTGGTTGGTAGAATGACCAGCAGGGTGTAGGAATTAGGAGCAACTGGAGGTATATCCTCGGTGGCTTCACTGACTGTCCTGACATCCTTTACCAGGTCCCCAGCAGCCCATGGGGCTCTCGTGGTCAGACCAATCCCAGAATATGGAGCTCACCTGGGCAGGTACCCCACCCCCACCCAAGCCCACGGGGCTCTCGTGGTCAGGCCCCTCCCAGGATACAGAGCTACCCTTGCAGGTACTGTGGCAGGGCTGGGCACACAGGAACCGTGCACATAGCCCTCATTGCAGAGCACCCCCAGCTCACCTGTCGCTCAGAGCTGACACAGAGCACCTCAGAGCAGGACTTGAACTAACAAACAGCAGCTGCGACAGGTCTGTGACCCTGGGCATCACTCTGTGCGGCCTCCCTCCACCTGGTCTTCCAGAGACTTCCACTGCACCCGGGGCACCAGGCCTCTGTCTCCAACCACCACCCACCCCTCCTCTCCCTGACTCCTGGGTTCCTCTCATTAGGAGAGGGTTTTCTTGAAGTTGTCTCCCACTCATGGGCCAGATAAAATGATTAGAAAACAAGCTAAAGCTGCAGCCCCTTGTCTATCCTGACCCTCAGGAGCCCACACCTGTTCCTTGGACCTGGCCGGTTCAGCAAGTTCCATTTTCTGCAACTGTGAGCCCCTGAGGGGTGATGATTGGCTGAGCTGGGCAGCCTTACCCTGCCGGCCAGCCCTCCCCAGGTGTGCCTGGGTTGAGAGCAATATAAATACCACTCCAGGCAGCAAGAGCCCCTGCAGCCGTGCCTGACGCCATTTTCTCTGCCCTGTCAGCAGTCTCGGGGCTGGGCTGGTGGGAGGGAGTGAGAGGCCACGGCTTTGTGGGTGGCCCAGTGTGAGTGGGGCTCTGCTGGACTTTCTGCAGCAGTTGCCAGGCTGCCACCTGCTAAAGAAGAGGATGTGTCACCCATACCTGCTGCTGGAATTTCTCCCTGGGCAGAGGTGAGGAAGGAAAAAAGCAGTGGGGGCAGGGACAGGACGGGTATCTCAGGCAGGGAAATGGAAATCTTCCAGAAGAGCACCCAGGGCCAGGACCATCCTGGCTGGCCTGCAGGCACCAAGTCGGCCGGCATGCTGTCACTCGTGTGGCTCTATGGCCCTTCCTCTAGGCTTTCAAGTCCTTGTATATATTCAGGTGTTTTACCTGGGACGGGTGGGAATAGTTCAGCAGCAACTGGCCTGGGGCTCAGCTCACGTTTACTCACAGATGCCTCGGCACGGTGCCCCAGCTTTGCAATGAGGACGCTTGTTGCGTGGGGGCTGCTGGCTGACTGGGAGACGATTCCCCACCACTGACCAACTTCAGAATTGTTTACAACTGGAGCAAGTGCCCTGATACGGTTTTCCTCTGTGGAACTGGTGGGTTCTGTGTTTTTTTTCTCTTTTTCGTTTTTGGTTCAAGGTGGATTTTATTCCTCTTTTTTGTATTTACAGATAGAAGCATGGAAATAATTTATTCATATAAATATATGTATGTGAAGGGAATAATTGTTTTTTTCTGTTTTATTTTTTAAATTTTATTTCTTTTCAATTTTGAATTTTATTTTATATTTTTATACAGCAGGTTCTTATTGGTTATCTATTTTATACATATAAATGTATACATGCCAATCCCAGTCTCTCAACTCCTCCCACCACCATCCCCCCAACAGCTTTCCCCCCTTGTTGTCCATACATTTGTTGTCTACATCTGTTGCTCTATTTATGCCTTGCAAAATGGTTAATCTGTACGGTTTTTCTAGGTTCCACATATATGCATGAATATACAAGATTTGTTTTTCTCTTTCTGACTTACTTCACTCTGTATGACAGTCTCTAGATCCATCGACGTCTCTACAAATGACCCAATTTCATTCCTTTTCATGGCTTAGTAATATTCCATTTTATATACGTACCACAGCTTTATGCATTCGTCTGTCTGAGGGCATTTAGGTTGCTTCCATTACCTCGATATTGTAAATAGTGATGCAGTGAACATTGCAGTGAATGTCTCTTTTTGATTTATGGTTTTGTCTGGGTATATGTCCAGTCCTGGGATTGCTGTATCATATGGTAATTCTATTGTTAGTTTCTTAAGAAACTCCATATTGTTCTCCATAGTGACTGTATCAATTTATATTCCCAACAATAGTGGAAGAGGGTTCCTTTTCTCCACACCCTTTCCAGCATTTGTTGTTTGTAGATTTTCAGATGATGCCCATTCTAACAGGTGTGAGGTCATACCTCATTGTTGAGTCCATTTCGTTGAGCGGGGGTAGGTCTTGTCTATTACATATTTGGCTTATGGAACGGTATCTGTGCTAATTTCAAACTCTGGTTTTATGCAGCACCCCCTTAACTCACCTTTCCCCTTAAGCAAGCATAAGTTGGTTTTCTAATCTTGAGACCCTGTTCTGTTTTGTAATTCAGTTCATGTGTAGCCAAGTTTACATTCCGTGCATTAGTGATACCTTATGATGTTTCTTTTTCTGTGTGACTTATTTCACTTAGAATCATCATGCCTCAATCCACTCATTATGCTGGTACAGGCCTGGTGACACAGATTTCATTGCTGAGTGGTATTCTGTTGTACGTAAGTACTGCAACTTCTTTATCAATTATTTGTTCTCTGGGATATTTAACTCGTACTGTAGAAGAGGTTCCTGTAAACAGAGCCGTCCCAAATTTTGGGGTGGCTGTGTCTTTTTGATTTTAATTTCCCTAAGCTATAGAACCATAAGTGGAAATGCCCTAGACTCTGTTGCTTTGTTTTTCAGATGTATCAGGAAACACCATACACTTCTCCAGAGTGGCTGTTGGCAATTTACATCCCGCCCATCAGCATAACAAGGCTCCTTTTTCCCCATGGCCTGTCTTGCCTTTCTGGATTTTACACTTTTCTCAGATGGCCCTTTAGACCGGGGGGAAGTGACACTTCATAGTAGTTCGGATTTCCATTGCAAGCTTGCTTGGTTTGCCAAAAAGGGCGTATGTGTTTTTTCCTGAATATATTCAGGAACAAACTCATACGCCCTTTGTTGCCAAGTGCATCATTGTCGATGTTCTGCCTCTTTTCCTATGCTTTAAATGCAAATCCAGTCTACCTCCTGAAATCGGTTTCCTGAAATTCTGCCCCGCTTTCAAGTCCTCTTCGCAGCCTTACTTCAATATATTTTTGGACGTTATCTGTCATTTATAACTCTCCAGGTTTGTGAATTACAGGGCCCCTGAGCTCCTTTCTTCAACTCGCTTTCTTGTGAGCTGGCCGCAAACCCACAAGACTGCTTCAGGCCCTAATCTGCTTCTGGCAGGGCACGCTGAGCCTTTGGTTAATTTCTCTTCCTGGTGGGAAATGAGTGTTAAATATGCCCGTCCAGACACCTACCTCACTCTCAACCCCTTGGTGATGTGGGTCCTCTGGTTTGTGGCCAACTTTGCTGGGTTCCTCACCTTTCGATGATGTGGCCCCACTAATGTGAGGACACTCCTGCCTGGTTCTCATCCACGTGGTTATGTGGACCCCCTGGTGAGAGTCTGTTCCTGGCTTTGTTCCTCACCCACCTGTGAGGGAGACCCTCTGCTGATAGGTCACTCCTGCATGGCTGGCACACATTGCCTTGGTAAAGTCAGCCGTGTGGTGGCAGTTGGAGCGTGCTGGGAATCTCCTCCCCCCGGTGATGAGGGCCCTCTTGCGTCAGGCCCTAACTGCTGGGCTCACCAACTTTTCTTAGGGAGCCCAGTGATGCTTTGGCACTCCTCTTAGGATCCCATCTCCACGGGGATGTGGGCCTTCTGCTCTGAGGTCCCAACGGCTGGGTTGTTCACATTTTCATGATGTGGGCTCTCTGGTGTTCACAGAGGCCTGGATCCCATAGCCTCTGTGCTCTTGGCCGCCTGCTGGGAGGTTCCAACTGCTGGATTCCTCACTTTTTTAATTTTTTGGGCCCTCTGTTGGGAGGATCCTCCTGCCTGCCTCACTCCCAGCCCCTTCGTGATGTGTGTCGTCTGGTTTGAGGCCACATGTGCTGGGTTCCTCACCTTTCGATGATGTGGGACCAATGGTCTTAGGAGACTCCTGCCTGGTTCACATCCCCTTGGTGATGTGGGCCCTCTGTTGAGAGTCTGATCCTGGCTGGGTTCCTCACCCATCTGTGAGGTGGGCCGTCTGTTGTGAGGTCACTCCTGCCTGGCTTGCTCACCTCGCCTTGTGGACATGAGCCCTCTGGTGGCACTTGGAGCCTGCTGGGAGCCTCCTCTCCTCGGTGATGAGGGCCCTCTGGCGTCAGGCCCTAACTGCTGGGCTCCCCACATTTTGTGATGTGCGCCCAGTGGTGCGAGGACACTCCAGCCAGGTTCACATCCCCATTGGGATGTGGGCCTTCTGCTCTGAGGTCCCAAAGCCTGGGTTGCTCACAGTTTCATGATGTGGGCTCTCTGGTATTAGTTCACTCCTGCCTGCATCCCATAGCTTCTGTGCTCTGGGCCGCCTGCTGGGAGGTTCCAACTGCTGGATTCCTCACCTTTCTTATTCTTTGGGCCCTCTGTTTTTAGGCTACTCCTGCCTGCCTCACTCCCATTCCCTTTGTGATATGTGTCCTCTGATTTGAGGCCACATGTGCTGGGTTCCGCACCTTTCGATGATGTGACCCCACTGGAGGGAAGACAGTCCTGACTGGTTCCCATCCCCTTGCTGATGTGGGCCCTCAGGTGAGAGTCTGATCCTGGCTGGGTTCCTCACCCTTCTGTGAGGTGGGCCCTCTGCTGTGAGGTCAATCATGCCTGTCTGGCACACGTCACCTTGGCGACGTGGGCCCTCTGGTGGCAGTTGGAGTGTGCTGGGATCCTCCTCCCCTCGGTGATGAGGGCCCTCTTGCCTTAGGCCATAACTGCTGGGCTCCCCACATTTTCTGATGTGTGCCAAGTGAGTGAGGAGACTCTTGCCAGGTTCCCATCCCCATGGCAATATGGGCCTTCTGCTCTGAGGTCAAAACGGCTGGCTTGCTCACAGTACCATGATGTGGGCCCTCTGCTGTGAGTTCACTCCGGCAAGGATCCCTTATCATCGGTGCTCTGAGCCGCCTGCTGGGAGGTTCCAACTGCTGGATTCCTCAACTTTTTTATTCTATGTGCCCTCTGTTGTGAGGCTCCTCCTGCCTGCCTCACTGCCAGCCCCTTGGTGATGACTGTCCTATGGCTTGAGGCCACATGTGCTGCGTTCCTCACCTTTCGATGATGTGACCCCACTCGTGTGAGGACACTCCTGCCTGGTTCCCATCCCCTTGGTGAGGTGGGCCCTCTGGCGAGAGTCTAATCCTGGCTGGGTTCCTCAACGTTCTGTGAGGTAGGCCCTCTGCTGTGAGGTCACTCCTGCCTGGCTGGCACACGTCACCTTGGAGACGTGAGCCCTCTGGTGGCAGTTGGAGCGTGCAGGGCGCCTCCTCCTCTCGGTGATGACGGCCCTCTGGCGTCAGGCCCTAAATGGTGGGCTCCCCACATTTTCTGATGTGCGCCCAGTGGTGCGAGGACACTCCAACCAGGTTCCCATTCCCATGGGGATGTGGTCCTTCTGCGCTGAGGTCTCAACTCCTGGGTTGCTCACAGTTTTGTGATGTGGGCCCTCTGCTGTGAGTTCACTGTGGCCTGGATCCCATAGCCTCGGTGTTCTGGGCCGCCTGCTGGAAGGTCTAAATGCTGGAATCCTCACGTTTTTTATATTATGTGCCCTGTGTTGTGAGGCTACTCCTGCCTGCCTCACTCCAAGGCCCTTGGTGATGTGGGTCCTCTGGTTTGAGGACACATGTGCTGGGTTCCTCACCTTAAGATGATGAGGCCCCACTGGTGTGAGGATAATCCTGACTGGGTCCCATCCCCTTTGTGATGTGGGCCCTCTGGTGAGAGTCTGATCCTGGCTGGGTTCCTCACCCATCTGTGAGGTGGGCCCTCTACTATCAGGTAACTCTTGCCTGGGTTGCTCACCTCGCCTTGTTGACATGAGCCCTCTGGTGGCAATTGGACCCTGCTGGGAGCCTCCTCAGCTCTGTGATGAGGGCCCTCTGACGTCAGGCCCTAACTGCTGGGCTCCCCAACTTTTCTTAGTGAGCCCAGTGTTGCTCAAGCACTCCTCTTAGGTTCCCATCCCCATGGGGATGTGGGCCTTCTGCTCTGAGGTTCCAACGGCTGGGTTGATCACAATTTCATGATGTGGGCTCTCTGGTGTTAGTTCACTGTGGCCTGGATCCCATAGCCTCTGTGGTCTTGGCTGCCTGCTGGGAGGTTCCAACTGCTCGATTCCTCAACTTTTGTATTCTATGGGTCCTGTGTTGTGATGCTCCTCCTGCCTGCCTCACTCGCAACCCCTTCGTGATGTGGGTCTTCTGGTTTGAGGCCACATGTGCTGGGTTAGGCAACTTTCAATGATGTGGCCCCACTGGTGTGAGGACACTCCTGCCTGGTTCCCATCCCCTTGGTGATGTGGGCCTTCTGGTGACAGTCTTATCCTGGCTGGGTTCCTCACTCTTCTGTGAGGTAGGCCCTCTGCTGTGAGGTCAATCCTGCCTGACTTGCACACATCACCTTGGCGACGTGGGCCCTCTGTTGGCACATGGAACCTGCTGGGAGCCTCCTGCCCTCGGTGATGACGGCCCTCTAGCATCAGGCTCTAACTGCTGGGCTCCCCACGTTTTCTGATGTGAGCCCAGTGATGCCAGGACACTCCTGTCAGGTTCCCATCCCCATGGGGATGTGGGCTTTCTGCTCTGAGGTCCCAATGCCTGGGTTGCTCACAGTTTCATGATGTGGGCTCTCTGGTGTTAGTTCACTCCTGCCTGCATCCCATAGCTTCTGTGCTCTCGGCCGCCTGCTGGGAGGTTCCAAATGCTGGATTCCTCACTTTTTTTATTCTTTGGGCCCTCTGTTTTTAGGCTACTCCTACCTGCCTCACTCCCATCCCCTTTGTGATGTATGTCCTCTGATATGAGGCCACATGTGCTGGGTTCCTCACCTTTCGATGATGTGGCCCCACTGGTGGGAGGACAGTCCTGACTGGTTCCCATCCCCTTGGTGTTGTGGGCCCTCTGGTGAGAGTCTCATCCTGCCTCGGTTCCTCACCCTTCTGTGAGATAGGCCCTCTGCTGTGAGGTCACTACTGCCTGGCTGGCGCATGCCACCTTGTAGACGTGGGCCCTCTGTTGGCAGTTGGAACCTGCTGGGAGTCTCCTCCCCTCAGTTATGAGGGCCCCCTGGCGTCAGGCCCTAACTGCTGGGCTCCTAACATTTTCTGATATGTGCTAAGTGGTGCAAAGCCACTCCTGCCAGGTTCCCATCCCAATGGGGATGTGGGCCTTCTGTTCTGAGGTCCCAACAGCTGGGCTGCTCACAGGTTCATGATGTGGGCCCTCTGCTGTGAGTTCACTGCGGCCTGGATCCCATAGCCTTGGTGCTCTGGGCCACTTGCTGGGAGGTTCCAACTGCTGGATTCCTCAACTTTTATATTCTATGGACCCTGTGTTGTGAGGCCAGTCCTGCCAGCCTCATTCCGAACCCCTTGGTGATGTGGTTCCTCTGGTTTGAGGACACATGTGCTGGGATCCTCACCTTTCGATGATGTTGTCCCACTGGTGTGGGGACACTCCTGCCTGGTTCCCATCCCCTTGGTGATGTGGGCCCTCTGGTGAGAGTCTGATCCTGGCTGTGTTCCTCACCCTTCTGTGAGGTGGGCCCTCTGCTGTGAAGTCACTCCTGCCAGGCTGGCACACATCACCTTGGCGACGTTGGCCCTCTGGTGGCAGCTGGAGCCTGCTGGGAGCCTCCTCCTCTCGGTGATGAGTGCCTTCTAGCATCAGGCCCTAACTTCTGAGCACCCCACGTTTTCTGATGTGAGCCCAGTGATGCCAGGACACTCCTGTCATGTTCCCATCACCATGGGGATGTGGGCCTTCTGCTCTGAGGTCCCAATGTCTGGGTTGCTCACAGTTTCATGATGTGGGCTGTCTGGTGTTAGTTCACTCTGGCCTGGTTCCTCTAGCCTCTGTGCTCTGGGCCGCCTGCTGGGAGGTTCCAACTGCTGGATTCCTCACTTTTTTATTCTATGGGCCCAGTGTTGTGAGGCTACTCCTGCCTGCCTCACTCCGAGGTCCTTGGTGATGTGGGTCCTCTGGTTTGAGGACACATGTGCTGAGTACCTCAGCTTTCGATGATGTGGCCCCACTGATGTGAAGACACTCCTGCCTGGTTCCCATCCCCCTGGTGATGTGGGCCCTCTGGTGAGAGTCTGATGTTGGCTGGGTTTCTCACCCTTCTGTGAGGTGGGACCTCTGCTGTGAGGTAACTCCTGCCTGGCATGTTCACGTTGCCTTGGCTTTGTGAGCCCTCAGGTGGCAGTTGGAGCCTGCTGGGAATCTCCTCCCCTCAGTTATGAGAGCTCTGGATAAAACACATATGCCCTTTGTTGCCAAGTGCATTATTTTCCAAGTTCTGTCTCTTTTCCTATGCTTTAAGAGCTACGCCCGTGTACGTTCTGAAATCAGTTTCCAGCAATTCTGCCCCGCATTCAAGTCCTCTTCGCAGCCTTACTTCAGTATAATTTTGGATGATAGCTGTCATTTATAACTCCGCAGGTTTCTGAATTACAGTGCCCCTGAGCTCCTTTCTTCAACTCGCTTTCTTGTGAGCTGGCCGCAACACTGCAGGATCTCCTCAGGCCCTAATCTAGTTCCAGCATGGCACGCGGAGCCTTTGGTTCATTTATCTTCCTGGTGGGAAATGAGAGTTAAATTTGCCCGTCCAGACACCTACAGATAGTCTCCCATTGCTTCTCCTTATTCCTGTTCATCTTCCGAAGAAATTGCAAACTGGGCCAAACAGGAGGTTAAAGGCACTGACTCTCCAAGTGGGCAGAGTGTTAGTAAAGCGTCTGGAATGTTGCACCCGAGTACCAGGGGACAAAAACTGAGACACATTTGAACACGTTTCCCGATCACACGGTGGATCATACTCTGCGTTCCACATGCATGTTTTAGCTAAAGGAAGAATCCCTTAAACCTGGAGAGTTGAGACCCATGGAATGGGTACCATGCAATATGACTTCAAAGGGTCTGCATTTGCTCACCGAACATCACCAATCCTATCACTGCTGCGTTTATGCCGCCGTACACACGCTTGATTCTCTTTCGGAGACATATAAATCCAAAGGTTTTAAGATTCTTACTAGTCAGGTATATTCTTAGGCGTTTAATATGGGGTGTTGAGTCCACTTCGTTGAGCAAGGAGTAGCTCTTGTCTATTACATATTTGGCTTATGGAACGGTATCTGTGCTAATTTCAATCTCTGGTTTTATAAAGCACCCCAACTCACCTTTCCCCTTAAGCAAGCATAAGTTGGTTTTCTACATTTGAGACCCTGTTCTGTTTTGTAATTCAGTTCCTGTGTAGCCAAGTTTACATTCCGTGTAGTAGTGATATCTTATGATGTTTCTTTTTCTGTGTGACTTATTTCACTTAGAATCATCGTACCTGAATCCACTCATTATGCCTCTACTGGCCTGATGACATAGATTTCATTGCTGAGTGATATTGCATTGTACGTAAGTACCACAACTTCTTTATCCATTTTTCGCTTTCTGTGATATTGAACTTGTACCGTAAACGAAGTTCTTGTAAACAGAGCCGTCCCAAATTCTGGGGTGGCTGTGTCTTTTTGATTTTCATTTCCCTAAGCTATAGGACCATAAGTGGAAGTGCCCTAGGCTCTGTTGCTTTGTTTTTTGGATGTTTCAGGAAACACCATACACTTATCCAGAGTGGCTGCTGGCAATTTACATCCCGCCCATCAGCATAACAAGGCTCCCAGTTCTCCATGGCCTGTCCTGCCTTTCTGGATTTTACACTTTTTACAGATGGCCCTTTTGACCGGGGGGAAGTGAGACTTCATTGTAGTGCAGATTTCCTTTGCAAGCTTGCTTGGTTGGCCCAAAAGGGCGTATGCATTTTTTCCTGAATACATTCAGGAAAAAACTTATATGGCCTTTTTGGCCAAGTGCATCATTGTGGACGTTCTGCCTCTTTTCCTATGCTTTAAATGCAATTCCAGTCTACCTCCTGAAATCGGTTTCCTGCAATTCTGACCCGCTTTCAAGTCCTCTTGGCAGCCTTACTTCAGTATATTTTTGGACGATAGCTGTCATTTATAACTCTGCAGGTTTGTGAATTACAGTGCCCCTGAACTCCTTTCTTCAACTCGCTTTCTTGGGAGCTGGCCGCAACACCGCAGGATTGCTTCAGGCCCTAATCTGGTTCCAGCACGGCACGCTGAGCCTTTGGTTAATTCCTCTTCCTGGTGGGAAATGAGAGTTAAATTTGTCCGTCCAGACACCTCCAGCTAGTCTCTCTTTGGTTCTCCCTATTCCTGTTCATCTTCCGCAGAAATTGCAAACTGGGCCAAACAGGAGGTTAAAGGCACTGACTCTCCAAGTCGGGAGAGTGTTAGTAAAGCGTCTGGAATGTTGCACCCGAGTACCAGGGGACGAGAACTGAGACATATTGGAACACGTCTCCCGATCACACGGTAGATCATACTCTGGGTTCCACATGCATGTTTTAGCTGAAGGAAGAATCCCTTAAACCTGGAGAGTTGAGACCCGTGGAATGGGTACCATGCAATATGACTTCAAAGGGTCTTCATTTGCTCACCGAACCTCTCCAATCCTATCACTGCTGCGTTTATGCCCCTGTACACACGCTTGATTTTCTTTCAGAGACATAGCAATCCATGGTTTTAAGATACTTACTAGTCAGGTACATTCTTAGGCATTTAATATGGGGTGTTGAGTCCATTTCGTTGAGCAAGGAGTAGTTCTTGTCTATTCCATATTTGGCTTAAGGAACTTTATCTGTGCTCATTTCAATCTCTGGTTTTAGGCAGCACCCCAACTCACCTTTCCCCTTAAGCAAGCATAAGTTGTTTTTCTAAATTTGAGACCCTGTTCTGTTTTGTAATCCAGTTCCTGTGTAGCCAAGTTTACATTCCGTGTATTAGTGATATCTTATGATGTTTCTTTTTCTGTGATACTTATTTCAGTTAGAATCATCATACCTGAATCCACTCTTTATGCTGCTACGGGCCTGAAGACATAGATTTCATTGCTGAGTGATAATGCATTGTACATAAGTACCACAACTTCTTTATCCATTTTTCGCTTTCTGCGATATTGAACTTGTAGCGTAAACCAGGTTCTTGTAAACAGAGCCGTCCCAAACTTTGGGGTGGCTGTGTCTTTTTGATTTTAATTCCCCTAAGCTATAGGACCATAAGTGGAAGTGCCCTAGGCTCTGTTGCTTTGTTTTTTAGATGTTTCAGGAATCACCATACACTTCTCCCGAGTGGCTGTTGGCAATTTACATCCCGCCCATCAGCATAACAAGGCTCCCAGTTCTCCATGGCCTGTCCTGCCTTTCTGGATTTTACACTTTTTTCAGATGGCCCTTTTGACCGGGGGGAAGTGAGACTTCATTGTAGTGCAGATTTCCTTTGCAAGCTTGCTTGGTTGGCCAAAAAGGGCGTATGCGTTTTTTCCTGAATATATTCAGGAAAAAACGCATACGCCCTTTTTGGCCAAGTGCATCATTGTGGACGTTCTGCCTCATTTCCTATGCTTTAAATGCAATTCCAGTCTACCTCCTGAAATCGGTTTCCTGCAATTCTGCCCCACTTTCAGTCCTCTTGGCAGCCTTACTTCAGTATATATTTGGACGATAGCTGTCATTTATAACTCTGCAGGTTTGTGAATTACAGTGCCCCTGAGCTCCTTTCTTCAACTCGCTTTCTTGTGAGCTGGCCGCAACACCGCAGGATTGTTTCAGGCCCTAATCTGGTTCCGGCACGGCACGCTGAGCCTTTGGTTAATTCCTCTTCCTGGTGGGAAATGAGAGTTAAATTTGCCCGTCCAGACACCTCCAGCTAGTCTCTCTTTGGTTCTCCTTATTCCTGTTCATCTTCCGCAGAAATTGCAAACTGGGCCAAACAAGAGGTTAAAGGCACTGACTCTCCAAGTCAGGAGAGTGTTAGTAAAGCGTCTGGAATGTTGCACCCGAGTACCAGGGGACGAGAACTGAGACATATTGGAACACGTCTCCCGATCACACGGTTGATCATACTCTGGGTTCCACGTGCATGTTTTAGCTGAAGGAAGAATCCCTTAAACCTGGAGAGTTGAGACCCGTGGAATGGGTACCATGCAATATGACTTCAAAGGGTCTTCATTTGCTCACCGAACCTCTCCAATCCTATCACTGCTGCGTTTATGCCCCTGTACACACGCTTGATTTTCTTTCAGAGACATAGCAATCCATAGGTTTTAAGGTACTTACTAGTCAGGTACATTCTTAGGCGTTTAATATGGGCTGTTGAGTCCATTTCGTTGAGCAAGGAGTAGTTCTTGTCTATTCCATATTTGGCTTAAGGAACTTTATCTGTGCTCATTTCAATCTCTGGTTTTATGCAGCACCCCAACTCACCTTTCCCCTTAAGCAAGCATAAGTTGGTTTTCTAAATTTGAGACCCTGTTCTGTTTTGTAATCCAGTTCCTGTGTAGCCAAGTTTACATTCCGTGTATTAGTGATATCTTATGATGTTTCTTTTTCTGTGATACTTATTTCAGTTAGAATCATCATACCTGAATCCACTCTTTATGCTGCTACGGGCCTGAAGACATAGATTTCATTGCTGAGTGATAATGCATTGTACATAAGTACCACAACTTCTTTATCCATTTTTCGCTTTCTGCGATATTGAACTTGTAGCGTAAACCAGGTTCTTGTAAACAGAGCCGTCCCAAACTTTGGGGTGGCTGTGTCTTTTTGATTTTAATTCCCCTAAGCTATAGGACCATAAGTGGAAGTGCCCTAGGCTCTGTTGCTTTGTTTTTTAGATGTTTCAGGAATCACCATACACTTCTCCCGAGTGGCTGTTGGCAATTTACATCCCGCCCATCAGCATAACAAGGCTCCCAGTTCTCCATGGCCTGTCCTGCCTTTCTGGATTTTACACTTTTTTCAGATGGCCCTTTTGACCTGGGGGAAGTGAGACTTCATTGTAGTGCAGATTTCCTTTGCAAGCTTGCTTGGTTGGCCAAAAAGGGCGTATGCGTTTTTTCCTGAATATATTCAGGAAAAAACGCATACGCCCTTTTTGGCCAAGTGCATCATTGTGGACGTTCTGCCTCTTTTCCTATGCTTTAAATGCAATTCCAGTCTACCTCCTGAAATCGGTTTCCTGCAATTCTGCCCCGCTTTCAAGTCCTCTTGGCAGCCTTACTTCAGTATAGTTTTGGACGATAGCTGTCATTTATAACTCTGCAGGTTTGTGAATTACAGTGCCCCTGAGCTCCTTTCTTCAACTCGCTTTCTTGGGAGCTGGCCGGAACACCGCAGCATTGCTTCAGGCCCTAATCTGGTTCTGGCGTGGCACGCTGAGCCTTTGGTTAATTCCTCTTCCTGGTGGGAAATGAGAGTTAAATTTGCCCGTCCAGACACCTCCAGCTAGTCTCTCATTGGTTCTCCCTATTCCTGTTCATCTTCCTCAGAAATTGCAAATGGGCCAAACAGGAGGTTAAAGGCACTGACTCTCCAAGTCGGGAGAGTGTTAGTAAAGCGTCTGGAATGTTGCACCCGAGTACCAGGGGACGAGAACTGAGACATATTGGAACACGTCTCCCGATCACACGGTTGATCATACTCTGGGTTCCACGTGCATGTTTTAGCTGAAGGAAGAATCCCTTAAACCTGGAGAGTTGAGACCCGTGGAATGGGTACCATGCAATATGACTTCAAAGGGTCTTCATTTGCTCACCGAACCTCTCCAATCCTATCACTGCTGCGTTTATGCCCCTGTACACACGCTTGATTTTCTTTCAGAGACATAGCAATCCATAGGTTTTAAGGTACTTACTAGTCAGGTACATTCTTAGGCGTTTAATATGGGCTGTTGAGTCCATTTCGTTGAGCAAGGAGTAGTTCTTGTCTATTCCATATTTGGCTTAAGGAACTTTATCTGTGCTCATTTCAATCTCTGGTTTTATGCAGCACCCCAACTCACCTTTCCCCTTAAGCAAGCATAAGTTGGTTTTCTAAATTTGAGACCCTGTTATGTTTTGTAATCCAGTTCCTGTGTAGCCAAGTTTACATTCCGTGTATTAGTGATATCTTATGATGTTTCTTTTTCTGTATGACTTATTTCAGTTAGAATCATCATACCTGAATCCACTCATTATGCTGCTATGGGCCTGATGACATAGATTTCACTGCTGAGTGATATTGCATTGTACGTAAGTACCACAACTTCTTTATCCATTTTTCACTTTCTGCGCTGTTGAACTTGTACCGTAAACGAGGTTCTTGTAAACAGAGCCGTCCCAAACTTTGGGGTGGCTGTGTCTTTTTGATTTTAATTCCCCTAAGCTATAGGACCATAAGTGGAAGTGCCCTAGGCTCTGTTGCTTTGTTTTTTAGATGTTTCAGGAATCACCATACACTTCTCCCGAGTGGCTGTTGGCAATTTACATCCCGCCCATCAGCATAACAAGGCTCCCAGTTCTCCATGGCCTGTCCTGCCTTTCTGGATTTTACACTTTTTTCAGATGGCCCTTTTGACCGGGGGGAAGTGAGACTTCATTGTAGTGCAGATTTCCTTTGCAAGCTTGCTTGGTTGGCCAAAAAGGGCGTATGCGTTTTTTCCTGAATATATTCAGGATAAAACGCATACGCCCTTTTTGGCCAAGTGCATCATTGTGGACGTTCTGCCTCATTTCCTATGCTTTAAATGCAATTCCAGTCTACCTCCTGAAATCGGTTTCCTGCAATTCTGCCCCGCTTTCAAGTCCTCTTGGCAGCCTTACTTCAGTATATTTTTGGACGATAGCTGTCATTTATAACTCTGCAGGTTTGTGAATTACAGTGCCCCTGAGCTCCTTTCTTCAACTCGCTTTCTTGTGAGCTGGCCGCAACACCGCAGGATTGCTTCAGGCCCTAATCTGGTTCCGGCACGGCACGCTGAGCCTTTGGTTAATTCCTCTTCCTGGTGGGAAATGAGAGTTAAATTTGCCCGTCCAGACACCTCCAGCTAGTCTCTCATTGGTTCTCCCTATTCCTGTTCATCTTCCTCAGAAATTGCAAATGGGCCAAACAGGAGGTTAAAGGCACTGACTCTCCAAGTCGGGAGAGTGTTAGTAAAGCGTCTGGAATGTTGCACCCGAGTACCAGGGGACGAGAACTGAGACATATTGGAACACGTCTCCCGATCACACGGTTGATCATACTCTGGGTTCCACGTGCATGTTTTAGCTGAAGGAAGAATCCCTTAAACCTGGAGAGTTGAGACCCGTGGAATGGGTACCATGCAATATGACATCAAAGGGTCTTCATTTGCTCACCGAACCTCTCCAATCCTATCACTGCTGCGTTTATGCCCCTGTACACACGCTTGATTTTCTTCCAGAGACATAGCAATCCATAGGTTTTAAGATACTTACAAGTCAGGTACATTCGTAGGCGTTTAATATGGGGTGTTGAGTCCATCTTGTTGAGCAAGGAGTAGTTCTTGTCTATTCCATATTTGGCTTAAGGAACTTTATCTGTGCTCATTTCAATCTCTGGTTTTATGCAGCACCCCAACTCACCTTTCCCCTTAAGCAAGCATAAGTTGGTTTTCTGAATTTGAGAGCCTGTGCTGTTTTGTAATCCAGTTCCTGTGTAGCCAAGTTTACATTCCGTGTATTAGTGATATCTTATGATGTTTCTTTTTCTGTGTGACTTATTTCAGTTAGAATCATCATACCTGAATCCACTCATTATGCTGCTACGGGCCTGATGACATAGATTTCATTGCTGAGTGATATTGCATTGTACGTAAGTACCACAACTTCTTTATCCATTTTTCACTTTCTGTGATATTAAACTTGTACCATAAACGACGTTCTTGTAAACAGAGCCGTCCCAAACTTTGGGGTGGCTGTGTCTTTTTGATTTTAATTTCCCTAAGCTATAGGACCATAAGTGGAAGTGCCCTAGGCTCTGTTGCTTTGTTTTTTAGATGTTTCAGGAAACACCATACACCGCTCCCGAGTGGCTGTTGGCAATTTACATCCCGCCCATCAGCATAACAAGGCTCCCAGTTCTCCATGGCCTGTCCTGCCTTTCTGGATTTTACACTTTTTTCAGATGGCCCTTTTGACCGGGGGGAAGTGAGACTTCATTGTAGTGCAGATTTCCTTTGGAAGCTTGCTTGGTTGGCCAAAAAGGGCGTATGCGTTTTTTCCTGAATATATTCAGGAAAAAACGCATACGCCCTTTATGGCCAAGTGCATCATTGTGGACGTTCTGCCTCTTTTCCTATGCTTTAAATGCAATTCCAGTCTACCTCCTGAAATCGGTTTCCTGCAATTCTGCCCCGCTTTCAAGTCCTCTTGGCAGCCTTACTTCAGTATAGTTTTGGACGATAGCTGTCATTTATAACTCTGCAGGTTTGTGAATTACAGTGCCCCTGAGCTTCTTTCTTCAACTCGCTTTCTTGGGAGCTGGCCGGAACACCGCAGCATTGCTTCAGGCCCTAATATGGTTCCGGCACGGCACGCTGAGCCTTTGGTTAATTCCTCTTCCTGGTGGGAAATGAGAGTTAAATTTGCCCGTCCAGACACCTCCAGCTAGTCTCTCATTGGTTCTCCCTATTCCTGTTCATCTTCCGCAGAAATTGCAAACTGAGCCAAACAGGAGGTTAAAGGCACTGACTCTCCAAGTCGGGAGAGTGTTAGTAAAGCATCTGGAATGTTGCACCCGAGTACCAGGGGACGAGAACTGAGACATATTGGAACACGTCTCCCGATCACATGGTTGATCATACTCTGGGTTCCACGTGCATGTTTTAGCTGAAGGAAGAATCCCTTAAACCTGGAGAATTGAGACCCGTGGAATGGGTACCATGCAATATGACTTCAAAGGGTCTTCATTTGCTCACCGAACCTCTCCAATCCTATCACTGCTGCGTTTATGCCCCTGTACACACGCTTGATTTTCTTTCAGAGACATAGCAATCCATAGGTTTTAAGATACTTACTAGTCAGGTACATTCTTCGGCGTTTAATATGGGCTGTTGAGTCCATTTCGTTGAGCAAGGAGTAGTTCTTGTCTATTCCATATTTGGCTTAAGGAACTTTATCTGTGCTCATTTCAATCTCTTGTTTTATGCAGCACCCCAACTCACCTTTCCCCTTAAGCAAGCATAAGTTGGTTTTCTAAATTTGAGACCCTGTTCTGTTTTGTAATCCAGTTCCTGTGTAGCCAAGTTTACATTCCGTGTATTAGTGATATCTTATGATGTTTCTTTTTCTGTATGACTTATTTCAGTTAGAATCATCATACCTGAATCCACTCATTATGCTGCTATGGGCCTGATGACATAGATTTCACTGCTGAGTGATATTGCATTGTACGTAAGTACCACAACTTCTTTATCCATTTTTCACTTTCTGCGCTGTTGAACTTGTACCGTAAACGAGGTTCTTGTAAACAGAGCCGTCCCAAACTTTGGGGTGGCTGTGTCTTTTTGATTTTAATTCCCCTAAGCTATAGGACCATAAGTGGAAGTGCCCTAGGCTCTGTTGCTTTGTTTTTTAGATGTTTCAGGAATCACCATACACTTCTCCCGAGTGGCTGTTGGCAATTTACATCCCGCCCATCAGCATAACAAGGCTC
This sequence comes from Leucopleurus acutus, assembly GCF_964270905.1. Taxonomy (NCBI): domain Eukaryota; kingdom Metazoa; phylum Chordata; class Mammalia; order Artiodactyla; family Delphinidae; genus Leucopleurus; species Leucopleurus acutus. The sequence continues at coordinate 1,146,250 of NW_028139201.1, forward strand.
CCAGTTCTCCATGGCCTGTCCTGCCTTTCTGGATTTTACACTTTTTTCAGATGGCCCTTTTGACCGGGGGGAAGTGAGACTTCATTGTAGTGCAGATTTCCTTTGCAAGCTTGCTTGGTTGGCCAAAAAGGGCGTATGCGTTTTTTCCTGAATATATTCAGGAAAAAACGCATACGCCCTTTTTGGCCAAGTGCATCATTGTGGACGTTCTGCCTCATTTCCTATGCTTTAAATGCAATTCCAGTCTACCTCCTGAAATCGGTTTCCTGCAATTCTGCCCCACTTTCAGTCCTCTTGGCAGCCTTACTTCAGTATATATTTGGACGATAGCTGTCATTTATAACTCTGCAGGTTTGTGAATTACAGTGCCCCTGAGCTCCTTTCTTCAACTCGCTTTCTTGTGAGCTGGCCGCAACACCGCAGGATTGCTTCAGGCCCTAATCTGGTTCCGGCACGGCACGCTGAGCCTTTGGTTAATTCCTCTTCCTGGTGGGAAATGAGAGTTAAATTTGCCCGTCCAGACACCTCCAGCTAGTCTCTCATTGGTTCTCCCTATTCCTGTTCATCTTCCGCAGAAATTGCAAACTGAGCCAAACAGGAGGTTAAAGGCACTGACTCTCCAAGTCGGGAGAGTGTTAGTAAAGCATCTGGAATGTTGCACCCGAGTACCAGGGGACGAGAACTGAGACATATTGGAACACGTCTCCCGATCACATGGTTGATCATACTCTGGGTTCCACGTGCATGTTTTAGCTGAAGGAAGAATCCCTTAAACCTGGAGAATTGAGACCCGTGGAATGGGTACCATGCAATATGACTTCAAAGGGTCTTCATTTGCTCACCGAACCTCTCCAATCCTATCACTGCTGCGTTTATGCCCCTGTACACACGCTTGATTTTCTTTCAGAGACATAGCAATCCATAGGTTTTAAGATACTTACTAGTCAGGTACATTCTTCGGCGTTTAATATGGGCTGTTGAGTCCATTTCGTTGAGCAAGGAGTAGTTCTTGTCTATTCCATATTTGGCTTAAGGAACTTTATCTGTGCTCATTTCAATCTCTTGTTTTATGCAGCACCCCAACTCACCTTTCCCCTTAAGCAAGCATAAGTTGGTTTTCTAAATTTGAGACCCTGTTCTGTTTTGTAATCCAGTTCCTGTGTAGCCAAGTTTACATTCCGTGTATTAGTGATATCTTATGATGTTTCTTTTTCTGTATGACTTATTTCAGTTAGAATCATCATACCTGAATCCACTCATTATGCTGCTATGGGCCTGATGACATAGATTTCACTGCTGAGTGATATTGCATTGTACGTAAGTACCACAACTTCTTTATCCATTTTTCACTTTCTGCGCTGTTGAACTTGTACCGTAAACGAGGTTCTTGTAAACAGAGCCGTCCCAAACTTTGGGGTGGCTGTGTCTTTTTGATTTTAATTTCCCTAAGCTATAGGACCATAAGTGGAAGTGCCCTAGGCTCTGTTGCTTTGTTTTTAGATGTTTCAGGAAACACCATACACTTCTGCCAAGTGGCTATTGGCAATTTACATCCCGCCCATCAGCATAACAAGGCTCCCAGTTCTCCATGGCCTGTCCTGCCTTTCTGGATTTTACACTTTTTTCAGATGGCCCTTTTGAACGGGGGGAAGTGAGACTTCATTGTAGTGCAGATTTCCTTTGCAAGCTTGCTTGGTTGGCCAAAAAGGGCGTATGCGTTTTTTCCTGAATATATTCAGGAAAAAACGCATACGCCCTTTTTGGCCAAGTGCATCATTGTGGACGTTCTGCCTCATTTCCTATGCTTTAAATGCAATTCCAGTCTACCTCCTGAAATCGGTTTCCTGCAATTCTGCCCCACTTTCAGTCCTCTTGGCAGCCTTACTTCAGTATATATTTGGACGATAGCTGTCATTTATAACTCTGCAGGTTTGTGAATTACAGTGCCCCTGAGCTCCTTTCTTCAACTCGCTTTCTTGTGAGCTGGCCGCAACACCGCAGGATTGCTTCAGGCCCTAATCTGGTTCCGGCACGGCACGCTGAGCCTTTGGTTAATTCCTCTTCCTGGTGGGAAATGAGAGTTAAATTTGCCCGTCCAGACACCTCCAGCTAGTCTCTCATTGGTTCTCCCTATTCCTGTTCATCTTCCTCAGAAATTGCAAATGGGCCAAACAGGAGGTTAAAGGCACTGACTCTCCAAGTCGGGAGAGTGTTAGTAAAGCGTCTGGAATGTTGCACCTGAGTACCAGGGGACGAGAACTGAGACATATTGGAACACGTCTCCCGATCACACGGTTGATCATACTCTGGGTTCCACGTGCATGTTTTAGCTGAAGGAAGAATCCCTTAAACCTGGAGAGTTGAGACCCGTGGAATGGGTACCATGCAATATGACTTCAAAGGGTCTTCATTTGCTCACCGAACCTCTCCAATCCTATCACTGCTGCGTTTATGCCCCTGTACACACGCTTGATTTTCTTTCAGAGACATAGCAATCCATAGGTTTTAAGATACTTACTAGTCAGGTACATTCTTAGGCGTTTAATATGGGGTGTTGAGTCCATTTCGTTGAGCAAGGAGTAGCTCTTGTCTATTACATATTTGGCTTATGGAACGGTATCTGTGCTAATTTCAATCTCTGGTTTTATGCAGCACCCCAACTCACCTTTCCCCTTAAGCAAGCATAAGTTGGTTTTCTAAATTTGAGACCCTGTTCTGTTTTGTAATCCAGTTCCTGTGTAGCCAAGTTTACATTCCGTGTATTAGTGATATCTTATGATGTTTCTTTTTCTGTATGACTTATTTCAGTTAGAATCATCATACCTGAATCCACTCATTATGCTGCTATGGGCCTGATGACATAGATTTCACTGCTGAGTGATATTGCATTGTACGTAAGTACCACAACTTCTTTATCCATTTTTCACTTTCTGTGATATTGAACTTGTACCGTAAACGACGTTCTTGTAAACAGAGCCATCCCAAACTTTGGGGTGGCTGTGTCTTTTTGATTTTAATTTCCCTAAGGTATAGGACCATAAGTGGAAGTGCCCTAGGCTCTGATGCTTTGTTTTTTAGATGTTTCAGGAAACACCATACACCTCTCCCGAGTGGCTGTTGGCAATTTACATCCCGCCCATCAGCATAACAAGGCTCCCAGTTCTCCATGGCCTGTCCTGCCTTTCTGGATTTTACACTTTTTTCAGATGGCCCTTTTGACCGGGGGGAAGTGAGACTTCATTGTAGTGCAGATTTCCTTTGCAAGCTTGCTTGGTTGGCCAAAAAGGGCGTATGCGTTTTTTCCTGAATATATTCAGGAAAAAACGCATACGCCCTTTATGGCCAAGTGCATCATTGTGGACGTTCTGCCTCTTTTCCTATGCTTTAAATGCAATTCCAGTCTACCTCCTGAAATCGGTTTCCTGCAATTCTGCCCCGCTTTCAAGTCCTCTTGGCAGCCTTACTTCAGTATAGTTTTGGACGATAGCTGTCATTTATAACTCTGCAGGTTTGTGAATTACAGTGCCCCTGAGCTCCTTTCTTCAACTCGCTTTCTTGGGAGCTGGCCGGAACACCGCAGCATTGCTTCAGGCCCTAATATGGTTCCGGCACGGCACGCTGAGCCTTTGGTTAATTCCTCTTCCTGGTGGGAAATGAGAGTTAAATTTGCCCGTCCAGACACCTCCAGCTAGTCTCTCATTGGTTCTCCCTATTCCTGTTCATCTTCCGCAGAAATTGCAAACTGAGCCAAACAGGAGGTTAAAGGCACTGACTCTCCAAGTCGGGAGAGTGTTAGTAAAGCATCTGGAATGTTGCACCCGAGTACCAGGGGACGAGAACTGAGACATATTGGAACACGTCTCCCGATCACATGGTTGATCATACTCTGGGTTCCACGTGCATGTTTTAGCTGAAGGAAGAATCCCTTAAACCTGGAGAATTGAGACCCGTGGAATGGGTACCATGCAATATGACTTCAAAGGGTCTTCATTTGCTCACCGAACCTCTCCAATCCTATCACTGCTGCGTTTATGCCCCTGTACACACGCTTGATTTTCTTTCAGAGACATAGCAATCCATAGGTTTTAAGATACTTACTAGTCAGGTACATTCTTCGGCGTTTAATATGGGGTGTTGAGTCCATTTCGTTGAGCAAGGAGTAGTTCTTGTCTATTCCATATTTGGCTTAAGGAACTTTATCTGTGCTCATTTCAATCTCTTGTTTTATGCAGCACCCCAACTCACCTTTCCCCTTAAGCAAGCATAAGTTGGTTTTCTAAATTTGAGACCCTGTTCTGTTTTGTAATCCAGTTCCTGTGTAGCCAAGTTTACATTCCGTGTATTAGTGATATCTTATGATGTTTCTTTTTCTGTATGACTTATTTCAGTTAGAATCATCATACCTGAATCCACTCATTATGCTGCTATGGGCCTGATGACATAGATTTCATTGCTGAGTGATATTGCATTGTACGTAAGTACCACAACTTCTTTATCCATTTTTCACTTTCTACGCTGTTGAACTTGTACCGTAAACGAGGTTCTTGTAAACAGAGCCGTCCCAAACTTTGGGGTGGCTGTGTCTTTTTGATTTTAATTCCCCTAAGCTATAGGACCATAAGTGGAAGTGCCCTAGGCTCTGTTGCTTTGTTTTTTAGATGTTTCAGGAATCACCATACACTTCTCCCGAGTGGCTGTTGGCAATTTACATCCCGCCCATCAGCATAACAAGGCTCCCAGTTCTCCATGGCCTGTCCTGCCTTTCTGGATTTTACACTTTTTTCAGATGGCCCTTTTGACCGGGGGGAAGTGAGACTTCATTGTAGTGCAGATTTCCTTTGCAAGCTTGCTTGGTTGGCCAAAAAGGGCGTATGCGTTTTTTCCTGAATATATTCAGGAAAAAACGCATACGCCCTTTTTGGCCAAGTGCATCATTGTGGACGTTCTGCCTCATTTCCTATGCTTTAAATGCAATTCCAGTCTACCTCCTGAAATCGGTTTCCTGCAATTCTGCCCCACTTTCAGTCCTCTTGGCAGCCTTACTTCAGTATATATTTGGACGATAGCTGTCATTTATAACTCTGCAGGTTTGTGAATTACAGTGCCCCTGAGCTCCTTTCTTCAACTCGCTTTCTTGTGAGCTGGCCGCAACACCGCAGGATTGTTTCAGGCCCTAATCTGGTTCCGGCACGGCACGCTGAGCCTTTGGTTAATTCCTCTTCCTGGTGGGAAATGAGAGTTAAATTTGCCCGTCCAGACACCTCCAGCTAGTCTCTCATTGGTTCTCCCTATTCCTGTTCATCTTCCTCAGAAATTGCAAATGGGCCAAACAGGAGGTTAAAGGCACTGACTCTCCAAGTCGGGAGAGTGTTAGTAAAGCGTCTGGAATGTTGCACCCGAGTACCAGGGGACGAGAACTGAGACATATTGGAACACGTCTCCCGATCACACGGTTGATCATACTCTGGGTTCCACGTGCATGTTTTAGCTGAAGGAAGAATCCCTTAAACCTGGAGAGTTGAGACCCGTGGAATGGGTACCATGCAATAAGACTTCAAAGGGTCTTCATTTGCTCACCGAACCTCTCCAATCCTATCACTGCTGCGTTTATGCCCCTGTACACACGCTTGATTTTCTTTCAGAGACATAGCAATCCATAGGTTTTAAGATACTTACTAGTCAGGTACATTCTTAGGCGTTTAATATGGGGTGTTGAGTCCATTTCGTTGAGCAAGGAGTAGTTCTTGTCTATTCCATATTTGGCTTAAGGAACTTTATCTGTGCTCATTTCAATCTCTTGTTTTATGCAGCACCCCAACTCACCTTTCCCCTTAAGCAAGCATAAGTTGGTTTTCTAAATTTGAGACCCTGTTCTGTTTTGTAATCCAGTTCCTGTGTAGCCAAGTTTACATTCCGTGTATTAGTGATATCTTATGATGTTTCTTTTTCTGTATGACTTATTTCAGTTAGAATCATCATACCTGAATCCACTCATTATGCTGCTATGGGCCTGATGACATAGATTTCATTGCTGAGTGATATTGCATTGTACGTAAGTACCACAACTTCTTTATCCATTTTTCACTTTCTGCGCTGTTGAACTTGTACCGTAAACGAGGTTCTTGTAAACAGAGCCGTCCCAAACTTTGGGGTGGCTGTGTCTTTTTGATTTTAATTCCCCTAAGCTATAGGACCATAAGTGGAAGTGCCCTAGGCTCTGTTGCTTTGTTTTTTAGATGTTTCAGGAATCACCATACACTTCTCCCGAGTGGCTGTTGGCAATTTACATCCCGCCCATCAGCATAACAAGGCTCCCAGTTCTCCATGGCCTGTCCTGCCTTTCTGGATTTTACACTTTTTTCAGATGGCCCTTTTGACCGGGGGGAAGTGAGACTTCATTGTAGTGCAGATTTCCTTTGCAAGCTTGCTTGGTTGGCCAAAAAGGGCGTATGCGTTTTTTCCTGAATATATTCAGGAAAAAACGCATACGCCCTTTTTGGCCAAGTGCATCATTGTGGACGTTCTGCCTCATTTCCTATGCTTTAAATGCAATTCCAGTCTACCTCCTGAAATCGGTTTCCTGCAATTCTGCCCCACTTTCAGTCCTCTTGGCAGCCTTACTTCAGTATATATTTGGACGATAGCTGTCATTTATAACTCTGCAGGTTTGTGAATTACAGTGCCCCTGAGCTCCTTTCTTCAACTCGCTTTCTTGTGAGCTGGCCGCAACACCGCAGGATTGCTTCAGGCCCTAATCTGGTTCCGGCACGGCACGCTGAGCCTTTGGTTAATTCCTCTTCCTGGTGGGAAATGAGAGTTAAATTTGCCCGTCCAGACACCTCCAGCTAGTCTCTCATTGGTTCTCCCTATTCCTGTTCATCTTCCTCAGAAATTGCAAATGGGCCAAACAGGAGGTTAAAGGCACTGACTCTCCAAGTCGGGAGAGTGTTAGTAAAGCGTCTGGAATGTTGCACCCGAGTACCAGGGGACGAGAACTGAGACATATTGGAACACGTCTCCCGATCACACGGTTGATCATACTCTGGGTTCCACGTGCATGTTTTAGCTGAAGGAAGAATCCCTTAAACCTGGAGAGTTGAGACCCGTGGAATGGGTACCATGCAATATGACTTCAAAGGGTCTTCATTTGCTCACCGAACCTCTCCAATCCTATCACTGCTGCGTTTATGCCCCTGTACACACGCTTGATTTTCTTTCAGAGACATAGCAATCCATAGGTTTTAAGATACTTACTAGTCAGGTACATTCTTAGGCGTTTAATATGGGGTGTTGAGTCCATTTCGTTGAGCAAGGAGTAGTTCTTGTCTATTCCATATTTGGCTTAAGGAACTTTATCTGTGCTCATTTCAATCTCTGGTTTTATGCAGCACCCCAACTCACCTTTCCCCTTAAGCAAGCATAAGTTGGTTTTCTAAATTTGAGACCCTGTTCTGTTTTGTAATCCAGTTCCTGTGTAGCCAAGTTTACATTCCGTGTATTAGTGATATCTTATGATGTTTCTTTTTCTGTGTGACTTATTTCAGTTAGAATCATCATACCTGAATCCACTCAATATGGTGCTATGGGCCTGATGACATAGATTTCATTGCTGAGTGATATTGCATTGAAGGTAAGTACCACAACTTCTTTATCCATTTTTCACTTTCTGTGATATTGAACTTGTACCGTAAACGACGTTCTTGTAAACAGAGCCGTCCCAAACTTTGGGGTGGCTGTGTCTTTTTGATTTTAATTTCCCTAAGGTATAGGACCATAAGTGGAAGTGCCCTAGGCTCTGATGCTTTGTTTTTTAGATGTTTCAGGAAACACCATACAACTCTCCCGAGTGGCTCTTGGCAATTTACATCCCGCCCATCAGCATAACAAGGCTCCCAGTTCTCCATGGCCTGTCCTGCCTTTCTGGATTTTACACTTTTTTCAGATGGCCCTTTTGACCGGGGGGAAGTGAGACTTCATTGTAGTGCAGATTTCCTTTGCAAGCTTGCTTGGTTGGCCAAAAAGGGCGTATGCGTTTTTTCCTGAATATATTCAGGAAAAAACGCATACGCCCTTTTTGGCCAAGTGCATCATTGTGGACGTTCTGCCTCTTTTCCTATGCTTTAAATGCAATTCCAGTCTACCTCCTGAAATCGGTTTCCTGCAATTCTGCCCCGCTTTCAAGTCCTCTTGGCAGCCTTACTTCAGTATATTTTTGGACGATAGCTGTCATTTATAACTCTGCAGGTTTGTGAATTACAGTGCCCCTGAGCTCCTTTCTTCAACTCGCTTTCTTGTGAGCTGGCCGCAACACCGCAGGATTGCTTCAGGCCCTAATCTGGTTCCGGCACGGCATGCTGAGCCTTTGGTTAATTCCTCTTCCTGGTGGGAAATGAGAGTTAAATTTGCCCGTCCAGACACCTCCAGCTAGTCTCTCATTGGTTCTCCCTATTCCTGTTCATCTTCCGCAGAAATTGCAAATGGGCCAAACAGGAGGTTAAAGGCACTGACTCTCCAAGTCGGGAGAGTGTTAGTAAAGCGTCTGGAATGTTGCACCCGAGTACCAGGGGACGAGAACTGAGACATATTGGAACACGTCTCCCGATCACACGGTTGATCATACTCTGGGTTCCACGTGCATGTTTTAGCTGAAGGAAGAATCCCTTAAACCTGGAGAGTTGAGACCCGTGGAATGGGTACCATGCAATATGACTTCAAAGGGTCTTCATTTGCTCACCGAACCTCTCCAATCCTATCACTGCTGCGTTTATGCCCCTGTACACACGCTTGATTTTCTTTCAGAGACATAGCAATCCATAGGTTTTAAGATACTTACTAGTCAGGTACATTCTTAGGCGTTTAATATGGGCTGTTGAGTCCATTTCGTTGAGCAAGGAGTAGTTCTTGTCTATTCCATATTTGGCTTAAGGAACTTTATCTGTGCTCATTTCAATCTCTGGTTTTATGCAGCACCCCAACTCACCTTTCCCCTTAAGCAAGCATAAGTTGGTTTTCTAAATTTGAGACCCTGTTCTGTTTTGTAATCCAGTTCCTGTGTAGCCAAGTTTACATTCCGTGTATTAGTGATATCTTATGATGTTTCTTTTTCTGTATGACTTATTTCAGTTAGAATCATCATACCTGAATCCACTCATTATGCTGCTATGGGCCTGATGACATAGATTTCACTGCTGAGTGATATTGCATTGTACGTAAGTACCACAACTTCTTTATCCATTTTTCACTTTCTGTGATATTGAACTTGTACCGTAAACGACGTTCTTGTAAACAGAGCCGTCCCAAACTTTGGGGTGGCTGTGTCTTTTTGATTTTAATTTCCCTAAGGTATAGGACCATAAGTGGAAGTGCCCTAGGCTCTGATGCTTTGTTTTTTAGATGTTTCAGGAAACACCATACACCTCTCCCGAGTGGCTCTTGGCAATTTACATCCCGCCCATCAGCATAACAAGTCTCCCAGTTCTCCATGGCCTGTCCTGCCTTTCTGGATTTTACACTTTTTTCAGATGGCCCTTTTGACCGGGGGGAAGTAAGACTTCATTGTAGTGCAGATTTCCTTTGCAAGCTTGCTTGGTTGGCCAAAAAGGGCGTATGCGTTTTTTCCTGATTCAGGAAAAAACGCATACGCCCTTTTTGGCCAAGTGCATCATTGTGGACGTTCTGCCTCTTTTCCTATGCTTTAAATGCAATTCCAGTCTACCTCCTGAAATCGGTTTCCTGCAATTCTGCCCCGCTTTCAAGTCCTCTTGGCAGCCTTACTTCAGTATAGTTTTGGACGATAGCTGTCATTTATAGCTCTGCAGGTTTGTGAATTACAGTGCCCCTGAGCTCCTTTCTTCAACTCGCTTTCTTGGGAGCTGGCCGCAACACTGCAGGATTGCTTCAGGCCCTAATCTGGTTCCGGCACGGCATGCTGAGCCTTTGGTTAATTCCTCTTCCTGGTGGGAAATGAGAGTTAAATTTGCCCGTCCAGACACCTCCAGCTAGTCTCTCATTGGTTCTCCCTATTCCTGTTCATCTTCCGCAGAAATTGCAAACTGAGCCAAACAGGAGGTTAAAGGCACTGACTCTCCAAGTTGGGAGAGTGTTAGTAAAGCGTCTGGAATGTTGCACCCGAGTACCAGGGGACGAGAACTGAGACATATTGGAACACGTCTCCCGATCACACGGTTGATCATACTCTGGGTTCCACGTGCATGTTTTAGCTGAAGGAAGAATCCCTTAAACCTGGAGAATTGAGACCCGTGGAATGGGTACCATGCAATATGACTTCAAAGGGTCTTCATTTGCTCACCGAACCTCTCCAATCCTATCACTGCTGCGTTTATGCCCCTGTACACACGCTTGATTTTCTTTCAGAGACATAGCAATCCATAGGTTTTAAGATACTTACTAGTCAGGTACATTCTTAGGCGTTTAATATGGGGTGTTGAGTCCATTTCGTTGAGCAAGGAGTAGTTCTTGTCTATTCCATATTTGGCTTAAGGAACTTTATCTGTGCTCATTTCAATCTCTGGTTTTATGCAGCACCCCAACTCACCTTTCCCCTTAAGCAAGCATAAGTTGGTTTTCTAAATTTGAGACCCTGTTCTGTTTTGTAATCCAGTTCCTGTGTAGCCAAGTTTACATTCCGTGTATTAGTGATATCTTATGATGTTTCTTTTTCTGTGTGACTTATTTCAGTTAGAATCATCATACCTGAATCCACTCAATATGGTGCTATGGGCCTGATGACATAGATTTCATTGCTGAGTGATATTGCATTGAAGGTAAGTACCACAACTTCTTTATCCATTTTTCACTTTCTGTGATATTGAACTTGTACCGTAAACGACGTTCTTGTAAACAGAGCCGTCCCAAACTTTGGGGTGGCTGTGTCTTTTTGATTTTAATTTCCCTAAGGTATAGGACCATAAGTGGAAGTGCCCTAGGCTCTGATGCTTTGTTTTTTAGATGTTTCAGGAAACACCATACAACTCTCCCGAGTGGCTCTTGGCAATTTACATCCCGCCCATCAGCATAACAAGGCTCCCAGTTCTCCATGGCCTGTCCTGCCTTTCTGGATTTTACACTTTTTTCAGATGGCCCTTTTGACCGGGGGGAAGTGAGACTTCATTGTAGTGCAGATTTCCTTTGCAAGCTTGCTTGGTTGGCCAAAAAGGGCGTATGCGTTTTTTCCTGAATATATTCAGGAAAAAACGCATACGCCCTTTTTGGCCAAGTGCATCATTGTGGACGTTCTGCCTCTTTTCCTATGCTTTAAATGCAATTCCAGTCTACCTCCTGAAATCGGTTTCCTGCAATTCTGCCCCGCTTTCAAGTCCTCTTGGCAGCCTTACTTCAGTATATTTTTGGACGATAGCTGTCATTTATAACTCTGCAGGTTTGTGAATTACAGTGCCCCTGAGCTCCTTTCTTCAACTCGCTTTCTTGTGAGCTGGCCGCAACACCGCAGGATTGCTTCAGGCCCTAATCTGGTTCCGGCACGGCATGCTGAGCCTTTGGTTAATTCCTCTTCCTGGTGGGAAATGAGAGTTAAATTTGCCCGTCCAGACACCTCCAGCTAGTCTCTCATTGGTTCTCCCTATTCCTGTTCATCTTCCGCAGAAATTGCAAATGGGCCAAACAGGAGGTTAAAGGCACTGACTCTCCAAGTCGGGAGAGTGTTAGTAAAGCATCTGGAATGTTGCACCCGAGTACCAGGGGACGAGAACTGAGACATATTGGAACACGTCTCCCGATCACACGGTTGATCATACTCTGGGTTCCACGTGCATGTTTTAGCTGAAGGAAGAATCCCTTAAACCTGGAGAGTTGAGACCCGTGGAATGGGTACCATGCAATATGACTTCAAAGGGTCTTCATTTGCTCACCGAACCTCTCCAATCCTATCACTGCTGCGTTTATGCCCCTGTACACACGCTTGATTTTCTTTCAGAGACATAGCAATCCATAGGTTTTAAGATACTTACTAGTCAGGTACATTCTTAGGCGTTTAATATGGGCTGTTGAGTCCATTTCGTTGAGCAAGGAGTAGTTCTTGTCTATTCCATATTTGGCTTAAGGAACTTTATCTGTGCTCATTTCAATCTCTGGTTTTATGCAGCACCCCAACTCACCTTTCCCCTTAAGCAAGCATAAGTTGGTTTTCTAAATTTGAGACCCTGTTCTGTTTTGTAATCCAGTTCCTGTGTAGCCAAGTTTACATTCCGTGTATTAGTGATATCTTATGATGTTTCTTTTTCTGTATGACTTATTTCAGTTAGAATCATCATACCTGAATCCACTCATTATGCTGCTATGGGCCTGATGACATAGATTTCACTGCTGAGTGATATTGCATTGTACGTAAGTACCACAACTTCTTTATCCATTTTTCACTTTCTGTGATATTGAACTTGTACCGTAAACGACGTTCTTGTAAACAGAGCCGTCCCAAACTTTGGGGTGGCTGTGTCTTTTTGATTTTAATTTCCCTAAGGTATAGGACCATAAGTGGAAGTGCCCTAGGCTCTGATGCTTTGTTTTTTAGATGTTTCAGGAAACACCATACACCTCTCCCGAGTGGCTCTTGGCAATTTACATCCCGCCCATCAGCATAACAAGTCTCCCAGTTCTCCATGGCCTGTCCTGCCTTTCTGGATTTTACACTTTTTTCAGATGGCCCTTTTGACCGGGGGGAAGTAAGACTTCATTGTAGTGCAGATTTCCTTTGCAAGCTTGCTTGGTTGGCCAAAAAGGGCGTATGCGTTTTTTCCTGATTCAGGAAAAAACGCATACGCCCTTTTTGGCCAAGTGCATCATTGTGGACGTTCTGCCTCTTTTCCTATGCTTTAAATGCAATTCCAGTCTACATCCTGAAATCGGTTTCCTGCAATTCTGCCCCGCTTTCAAGTCCTCTTGGCAGCCTTACTTCAGTATAGTTTTGGACGATAGCTGTCATTTATAGCTCTGCAGGTTTGTGAATTACAGTGCCCCTGAGCTCCTTTCTTCAACTCGCTTTCTTGGGAGCTGGCCGGAACACCACAGCATTGCTTCAGGCCCTAATCTGGTTCCGGCACGGCACGCTGAGCCTTTGGTTAATTCCTCTTCCTGGTGGGAAATGAGAGTTAAATTTGCCCGTCCAGACACCTCCAGCTAGTCTCTCATTGGTTCTCCCTATTCCTGTTCATCTTCCGCAGAAATTGCAAACTGAGCCAAACAGGAGTTTAAAGGCACTGACTCTCCAAGTCGGGAGAGTGTTAGTAAAGCGTCTGGAATGTTGCACCCGAGTACCAGGGGACGAGAACTGAGACATATTGGAACACGTCTCCCGATCACACGGTTGATCATACTCTGGGTTCCACGTGCATGTTTTAGCTGAAGGAAGAATCCCTTAAACCTGGAGAATTGAGACCCGTGGAATGGGTACCATGCAATATGACTTCAAAGGGTCTTCATTTGCTCACCGAACCTCTCCAATCCTATCACTGCTGCGTTTATGCCCCTGTACACACGCTTGATTTTCTTTCAGAGACATAGCAATCCATAGGTTTTAAGATACTTACTAGTCAGGTACATTCTTAGGCGTTTAATATGGGGTGTTGAGTCCATTTCGTTGAGCAAGGAGTAGCTCTTGTCTATTCCATATTTGGCTAAAGGAACTTTATCTGTGCTCATTTCAATCTCTGGTTTTATGCAGCACCCCAACTCACCTTTCCCCTTAAGCAAGCATAAGTTGGTTTTCTAAATTTGAGACCCTGTTCTGTTTTGTAATCCAGTTCCTGTGTAGCCAAGTTTACATTCCGTGTATTAGTGATATCTTATGATGTTTCTTTTTCTGTGTGACTTATTTCAGTTAGAATCATCATACCTGAATCCACTCAATATGGTGCTATGGGCCTGATGACATAGATTTCATTGCTGAGTGATATTGCATTGAAGGTAAGTACCACAACTTCTTTATCCATTTTTCACTTTCTGTGATATTGAACTTGTACCGTAAACGACGTTCTTGTAAACAGAGCCGTCCCAAACTTTGGGGTGGCTGTGTCTTTTTGATTTTAATTTCCCTAAGGTATAGGACCATAAGTGGAAGTGCCCTAGGCTCTGATGCTTTGTTTTTTAGATGTTTCAGGAAACACCATACACCTCTCCCGAGTGGCTCTTGGCAATTTACATCCGGCCCATCAGCATAACAAGGCTCCCAGTTCTCCATGGCCTGTCCTGCCTTTCTGGATTTTACACTTTTTTCAGATGGCCCTTTTGACCGGGGGGAAGTGAGACTTCATTGTAGTGCAGATTTCCTTTGCAAGCTTGCTTGGTTGGCCAAAAAGGGCGTATGCGTTTTTTCCTGAATATATTCAGGAAAAAACGCATACGCCCTTTTTGGCCAAGTGCATCATTGTGGACGTTCTGCCTCTTTTCCTATGCTTTAAATGCAATTCCAGTCTACCTCCTGAAATCGGTTTCCTGCAATTCTGCCCCGCTTTCAAGTCCTCTTGGCAGCCTTACTTCAGTATATTTTTGGACGATAGCTGTCATTTATAACTCTGCAGGTTTGTGAATTACAGTGCCCCTGAGCTCCTTTCTTCAACTCGCTTTCTTGTGAGCTGGCCGCAACACCGCAGGATTGCTTCAGGCCCTAATCTGGTTCCGGCACGGCATGCTGAGCCTTTGGTTAATTCCTCTTCCTGGTGGGAAATGAGAGTTAAATTTGCCCGTCCAGACACCTCCAGCTAGTCTCTCATTGGTTCTCCCTATTCCTGTTCATCTTCCTCAGAAATTGCAAATGGGCCAAACAGGAGGTTAAAGGCACTGACTCTCCAAGTCAGGAGAGTGTTAGTAAAGCGTCTGGAATGTTGCACCCGAGTACCAGGGGACGAGAACTGAGACATATTGGAACACGTCTCCCGATCACACGGTTGATCATACTCTGGGTTCCACGTGCATGTTTTAGCTGAAGGAAGAATCCCTTAAACCTGGAGAGTTGAGACCCGTGGAATGGGTACCATGCAATATGACTTCAAAGGGTCTTCATTTGCTCACCGAACCTCTCCAATCCTATCACTGCTGCGTTTATGCCCCTGTACACACGCTTGATTTTCTTTCAGAGACATAGCAATCCATAGGTTTTAAGATACTTACTAGTCAGGTACATTCTTAGGCGTTTAATATGGGGTGTTGAGTCCATTTCGTTGAGCAAGGAGTAGTTCTTGTCTATTCCATATTTGGCTTAAGGAACTTTATCTGTGCTCATTTCAATCTCTGGTTTTATGCAGCACCCCAACTCACCTTTCCCCTTAAGCAAGCATAAGTTGGTTTTCTAAATTTGAGACCCTGTTCTGTTTTGTAATCCAGTTCCTGTGTAGCCAAGTTTACATTCCGTGTATTAGTGATATCTTATGATGTTTCTTTTTCTGTGTGACTTATTTCAGTTAGAATCATCATACCTGAATCCACTCAATATGGTGCTATGGGCCTGATGACATAGATTTCATTGCTGAGTGATATTGCATTGAAGGTAAGTACCACAACTTCTTTATCCATTTTTCACTTTCTGTGATATTGAACTTGTACCGTAAACGACGTTCTTGTAAACAGAGCCGTCCCAAACTTTGGGGTGGCTGTGTCTTTTTGATTTTAATTTCCCTAAGGTATAGGACCATAAGTGGAAGTGCCCTAGGCTCTGATGCTTTGTTTTTTAGATGTTTCAGGAAACACCATACAACTCTCCCGAGTGGCTCTTGGCAATTTACATCCCGCCCATCAGCATAACAAGGCTCCCAGTTCTCCATGGCCTGTCCTGCCTTTCTGGATTTTACACTTTTTTCAGATGGCCCTTTTGACCGGGGGGAAGTGAGACTTCATTGTAGTGCAGATTTCCTTTGCAAGCTTGCTTGGTTGGCCAAAAAGGGCGTATGCGTTTTTTCCTGAATATATTCAGGAAAAAACGCATACGCCCTTTTTGGCCAAGTGCATCATTGTGGACGTTCTGCCTCTTTTCCTATGCTTTAAATGCAATTCCAGTCTACCTCCTGAAATCGGTTTCCTGCAATTCTGCCCCGCTTTCAAGTCCTCTTGGCAGCCTTACTTCAGTATATTTTTGGACGATAGCTGTCATTTATAACTCTGCAGGTTTGTGAATTACAGTGCCCCTGAGCTCCTTTCTTCAACTCGCTTTCTTGTGAGCTGGCCGCAACACCGCAGGATTGCTTCAGGCCCTAATCTGGTTCCGGCACGGCATGCTGAGCCTTTGGTTAATTCCTCTTCCTGGTGGGAAATGAGAGTTAAATTTGCCCGTCCAGACACCTCCAGCTAGTCTCTCATTGGTTCTCCCTATTCCTGTTCATCTTCCGCAGAAATTGCAAATGGGCCAAACAGGAGGTTAAAGGCACTGACTCTCCAAGTCGGGAGAGTGTTAGTAAAGCGTCTGGAATGTTGCACCCGAGTACCAGGGGACGAGAACTGAGACATATTGGAACACGTCTCCCGATCACACGGTTGATCATACTCTGGGTTCCACGTGCATGTTTTAGCTGAAGGAAGAATCCCTTAAACCTGGAGAGTTGAGACCCGTGGAATGGGTACCATGCAATATGACTTCAAAGGGTCTTCATTTGCTCACCGAACCTCTCCAATCCTATCACTGCTGCGTTTATGCCCCTGTACACACGCTTGATTTTCTTTCAGAGACATAGCAATCCATAGGTTTTAAGATACTTACTAGTCAGGTACATTCTTAGGCGTTTAATATGGGCTGTTGAGTCCATTTCGTTGAGCAAGGAGTAGTTCTTGTCTATTCCATATTTGGCTTAAGGAACTTTATCTGTGCTCATTTCAATCTCTGGTTTTATGCAGCACCCCAACTCACCTTTCCCCTTAAGCAAGCATAAGTTGGTTTTCTAAATTTGAGACCCTGTTCTGTTTTGTAATCCAGTTCCTGTGTAGCCAAGTTTACATTCCGTGTATTAGTGATATCTTATGATGTTTCTTTTTCTGTATGACTTATTTCAGTTAGAATCATCATACCTGAATCCACTCATTATGCTGCTATGGGCCTGATGACATAGATTTCACTGCTGAGTGATATTGCATTGTACGTAAGTACCACAACTTCTTTATCCATTTTTCACTTTCTGTGATATTGAACTTGTACCGTAAACGACGTTCTTGTAAACAGAGCCGTCCCAAACTTTGGGGTGGCTGTGTCTTTTTGATTTTAATTTCCCTAAGCTATAGGACCATAAGTGGAAGTGCCCTAGGCTCTGATGCTTTGTTTTTTAGATGTTTCAGGAAACACCATACACCTCTCCCGAGTGGCTCTTGGCAATTTACATCCCGCCCATCAGCATAACAAGTCTCCCAGTTCTCCATGGCCTGTCCTGCCTTTCTGGATTTTACACTTTTTTCAGATGGCCCTTTTGACCGGGGGGAAGTGAGACTTCATTGTAGTGCAGATTTCCTTTGCAAGCTTGCTTGGTTGGCCAAAAAGGGCGTATGCGTTTTTTCCTGAATATATTCAGGAAAAAACGCATACGCCCTTTTTGGCCAAGTGCATCATTG